>NC_081211.1:29382375-29744875 GCF_902713425.1 Acipenser ruthenus
CCAGCTGTCCCTCAAACTTACAGACAGGTAGCAATTATCTGCAGTTCCTCACACACTGCCCAATTCTGCAAACGACTTTCAAACACAGAGAGAGGGTGTGAAGAAAAGAGGTCGTCATGACTGTGATTTAGAAGCATTCTTCAAGACAATTGTTCACCTCTTTTTAAACTAATATCATTACAATTATACAACCACCCACGAAAATGGATTGCAGTTTTTACCGGAGACTTAAATGTCACACATGGCAAGATCCTCATCCTCAAAGGAATAAAATCATCTGAACACTGAATCACCAATTGCTCAGAAGAATAATGAACCTGGGCCTGGTTGCTTCTTGTTAGTTTTATACCATTAAAATGTTCTATTTCCTATCAGACAAAGAGACATAGCATTCCAGTTCAGGTTTAACAGGTAAATGATATAATTAGCTACTGCAGGGTCTAACTGGTTCAAAAAAAGAATTTAGAACATGGTTGGAACAAAGACCAGGAGTGGAAGGGTTAACTTTGCCTCCCCATTATAATATGTCTATATCATAATGTATTCCTGACTCTGTTAAGAAAAGGACGAGAATGACAGTTGCAACTGAAAACAACGCAATCGTAATGCAACAGAGTAAAAAGTTTCAAAAAGTTTCACAAATGTTTCTGCTCAGGTTTTGCAAAGAGACAAGCGTGTGAATAAATATTGTGTTGTCCTGGGAACCAGCAGCGGGGAGTGACGTCTGCCCTGGGGCGGCAGCTCATTTCAAACGAGTTTATTGATTGTTTTAAAAATCATTAGCAGGAAGAGCCACCTGGTTCCACATGCCAGCGACTGGGTGAGCCCCCACGCTGAAATTAAAAAATGATCCTATAAACACCACTTAGTGATTTTCGAAGAGCCCCCGAGCGTGTCAAAGAGCTCTTTGAAGTTTCTCTTTTGCTCACTCTCTTGAACACATGCAGTTCCACTAATCCTTGCATTCTAAAGGGCAGCTGCGTTCACGCTTCGAACAGCGCGTTGTCAATCACAGCGAAGAGGAGAAACAGGGGCATTCCTCTAGAAACATCGGAGTGTTTCTGAGTTCAGCACTACTGAGTGATCAGCAGTGATTGGGTATTCATCTGAAACGTTTCGTACTCTTAGCTTGCAAGTCTTTGTGGGTGTTGGATGAACAACCTCTAAAAAACGGGATTACATGAAATAGGAAGACAATACAAGATACGCAGCTATCTCAGACATTGGTTTTTTTTGACTGAATACTTGGTCACTGCGTACCGAGCTGACTTGCTTTTGAAACTGTACATTTGCTCCAAACAGCAACACACAGATCAAAACTCACCGAACTCCCTCCACCAGATAAGGGACTTCTCCTTCGTTATATACACTCCCCACATTAGTTCCTTCCTATTACAAGTAGAACAGAAAAACAGTATACCGTACCGTCTCCTATTCTATTTCACGCACGTTTAAATGGGTGTTAGAGGTTCGTTTCACATTCCCGGCCAGGGAATGAATTATTTTACCCACCTACAGAGAGATGTGCATTGTTACTGCAGACTCCAGTTAGAAAGCTCTTGAGCGTGAGGCAATCAGTGTGGGGAAAGAGATGATTCTGACAGCAACACAAAGGCAAATAGGAGCATGGTTTTCTTCCTCATTTACCTGTCAGAGTGAATAATGCTCATGGTATTCAGGGGTGTGCTCTGTGCAGACAGCTTTAACGTGCGTATAGCTTTATAAATCTGAGCTAGCAGTGTCTGACCTTCTTTCAGTATGCACCCAAAACAATGAAGCAATGACAGCAGTTAGGGATGGGATCACCCTGCAGTGTCATTCATACAATGAAGCAATGATAGCAGACAGGGATGGGATCACCTTGCAGTGTCATTCATACAATGAAGCAATGATAGCAGATAGGGATGGGATCACCTTGCAGTGTCATTCATACAATGAAGCAATGATAGCAGATAGGGATGGGATCACCTTGCAGTGTCATTCATACAATGAAGCAATGATAGCAGATAGGGATGGGATCACCTTGCAGTGTCATTCATACAATGAAGCAATGATAGCAGACAGGGATGGGATCACCTTGCAGTGTCATTCATACAATGAAGTAATGATAGCAGATAGGGATGGGATCACCTTGCAGTGTCATTCATGAGTATGACAGGAAGGGTATCACTGCTGTTATTTGAAAAGACAAAACATGCAAAAGTAGGAAATTCGCTGTCTTTATTTTTGATGCATTTTAGGGTTTACGCTATTCAAGTAATTTATTTTCTTTTGTGCTCCTTCAGGACTTTACTTCCAGGACTTCGTGATGAGGTCCGATGAGGAATGTTGTCCGGGATTACAGACCACTTTTAGCCAGTAAGTTTTCTATCAGGCCACTGACATTTTTCAAGCTAAAAGTTATAGGGAGCGGTGATAATTACTTGCTGTCAAAGGGATGACCGCTGAACCATATTAATTGACTGTGCCATTGCAGTCAAATGAAGAGCAATTGATATTCAAATAAAACATGACATAGATGATTTCTTGATTTCTTAGTATCTTCGTGTTTCTCTGTCCGAAGCCCCTTTACTGTGTGTTGAATCCATTCACATTGATTTACATGGTTGCTTTTCTCCTCTTTCAGAAACTGGCAGCTCTTCACAGAATTGATTTTCTGCATGATCCAGCAGCTCAGTGAGAGAGCTCCCAGGCAAGGACTATAAACAGCTCCCCTCACTCAGTTCAATCTCCCTCGCTCCCTGAGCCATTTCCTATTCCTAGAGTCTGCCTCAGGACAACTAGGAGGAACTAAAAGAAACGGTTCAGAGCTGAATGAGACAGCTGGCAGGATGAGGCGGAGTTAAGTCATGCATCTGTTCTCTCAGAGTTTCTTGGTGGTTTTTGGCTAACACTTGACATGAAGTATCTCTAATTACTGTGTATTTACATAGTAGTTACTTAGTAAATACATGTGCGCTTACACATAATCACAGTGTTATTATGCATAGTTACGATGTACTCTCCTTAACCCAAACCCTAACACTTTTCTGAAACAATTGTATATCTAAAAGACTTTCACATTAAGTCTACTGTAACTATGTATAATAACATTGCGATTGTGTGTAAGTACACATGTATTTAAGTCACCACTCTATAAATACACTGTTGTTTTCTTCAGCTTCATCAGTCTTAACTCATTAAAGTCGGAGAGGACGCTCAGTCGTTGCTGCAGTGCATATGTGTGCGTCTGGTCTTTCTGTAACCCTTCTTTCAATATTTCCATGTTGATGTTCCATGGCAAAGCTCAGAAAGGATCACTGGAGCTCTACCCCAGCTGCTTGGCTAGCGCAGGCTCTCTGCTAAAGGAAAATGCTTGGTTTTGTGTTGTGATTAAATTGCAGGGGTGCAAGGCTATGGAAAAGTGAATGTGTTTACAGATAGAAAAGGTGAGTCAATCCCTGAGCCACCTTGATCTCAAATAACACAAAGCTTTTACAAATCAAAGCTATTTATATAACTGTATACAGGTCACACAGTTCACATGGGTTACATCATCCACAACTTTAGACATTGAAGGAGACTTTCATTGAATCAGTACTGCTTTGTCATTGCATTGAGTTTATTTTAGTATTTCTAAACATATACTATTGTGCTTTGACTTTGTAGAATACAGCTGTTACCCCACGCAGTTATGTGAGCACCAAGTTTTTCAAAGGAAGGCAGGATGTCAGTGACGCAGAACACTCCCTGTTAAAACAAACATGGGCTTACAATGCCATTCTCTCTAATCTGTACAATTCCACTCACTCAGGAATTAAAGCACAACTTTAGGATGGCAGAGATTTGGCATTTATTTTTTGCACTCCAGCAGACATATGAAGATCCAGTATACAGACAGCGAGGCCTCCTTTAAAAGAAAAGGTCTCCTCTGTGATACAGAGCGTCCCTTCTCAATTTAAAGAGGCAGGCAGGTAACTGTAAAGGAAAGGTTCCCATGGTCAACAGCATCAGCACTGTCAATCAGATCCTGGGCACATCCTTACCAGGAGAAAAGTGCCATGATAAACCAATAGAAGAAGAATCTTTGGAGTGGTGCATTTACAAAGATGCAGTTTTATGCTATTGTGTTTTATTTTCTTTAATTCCTATGAGATGTAAGAAGTTGTAGAGGTATTGTAACCTTGAAACCAGAGATCCAATTGAACGCCAAACTCCTCCTTACACATCATACTTAAGAGAAGCCTGCTGGAGGTGTTGTAAGATAGTTCTAGTACTCACAGAACAGAGATAACTACAGCAGCCTCCTGTTCTACAGTCAGCCAGCAAGACCAGTCATATATCACAGCTCTGCAATTAGCACTGAAACCACGTCTCCGAGCTGATCACACCACCATGGTCCTGAAAGAACATCTCTGTGAGCTATTTGTGGAATGTGATGTGTTCAATTTGAACACACTCCTGTGACACGGTTCCCCCTCAGGGATTCATTAGAACACAGTAAGCACTACTCTTTGAGAAATCTCTCGGAGATGCTTGTACTTGTTCATTTGAGCAGCGTCATCTCCAATCTAATCTTGTTTGTCAATCTGAAAGCATGCAAGCATCAGCTCTGTCTAAAGATGGTGTCTATAAAGGATTGACTACGTGTCATGGTTTGTGTGTAATCTATAGCATTCTTATAAAATTGCTCTTGGGTTTATTTTTGGGTCTATTTCATTATTATTTATTTATTTATTACCCACCGTTGCAGGTTTATTTCAAAAGTAAAAACGCAATGAATAGATCTGTCTTGGGTGAGATTCTGTAGCAGTTACAGATACAGTGTGAGTTCACTGTGTTTTTTTTTTGTGGCCTCAGGGGAATTCTGAGAGTTTTTTAGACTTCAGCAAGTTCACTTTTCTATTGCCTGCGTGCATTTTCTGAAGTCACCGACGTCAAACTTGAACTCATTGCCATGACCAGAAATTCCAGCATCCCCCTTCAGCTCCGATTGAGCCATTAGCCCACATGCTTGTCTCCTTCACCTCTTCCAGTCGCACAATTTAATGAAGGGAACTGCAGGTACACAAAGACGCGCAGGATCTAACCCTTTATCTTTCAATCTGGATCTGCAGACCTCTGCAGCGTCTGTCTCTGGAATGACATGAGATTAAAAAAAAATGTAAAAAAAAATAAAAAATCATAAAACATGCTAATGTTTCCCATCGAAGTGCGGATAATGTGGTTTGTCAGGGACGACCATCCTGCCCCTCAGTGTTTACTGCTTCACAGCACTTCAATCTGATGTCTGACAACATGTGTTTTTATCAAGGGCCAGGTTGTGCAGGCTTGTCTTGCACTGGTGTACTCCTGCAGGCTTTCAGCACATGATTAGTCAGGGTGACGTCAGCTGCTTCTCTGTTGTTATGTAGCAGGGCAGAGGCTGGGCGTGAACCAGCGACCCAGCACACCGCACGCAAACCACGTCTTGACCATTGTGCAAAAGAGCCGGGCTCGTCTGCATTTTTAACATCATCTCATCTGACCGAAACCGTAAAGGCAGTGCATCACACAACACTGCACATTACAGTTATATTCAACAGCAAACTAGCCAACTAACCTATTATCTTTCCAACAGCCAATGGCCAACTGACTGAAATTCTCCTGATGTGTACCTCAGACTGTTTCAGAAGCCCCTGCCCCAGGAGGGTTTCGATAATGAGATCTCAGAGGAGGAGATCAGTTTGCACTCCTGACTACAACAAAGCACCCCTGTGTACTGGAACTTCAGGTATCGCTTGATTAAATTCCTTCAGGAAAGTATGACAGACGGATACATATCTGTGACCTGAAAACGGATTTTAATAAACGCTGTAACAGCGTCTAAGCTCTTCCCCCTCTCCCAATTCCCAATGCCCATCTACGTGCGACCCTATCTGCAGCTGTACCCGCAGCATAGCTCCTGAAATAGTGCATGACATGGACAAAGGACTTTGATTTACCGCACTGCATTTATTACCAGCTTCCCTAGCCGCTACACACTAAGCAGAAGAGCTGGTGTGGGCGGATAACTGTTAAAACCTGCGCTGTACTGAAACTTAGACCAATCTCTTTCTCAATGTCTTCAATACAATGTCTTTGTCTACACTTTGCCAAATAATTTTGCAAGCTTCTTTAAGTATTTCTCCACATTAAACATACTGTTTTTACAGTCACGGAAGAATAATCTTCATTGGTAATGTTAGCTCCCCTGATTTCCATACAAAAGCACGGGCTTTAATCACACTTTATCTTCCCCGCATTGACGTGGCTGAGTCATGCGTGGGTTTGTTTATATTGGGTTTGACTTCCTTTCTTTCGCTCCTTTGAGAGTCTGGAAGCCTGGTGTTACAACAGAGACTTGAACTTTCCCCTTCTCTCTTCCCTGAATAAGCCCTGGCAAGGCTAGAAGACACCATCGCTGCTGACTGCTGACGTCAAACAAAACTGGGTCAACATTAGTGATAGCGGGAATGGTTCTCCATTTTCCATGAACTGCCAAACAAGAAAGTACGACGCAGGCATATACAGGGCATGAACTATATTGTGAGTCAACTGACCAGCAAGGATTCCAAACCAGGGTCAACTGACCAGCAGGGATTCCAAACCAGGGTCAACTGACCAGCAGGGATTCCAAACCAGGGTCAACTGACCAGCAGGGATTCCAAACCAGGGTCAACTGACCAGCAGGGATTCCAAACCAGGGTCAACTGACCAGCAGGTATTCCAAACCAGGGTCCACTGTGAGTCAACTGACTTCATATGATTGTGATGAATGCTTTTTTTTTCCCACAGCAGCGGTGCTACGTAAACCCAGGACAACAACCAGTTTGAGACCTAGAGAAACCAGTGACGGTTGAATAATTAATACTCCCACTGGCCCGCTCCTTGTTTTCTATGAAGGTCAGCCTGTGACAGGGGGACTGCCCCTGATAGAAATACAGTCACATTTTTATCTAAAACGTGTCTGTGTAAAATGTGTACTGAAGTACCAGTACATATCTCTAATTCTTAATCTATTTAAGTGTACACATGCTGTAAGTACAATAGTGTTACTTTTATATTGTTAGAATGTAAATAAACCACGTAAAGAGAAAAAACAGGAAAAACAACTTCATTACTTCCATTTTGTATTGTGTTTGTGTTTGAAGCTCAGGTTGTGCTTTGGTCACATGACCACTCCCCATTTTTATATCAGACAAAGGGGAAGTGTTTGCTGCAATATAGGTCATACACATGTACATAAAGAAGTACACTTTCTAGTCATTTCTGGCCATTAGGTAATATTACTAAAGGGTGAAAAGAAGGTTATGGGTGGATGGCATATTTTGTTTTAGTTTTCTATCATATCCTTTTTTAGGGTTTAAAATGCGCTAGTCTTTGTTTATTTTTAATTAATATAAAAACGTGCTGTTTTATTTGTAGACATACAAAGTGTATGAATGCATGCTGATTAGTTATTTTATGTTTCACTTTTTGTTTTTTGTTACTTCTGACCTGCCCGAAGAGGATCATGTGACTCCTGGGATGGCCTATCAGCAGACAGAGCAGCGGACTGGGACAGTGTGACCTGGCTGTGGCTGAGAGCAGAGTTCTGTTCAACGGCTTGTTTTCTGCACGTTTGTGAAGGCTTGTATTAGAATTGCAAACACCACGGTGATTCCTGCAAACACCCAACCAGATTGAAAGGTTGCATTTTATAAAAATCTTCTTCGGGATAAACAATTGCCGTCATTTCCACAGAGCTCCTACTGTCTGGGTTTCATGTTCCAGCTGTAACAGCAATAAAGAAACGCCCCGATAAGGTTATCTTGTAACACTGCACAGCAATGGCACGATCCCATAGGTAAGAATCTGATGTCTGAAACAATGCCCTTTGTTAAGGAGGTAAAACTATGACGATAGCTGAGATGTAATGCAGATGTAAGGGATAAGCCAAAACATCTGTCTGCTTCTGTCAAGTTGTATAGTCTGGGAGTTCTGGATGAAATGCGTGATATAATAAACCTCCTCCATCGTTACTGGAATTCCACCCCACCCCCTGAAAATAACAAGATTCTCCAACAAAAACCACAAACAAATCAAGCGTCTCAGAACAATTAGAAGTGGCTGTGGTTTTTTATTTTTGTTTTTTTAAATGAACACAGTCTGGAAACCTTCAGGTCTAATTGAATTCAATGGGAGTCAAAAGAACTTAATCGAGTCTCCTTTTTATATTCTTTTTGCTTTGAAGTAGTTTGCAGAAGGATGTTTTTCTCTCTTTGCGTGTTTCAACCCTGAAGCAGGTCGAGTGCAATAACAGAACTGTTTATGTTCACAGAGATTCCAAAGATATTTGTACTGCTTCTGAAACCCTCACATTAGAAAATACAAGAGTCTCTGAAGCTTGGAATCTGCAATGGGATTCCTTATACAGGATGGTGTTGATGTGCAAGGACATTCCCAAGTGCTTGATTCACTCAACCTACAGGAATGTTTTAATAAAGGTCTCCCCAGCGCCTGAGCTCCGAGCTGACCAGGAGAACAGACTTCCCTGATCAGTATTCAAAGTGAAGTAGTGTTACAGTGAATGCAGCTAACAGAATAATCCCATTCCACTTCCATAGGCTACCATGGGTCTCAAATGCGCAGCTCTGAAAGAAAGAAAGTAAACACGGATTTTCATGCTGCCACTACTTCAGATCCATTGTTATTTGTATCTGTTTTTATATAATACATGATTGTGTTTCTTATTGTATAGATCTTTGTGAATACCTGGTCATAAAAAGACACAATGAAAACAATTGTATTATGCTGTGTAATGCATTGAATAGAGAAAGGAGTAGGTGAGGTTGTGTGTATAGGTTACATTGTAACATCCATAACTTCAAACAAACCTCAAGAATCCTGAGGAAGGCGCTGGCCGAAACGTTGGTCTGCTTGACCTTCTTTCTCAAGCTTCCTCATATACTTTTCCCTTACAGATGCTTCATGTAAGCCTCAGACGATTCATTCATACTGCTATTGATGTGCTCCTCTACAGATGCTCCCATTTCATCATCTCTCAAAAAGCTTTAGAGATCCAGGGAAAGCTCTGTAAAGTACTATTGGGTCCCTGGAGGACAGTCCTTCAAATCGCACAGTAGATCTGTGAACGAGCCTGTGGTCTAGGCACGTGTCCCAAGCAGGACCAGAACCCCCTGACCCTTTGACCTCTCAAGACACGTGTTCTGCCAGCGCTCTGACGTCTTTCAATCTGAACTCATTGTGACTAACTCCAGCGTAATTGCTTTGGGAGAGAACTCATGAAAATGCATGTTAAAGAATGTGCAGAACTGTCTGTGCTTCAGTTGCTGGGCGACTCTCAGTCCCTTCTCATAGCGTTCAGACAAAGCAGCTATTCTCAGGGCTGCCAATCTGTCCCCCCACTGTCCCTGAGCTTGCCTTTGAAGGTCCTTGTTTCATTCACAAAGTGGCTTCATGGACGTTGCACAGATGAGGAGATTACAGCAGCTCCTGAATTCACAATTCATTTTGTGGTCAGGGACATTTATTTTATTTTTTTTGTAAGAGTGGAGTTTTTAGTTTTTTAAAACAAATATGACCATTTTGTTTCTTCATTTTTTTTTGGTTTTTAATCCTAAAATGTGTAATATGGGGAAATATTATTTTGGTGAATGATCTAACCTGTAATAAACACATCTGTATCGAAAGACCACCTTTCTTTAATGACCGTGACAACCCCCCAGGTATAGACTGCGGGTTTCCTCTGTTTTAAAGGCCACAGAACTGTTGAGGTTGGAGAGAGCGTGAGGATTTGAGTGTGGTAATGTGATTTTCAGTCAGGCAGTGGATCTCGGGTAGCTGCGGGTCCTTCTTGGTTATGCGTTGGCACTGCATTGGTTAGCTTTGCAATGTGCTGCCCAGGGAAGGCATGAGAAGCTGGTGAAGGAGCCCACTGCCTCACCCAGTCCACTCCCTGTGCATAATTTAAACAACTCACTGCTTCAATGTCAATATGTTCCATCACAGCCATTAGCATAATAAAACCTAGAATTAACACAGTGCTGATGAACAGAAATGACATTGTAAATCACACAGCAAGCCTGCATTTAGCGACAAGGTCAATGAAGCTCAGAGGAATACCTAGTGCCTACTTATATCAGAAAATGATCAGCCACTTCAATGAAATGACTACAGGGAACAGGGTCACAGAGTTGGCTTGAAAGGGATTTAATAACAAAATATCTTTCCCACCGTGTTCTTCAAAAGTCCAATACAAATACCACAGACTTGGTAAATAAATCCCTTCCCATCGTTGCTGGGAATCAGCGCCTAGCCAAGCCTCATCCGAGGTGTGAAGTTAGTCTGTTTAACTGGTAAATGAATAAAACACACCTTTACTGTAAAGTGACGGCTCAAATACCCAGCCTAGAGAGCTGAGATTTTACTACACAACAAAAACATCCACACAGCAACAGAGCGTTTCCCTGTTACTGCATAACTGAACAGTCAATTGCTTTAATTGCAGGAAATAATCAGCCATCCAGCTCAGTCGCTTTCCAGATCAGAACATTAATTCCAACTGTGCTCCGTGTCAATTCAACTGTGGGACAGTCAGACAAGCTCTGCTTGCTTTTTTAAATTGCACATGACATTCTGAACGCTTAACAGACAGTTAATGGCAGCGTTCCTCAGACTAGATCATTATCTCAGTATTCACAGATCCCAATCCAACCAGTGTAGCGTGACATCTCTCCGAGATCCCCTTACAGGTCAGCTTCACGTGGCAATGTTAAATATTTAAACACTGGCTGCATGACAAAGGAAACCGCTATCCATTACAGGCCATTAGATAGGAGCAAACAGATGCTTGTTTTGAGGTATAAGCTACTGCCTTACCCCAAACAGAGACCAGCCCTCACAGGATAGAATGACACCTATTCAAAACCTCAGTGCCCGCCTGAACACGGTTAGGAACTGGATGCGCAGAAATGTTGAAACCAAAACAGCTTCCAGGCGCTTGCTGTTCTGGGAGCAGGAAAGTGACTGTGTGGAATTTTAATTAATGTTTTTTTTAAAAAGATTATCATTTATTTACGCAAATAACCATTCTAGATAGATCCTAAGGGAGGGGAGGAAATGCAAAATATATATATTTTTCCCACACAGCCTTCCAAAGCGTGGTGGATTTCATCATCTCTTTTTGTGTAAGGGTTTGCTGTTTGCGTAGGTATAGTGTAAGCATGGCACAGCAGTGTAAGAACGACATGAAGAGAACATCATACCCTCTGAGTGTGAATAATATCATGTTTATTATCCCAGGGTGTGTGTTCATGATCACCCTTTATTGCTCGTTCTGCACTCAGGGATACTTGGCATGCTTCACAAAGTCACAGCAGCTTATTTTTCTATTTGGCGCTGTCTCTGAGCAAGCCTGAGCAAGGTGGAATTTCTGTACTGAAGCCAGTATATATATTAGCATTGAACCAAATATCAATGAGCACAGAAACAGACACACAGAATGATTCAGAACATTGTGGGATCCTGTGATAATCAACAGAGAAGAAAGGATAGCGTGTCAATTCAGAGTATTCCATTAAATAGGGATAAAAGGCAAGTCTATCCTAAACACCATCACTTCCCATTGCCCGCCCTGCATGGGAACAAGGTTTTAGTGGAGACAAGATCAAATGCCTGTATAATAATGACTATCTTCGATAACGTGTGTTCCTGCTGCGGAGAGGGGAGTGCAGTGAACCTGCACCCTGAGGCACACCCCTCAGTGTCTGAACCAGGAGGAGGTGTTTGAGATTTGACCTGAAGTTAGTCAAAGTGAAACAGTGTTGTCGAAGTGAAAGAAGTTGGATCATGGGGGGGATCAGTGATCCTGTTTAACTGCTGCTTATTTCCATTGTATTACTAAGCAGTTGAAGCAGCTCCCGTGACAGCTGAAGCCTGGGGTATTATTTAACCACGAGGTGCACTAATCCATGACACATGTGGAGTGCATTAGCGAAGGCACTGGTCCAACAACATCACAATCTTTTCTGTCTGACTGTTTCTTTGCAACACTCGAAGGTCTTCCCAACCGCCCCTGTTATTCCTTCACTCGTTGTTTTTGTTGGTTTTCCTCGACCCTCGTGATGAAAAGTAAAGATTTTGTTTGGACAGTATGTCTGCATGATCCCCGTTTAGGCTCACTCATTCTTGCAGCAAATAACTTGGTGCCAGTCACGTTAAACCCAAAGTATGAAGTTATCCTGCCAGAAAGCCACAGTGGTTTGTGAAATCTCAACACTATGCAATATCCCTTGGACCCTCCTAATTTCCCTTGTGCTTTCCTCATTGGGGTTAGCAGATTTCCATGGCTGCCAGTAGCGTCCCTTTTTCAGAGATCACTTTGACGTTTTGGTGCGGCGCATTACAGTACAAAGTGGACAGGGTGCCACTTCCTACATCTCCTCCGAAGGACGTCTCCTCAGACTGGGCAGACACTTCACACACTGAGGTGCTCTGTTTCAAAAGAGCAATAAATACCGAAATTGGAAAAGCTGTTTGTGTAAAAGCCAGGGTCGTTGATATTAAGTGGTACTGTTTCTTTTTTTTTGTTTTTTTTTTAAAGGAGCTCTTTAATTTGGGCTGGGAATCCAGTTTTAAACACACACAACACACACTGTTTTCCTCTCTGTGATGCTTCATGGGTCAATCCCTTATCAACACCTCCTGGAACAGCCTTCATGAAGAGCAGAGTTAAACACACACTGTTTCCTCTCTGTGATGCTTCATGGGTCAATCCCTTATCAACACCTCCTGGAACAGCCTTCATGAAGAGCAGAGTTAAACACACACTGTTTCCTCTCTGTGAAGCTTCATGGGTCAATCCCTTATCAACACCTCCTGGAACAGCCTTCATGAAGAGCACAGTTAAACACACACTGTTTCCTCTCTGTGAAGCTTCATGGGTCAATCCCTTATCAACACCTCCTGGAACAGCCTTCATGAAGAGTGGAGTCTGGCACAGGTTTCCAACATGTCTGGAGTCTTGACCTGCAAACGCCTGCAGGGTCCTGCCTCCACTGTGGTAATGAGACTCTCCTCGGATCAGCACTGACTGTCAGTGGTGGCAAGAGCAATAAACATACCGGTCAGGCTTGATCATTCTTCATCTTAATGCTCCTTTTACAGTTAGCATTCCCAGCAAACCTTGCACGCATTCAAAAGAAGCGATTACTCAGTATTTGTTTTATCGTTTGATGTTACATTTTAATCTGAGGAAAGTTGCAGAAAATCAATATGTTTTCCAGCACCTGCAGCTGACTACCAGCTGAAAGAAAAGCTCCTTCGAGTGGATTGGGAGGGAGAGCGTTCATTGTTCTTTTATACAATTATCATGCTCTTCTGGGTCCCCCTGGGCTCCCCTAGTAAAAGCACTACTGTGTGGAGTCCTTCTACATCGCTGGGGGGTTTGCAGCGATTGTGCATAGCAAATGAGGGGACAATAACTGGGCAATCAGAATGCCTTTTTACTTTGTTTCTTATTACTTCATGCAAGCGGTTCAGCTGGTATAAAGGACTCTGCTGAAGGACGTGCAACTCCCAGATGAAGAAGCTTACAAGCCCGAATGACTGTGAAAGACCGAGGTCACTGCAGCATTATGAGTACTAGCTGTTCCCACATGTATGGATTCTGTCTGTTACACAGAGTTACTGAACTGACGGTGTATCGGTTAGAGGGCTTGTGATGGGGGAGCTTGGCGTTGTTTTGTTTTCTTGTTTCCATTTGCACCTCGAGACCAGTCTTTAAAACTTACTCTCACCTTGATCCAGTTTCACACTGGGGCTGCCTGCCTGTCTGCCTGCCTCTCTGCCTCTCTGCCTCAGGTTTTTTTTTTTTTCTTAGCAGATGCCCTTATCCAGGGCGACTGCCGTCCATGTTTCTCTGTGTCGCCTCCTTTAAGTTTACCCTGGGGGTGTTCCACTACTAAATAAATGTTTAGTTCCCAGGTGTCTGTGCTGAGTAATAATACTGAAACTCACAACTAGGGCATATAGGGCAGCAGTGTGGAGTAGTGGTCAGGGCTCTGGACTCTTGACTGGAGGGTCGTGGGTTCAATCCCAGGTGGGGGACACTGCTGCTGTACTCATGAGCAAGGTACTTTACCTAGATTGATCCAGTAAAAACCCAACTGTATAAATGGGTAATTGTATGTAAAAATAAAGTGATATCTTGTAACAATTGTAAGTCGCCCTGGATAAGGGCGTCTGCTAAAAAATAAATAATAATAATAATAATAATAATAATAATAATAACTACAAAAGAAGCCAGATTCTGCCCCACTCAACTACTTGATCCTTGCTTATTGAATTGCCAAAGGCATATACTTTACTGCTGATAACAGAACTTAGTGAACAGTGATGCATAATGGACTCCTTAGAGTCAGACTGTTAGACTTCCTCCCAAATAATACACTCTGTAGCACTAAATACCAAATACTCCCTGGTTATTACTGCACATCAAACAATCCTGTATTGAGGGCACTGAATTGGCAGAATGCAAAAGCAAGAAAAAACACACGCTGCCAAACTCCACCTGCTTCTGGTGCAGTTTGCACGGCAAGTTTAAGTCTGTTTTTAAAAACAGGATACTGACATGTTCAAAAAATGCAAAGGTGCTCCTCTTAATTACATCTGTCTTTAATACCCTCAGCTTTTTTAAACACTGGCGGCCCCATCTTTATTACAGTGCATACATCTTTACTGCTAGGATACTGAAGCGCCCTGCTACACAACACCAGGTATGTGTGGACAATGTGCATTGAAACATCCAGCCGGTTACAGGAGCCTTGTTTTACTGTGGATTGCACTCTATTTATATACATTTAAATAGTGGGGCTAGTTAAAAACAAATAAATAAATAACGGAGATGAGACAGAAATCAAAATGGGCCCAAATATATCAATACAAGTGATGAGATTCTTTATAAATGTGAACTAGCGGTATAGCAGGAGAAAAGCAAAGAGCGGTAAAGCAGAGTGAGACAATAACAGATACTAAGATACAGCAGATCTCTCATATAAGAATGTGTATGTCATGCATCAGCTTCCTGAGACAGTACACCACCTCCCTGTCCCCTGCTTCAACCACTGAGCCACGCTGCCATGCTCTTCTGCTTGATCTGGCTTGTTGCGTGCTGTGATAGCTACAGCAAGCTCCTAGTGCGCTTGCCAGTTGCGTAAGTAAGTCTAAATATTCCCTTCTTCTCCCTTAGGCCAATTCATAGTCTACGTCTGTGTTACCATGGTAGCGAGTAGTTTTTCCAAAAAAAAAAAGTATTCAACAGATTTGGAAGGCAGCGTCTCTGTAATTTATTTAAACCTTTCTCATAGAAACAAAATATTGTACAAGATGAAATATTTAAACTGTTTTTGCTTTCGCTGTTACGCACATACAGTCCCTATTGCGCACGAAGCAGAATATTAATGTCATGCAATTGCTGTGAAGTGTTTAATGGTGTTTGGGGTTCTGTTTTTGAACATACATTTCTGTTACAGAGTCCGTTGATTCATTTTATAGTAATGCCCTCAATTAACCCCTCTGTTATCTGAACACCCCCTGGTAACCTGTCCTATTGTCTGACAGGCTTTAGGACCAGGAGGAGCTGCTGCTGCCTGGCTGAGGGAAAGGGCCGCCAGGCAATGGGAAGCTCTGCCTATACTGGCTTGTGGGCTGCCCATCCCTGGCACACTCATTTGCTTTAATGTTGTTGTTTTGTTTTATCCTTTATCCTCCCCAGATCTTGCCAATAAAACTGAAGCCTTGCTGGCTTCCCACCAGCCACAGAGAACAAGCAAGATTTCTGTTGCGCTCCAGGGTGGACACCCCATCACAAAGGCAATGGCACTCCCACACATGTCTGCTAATTGCTGCACTGAATGATCTATGACTTGACCAAACTCGGGCCAAATTGCAAGCGAGTGCAATGGCATTATCTGCGTGCCAGACACCAACTGCAGCTCAGCGTGGGGCTTCTTTCTCCTGCGTCTTCATGGGCTTGCTCTCTGAGTGTCGCTCAAACCACAAAGCCTGGCTGGCAAGGTCTGCCCTTCATGCTACTGAAACTTTGCTCATTCAGAAGCCTAGCGACTCAGTGATCATCTAATACTGGGGACAAATAATTGTGGTTGCAGTGATTTGCTATCTGGTATCACTGTGTCCCACTCATCATCATCCTTCTGTCGTTTCTTCACTGTGGTGCACTAATATACTGACTGTATGCCAATGGGAAGTTTTGAATAAGGGAAAGCCAGGAGTTACTTCAGCATTGACATGTCCTGCCTGCCAATGCCCAGTGGAGAGGGGTGCCCTGGCTGGCCAGGGAGGAATGTTCTGAACGTTTCCGTGCTCTCACTTCCTCCCTGCTCAATTCTTGATGAGCTCTGCTGATTGATAGCTATCCATTTCAGTGACAGAAGCTGCGGGAATTATTACAGACATTTCTGTTAAACAGTGTGTGTTTCCTAGGGCTTGCTCTCTCAGTACCCCTGATTGGAGTGCAGGTGGGCCGTGTCGTGTAGGTATCGCTTACAGCGGGTGCATAGAAGCTCGATAAAAAAATATCATCAAAAACACTGCCCCTCACTCACTTCCAGCACATTTAAACACCATGCAGATGACTTACACCCATATAATTACACTACATTTTTTTCAACATCAATATATGAGATGTATTCTGGAATATATATTTTGGACCATGATTTGAGTTTCCAATATATATTTAACTTAAAGTTTCCAAGCATACTGGCAGGCGTCTGGGGTATGTTTCTGACCCTGCTGAATGCTCCTGCACACGCTTCATTCCCCTCATTGCTCGCTCCAATAGGAGGGTTTTCTTTGAAAGGTCAGTCAGGACGAGGATAAAACCCTGCAGATTCTCGTTTAATCTGTTTGCTTAGAATTCCTGTGTCACTTTCACAAAGTTTACGTCCCCTGATGCCAGCCTTTCAAGCTGTGATGATAGATTAGCAAAGTGTTTACACCGTGCTGAAACTTAAAGAGCCTGTCTCCAAGCTAGTGGATTCCAAATGTGGGTCACAAGAATCGTTTCAGTAGAAAGAGAATGCAGCCTATTGCAACGTGCACAGAATGCATTCAAACAGCACAGTTCATTACGGAAACGCACATGTGAATGATATGTCTGAGAGTCTCTTATTGAAAGCATAGCACAGTACAAGAACATCAAAGTATAGTAAGGCATATGTGGGTGAATCAGCATCCTTTTTATTTGAAAGAAATGCACACTTTTTTATTTAGTGATTTCATGCAGGCCCCCTACCTATATGCAAGAGTTCTATTGATAACTCTAATTTATATTGAATTAGCTACAAACATGTCCATTCTGAAAGGAGTTATTTTACTTGGACGTCTACGAATTCAAGTTTGAATATGCTGCCATTGCTTGGCAAGAGCTGTAGAAAAGGAAACTAAACACATTGGCCAAGCATGGAAAAGCCAGCATTCATTATAACACAAACACGAGCACCAGAGAGACAGTCCGAGGTAAATACTGTGCAGAAACGCTGCTTTTATAGGCTGCTTCCATGCTTTGTTTGTTTTTCTTTATTTAAACCTGGTAAATAAATGAGCACATATTCCATAATCGAAGGAAACAATGCAGCCCACCTATAATAGTCATGTGGAGTATTGTATTTCCACTTAAATGTGGCTTTTAATTGCGTCTGGCTGCACTGTACTGTATATAAAAGAACTGGCAGCAATAGCAATTGAAAGGATGTTGTTCATCTGCAGAACTAATACAAATAACACAGCAGCCCTTAGCAAAGAAGAGACACCTGGACCAGCAGAGCTTCAAGACAGAACTAATACAAATAACACAGCAGCCCTTAGGAAAGAAGAGACACCTGGACCAGCAGAGCTTCAAGACAGAACTAATACAAATAACACAGCAGCCCTTAGGAAAGAAGAGACACCTGGACCAGCAGAGCTTCAAGACAGAACTAATACAAATAACACAGCAGCCCTTAGGAAAGAAGAGACACCTGGACCAGCAGAGCTTCAAGACAGAACTAATACAAATAACACAGCAGCCCTTAGGAAAGAAGAGACACCTGGACCAGCAGAGCTTCAAGACAGAACTAATACAAATAACACAGCAGCCCTTAGGAAAGAAGAGACACCTGGACCAGCAGAGCTTCAAGACAGAACTAATACAAATAACACAGCAGCCCTTAGCAAAGAAGAGACACCTGGACCAGCAGAGCTTCAAGACAGAACTAATACAAATAACACAGCAGCCCTTAGCAAAGAAGAGACACCTGGACCAGCAGAGCTTCAAGACAGAACTAATACAAATAACACAGCAGCCCTTAGGAAAGAAGAGACACCTGGACCAGCAGAGCTTCAAGACAGAACTAATACAAATAACACAGCAGCCCTTAGCAAAGAAGAGACACCTGGACCAGCAGAGCTTCAAGACAGAACTAATACAAATAACACAGCAGCCCTTAGCAAAGAAGAGACACCTGGACCAGCAGAGCTTCAAGACAGAACTAATACAAATAACACAGCAGCCCTTAGCAAAGAAGAGACACCGGGACAAATAGAGATTGGAGATGAAGGTTCAGAGGGACATCAGGAAACCTGCGTGGTGACATCATTACATTCATGTTACTATGCAGCTTGTCAGTTTACAGTAATACCCGCTGTGCAGGTGCAGGATTAACTGCTGAATAACAACCTGCTGTGGACGGGGTGCAGAAAGACAGGCCAAGCTCTTTACCTGGTGCACAGACAGGCCGCTGTCAAAGCGTATCTATATATATATTAATATAGCCACAATGACCTTGAATACAATCCCCCTGGTGCTGCACTCAGACGGTTCAGAGCCACAGAGGAGGAGTTTGGAAGGAATCTGCTACGTTCCCTATTGAAATGCACAGAGAGTCTCCTTCACCCTTTCAGTTCAGAGAGTGACAAAGAGGGAGGGTGCCCAGGGCCTGGCTTGCTTGCTAAATGTTTAGTTTAAATCCATCACAACCCTCTATTGTCTCTTAGAGGCTGGGGATACAGACAGCGTAACTGTAAACTGCTTTTCCTAAAGAGTACAGCGGTGTCCTTACAGCCCCCCATGCCTTCCCCATGGTTATGCTCTGCATTTACCAGAGTTTACCCTGGTTTGCCATGTTTATTAATATGCTTTACCAAGGAGTCCAGGGCTGTACACCAGTTACTGTGATGTGTGGAGCATTTTTACAATCAGATATAAGCAATTTGTATTTCTTTTTTTTATATTCGTTTTGACCCTATCCAGCAAGCCAAGGGTTGAATAAGCATGGGCGCCCCCCCATTAATGGCTTCAGTGAACTCTGACCTCATCACTCTCTAAGGACCCCTGAATAGCAGGAGAGGCCATCAAAGATGATACATCACTGATCAAAATAAGGTGGTAAATTAGCATCATGAAGGAAATGTGCAGATGTGGTCAGATCCCAAGCCCCAATGTGACCTCATTGTGGGTTATTATTGGCCCTTGTGTTTAGGGCTGGAGTTAGGGTTAGGGTTGTGCTGTTTTAATTACACACTATGGACTCATATTTCCTCTTCTCTTTACCTCAACAATATGGACAAGTATACCATGCATGATAAATACATTCACCTCTGGGTTTTTGCAATATCACCGTGTTTAGGTATAGAACAGTTAAAAGTGCGAACCACAGAAATACCGTTGCCATGTATTAAAAATGGAAGGGTTAGGCTGCAAGCCACTCGCTTCTTTTAAACGATTGTTTGTTGAATTTGCTTCTTTTCCAGGAAAAAACAGTCACCAATTCCCCTTTCTAGAATAAGTCCAATCAAACATCGTGGGCCAGGTTTTCGTGTTCTCTCTCTCTCTCTCTCTCTCTCTCTCTCTCTCTCTCTCTCTCTCTCTCTCTCTCTCTCTCTCTCTCTCTCTCTCTCTCGGGTGAGTGATTCGTTGGTTTCCTTTGCATATTAATGAGGCGTGGTTGGGGACTCTTTTTTTAAAAGCGCAAGACCGCTCTGTAAAGGGAGCACGGCAAATCAGAGCGCACAGGTTTGCAGCGACAGACTCGACCCAGAGGAAACACAGCGCGGAGTTCAACGCCGCAGCTTCTAGCGCAGGAACTGAACAACGACTCGTATTATAGCGTGGCGTTTGAGAAAACAAAACAGTGAGGCTGACATATCAAGAAAACACACGTTTGAAAAGGAGCCAGAGGACTACACGACAGAACTATCAATATTAAACACACCAGGAGGGCTTTTCCTGTTCTGAAGTGACGCGATGCAGCGCTCCACCGTCCTGCTTATCCTGATGATAATCGCCCTGTACTCCATCAGTGTGGAAGGTAAGCTTGATGTTGGTTTGGGGAACAGTTTGTTATTCAAAACAAGTTTTGGATCAATCCAAAAAGGCGTTTTGAAGTTCTAATATATACACCTCATCAGCTTTCATAGAAACATACAACACATGCGTATATGTCTTTCTCTATTGTAATACATTTTAAACACATATGAAAAATAATATTTGCATCAAGTTATAGGGATAGCATTTAGCAAAAGCAAACGAAAAAGACACCACCGTTTACAAAGACTAATTATGGGTTAGAAGGCATTTAGAAGAATTATTGGTTACCTTTTTAAAGAAATCTAAATGCATATACATCTCTCAAATTTATGAAATAGTGAGTTTTCAGTTTATCAATTCCTTTTCTTTATTTTGAATATATTTTAAGTTAGCAGACGCTTTTATCAAGAGACGTGCAGAAACTAAACAAAATATAAAATAAACACATTTTAAAATGTTTAAGTAGGAAAAATAAAATAGAATAAGGATACGGAGAGAAATGTTTCTAGAATTCTAAACATCTCAAATACACACAACTAATAGAATAACCCAACACCCCAGAACGCTGTTCTACACGATTGCCGCTCACACCGGCGGGGGAGATGAATCCGCAGCAACTTTTAATGTGCGGCAGCAGAAACAGGTGAGCGAGGAGCTCGCGTGAAAACAGTCCTGGGTGCGCTGTGACGCGCACAGAACACTTGCAATGGTGTTATTGTTTGAATCTGAAGTAAAAAGATAATTATGGTCAATTACATGACAGAAATATCATGAAGCAGTTTAGCGCCTCAAGCCTGAGGGAGAGACGTGCAAAACGTGACGAGTAATGATTTAAAACCCCTTTATATGCTTCGTTGTTTCCAAGGCAAGCCTACAGAGTTTGGGCTTGCTAATGGGGTAGCTAGCAGGTGACCGCTTCGAGTATAGCTACTTAAACTGACTAATTCTAAATACAAGCAACCAAAATATACCTGTAGTCTTGGCTTTCGTAAGATACTGTACACAACTCTATAAACCGGCAGTTCAATACGTGTCTAAAGGTTGTTTTTCAATTCGGTAAAAAATATATATATAGTTATATAACTTTATAACAGTGGTTTTTCCAAAGTTACATTTTGAATAGCTTGCTGTTTTAAAAAGAAAGGTGATGTGCCCTTCAATCTCTTGTAGGTCCACCTATTTGTTACTGAAATATTTCAGCTTTTGTGATGCTCATTAGGTTTTTAAAAAAAAAAAAAACCCAGAAGGGCATTTACTGGAACGCAAATGCTTTATGAATAGGATATACTTCATGAGTACACGCACGCTGTTTATCTTTATTTGCTCAATGACCAATGCACCTGAAATACAAAACTGCAATTGTTCTGGACAGTCAGTAGATAGTTCTGGAGACGCGCGGTAGTGCGTGCGGAGCTGAGCGGTGACGCCATGGGCTTTGGTGAACGCTATCTCCGCTCGAAATTACATCGACGGCTTACTTCTCCGAGTCGTCAGTGGAATAGTTTTTGTCTGAAAGTGGGTGGAAAAAAACATGAATTACAATTGTGGAACGAATAAGAAAGCGGTCCAGACTACTCGCAAGCCGCTGAACTAAGCGTCGATTTTCTGGTTTGGTACGGGTGCGGTTTTTACACTCTTGAATAAAATGTGTGACTACTTCTCTGCGCAATGAATCGAAACGCAGGCTCCTACTTTGCTTTTGTTAAATTGTTAATCTGTTCTTGTAGTGTGTGTTTATTTGTGTATTTATTATTCATCTTTGCACTCTACCTCAATAAAACCTAACATTGAAACAGCAATTCCCTTTTTAAATTATCTGCAGCAATTCAGGAACCCATGTGTTTATTCATGGCAGTGAACGTGATAGTATATAGCAGTCAGAGCATGGAAATCTAAAGCTATAGCATCAATTAGTTATATAAATGCGGATACATATTTCTCAAAGCAAATTCCAAACACACCTCCAGCTGCACTGAACAATGTGCCTCTCTGTGTTAAAACTGCTGAGAGAGCTCAGAAACAGCAAGGACATTGCTAGAGATGGATCAGCACCTGCTACACAATCCAGGCCAGGTAGAAACAGCAGCTGTTTACTGCCTTCTCTCCAGGGAACAGGCATGAGCAGGGAACTGGGGAGAGCAGCTGCAAGCTGGGCAGTCACATTGCAGGCTTCCTCTTCATTATTAATAAAATGTGCTTTACAATGCTTTCAGAAATATTGAAGTAGTAAACGTGGTTTTGTTCTGGAAAGGGACGTGTGCTTATTCTTTGTTTCTTTTATCTAAAAGGTAAACTCATGCCTTCATACTTCAGATAACATCTCAAATATATAGATTAAACAGTGAGTTTTCAGTTCCTTTTCTTCATTTAATATAGATATATAAATTGATTGATTGAAGTCATGCATTTGAGCCAGGAGCATTTTTCATGTAAGCCTACTAGTACAGATCATTTGAAGATGTTTTCTCTCAAGCGAAAGCCAGGTAATGCCACATCTCTCTGCTGCTTAACTTCTGATCATTCACCTGCTGCAACTTAACTGTGCCTCTGTGTTGTTTCTGCTGCAGCCTACAAATGCAAATGCACAAGAAAGGGGCCCAAGATCCGGTACAAGGACGTGCAGAAGCTGGAGATCAAACCGAAGCACCCCTACTGCCATGAGAAGATGATCTTGTAAGCCTTGTTCTTTCTCCTCTTTGTAGCTGCAGAGTGACATTCTAGGCAGGATTAACCTGGCCTCTAGTCTATTTTACTGTTCCACTGACAGCCTAGCTGAGGGCCAATGCTGCATTCTCTATTGAGTTTGCTGGCTCTCCTGTCCCTGGTACCACGTTCACTGCACTGTATTGGGATTGTTCAGATCCTTGGTGCTGTATTGAATTAGCTGGCTCTCAGACCACGGACCTGGACTCAGGACCTGAGTGCTGTATTAAATCTGTGACGATTGGTTCACACTGTGGAGCCGCATTTAAGAAATTTTTTGCTGGGTGTATTTTTTCGTGTTCCTTTTCAGCTTCCTCTCTGAGCTGCAATCGGTCAATATCAAGTTCCTCGTCGATACTAAGCCACGCAGGCAACATTCAGATTCTCGTATCGTGGCAGTTTTGAGACAGGCTTGGCAGGGTTTCAGGGGGTGAAAAGATCTAAAGACTGAGGGCTAACATTCACCTACTGCATTAGCAAAATACACTGGAATGGTTGATTCAATGACGTCACTGACCAGGGTAATAAATAAACACAGTGTCTTTTGGATTGGATCTCTTTCACAATGGAAACAGGACCCCAGGAAGTGAAGTTTTTGACTTTCACAGCAGAAGGACTCCCCTCAAATGTGCAACCATATAATGTAGGGAAACATTAACCCTAACCCTCAAATGTGCGACCATATAATGTAGGGAAACATTAACCCTAACCCTCAAATGTGTGACCATATAATGTAGGGAAACATTAACCCTCCAATTAGTTGTCTTCGTTAGCTGGTAATCTTAATTCCCTGGCAGTTTTTATATAATTATCTTCAGCGAGCAGCAGCTAGAAGCAGGCTAGTCATTCTCATTCCAGTGTCATTTACAGAAAGTTGTCTCCTGATTGACAGGAGACAGGAGACACTAATGTTTGGACTAGCAGCAGATGGACTGCGCTGCTCAGACATGGAAGGCTGCCAGCTCGTTTGCAAGCGATCTGCCCGGCCATTCACATTAGGAGCTTGCTTCTAATCAACACAGTTTCTCACTCTGTGTTGGCTGCTTTGAGAGATTCGCATGGTGTAACCATTTCTTGTCGGAAGCCTTGTCACTGATTTTACTCCATGCCTAATGGAGCCCAGGTGGTTAATTTGAAATGGGCACAAGTTCTGATTGAGACGGATGTGAGCAGTTCACAGATGATTAACAAATAATTGAACACTAATCCTGAGCTTCCTAAGGTGAAGCAAGGTAGTCCCAAGAGTCTTGCTCATCTGCGTCAGTGGAACCAGTCAGATAGCCATAAGGCTGAGCCCTACATTTAATACAAATAAAACTAAGCCTGCTGCAGCCTATAAAGGCGTGCCGTGACTGTTCTGGAATCACCTGGGGTGGAACCCACTCGAAGGAGCAGAAAGGCGTGTGGTCCATTGGTGACCGCAGTGCAGCCATTGTCATAGTAATAAGGGGTTTGTTTTTCTTGCTTCTGCAGCGTCACTATGGAGAACGTGTCCCGCTTCAAGGGCCAGGAGTACTGTCTGCACCCCAGACTGCAGAGCACCAAGAACCTGGTGAAATGGTACACGATCTGGAAGGACAAGCACAGGTAAAGGCTTGGCATGGTGCCGAGTGTCATTGTGTAGACTCCTTGTCAGGATCACAGAGCTCAGTGTTCTAGAGCGTAATACAATTTACAAACCAGTGGCGACTAGGACCGCCCTGTTCCTGGTAGCTGATTGATCTCAGAACTTTGTCAAGTTGGGAATTGAAGGATCCACGTGATCCTGCCTGAACAACATGACTAGGTAGCCCTTTCTCTCTCTGTGTGACGAAGTCTCTCCCTTCCTCTGTCCCAAGTCTGTCTCCACTTCATTTCCAAATGTGTGTCCTGTGGTTGGGTAGAGGACACTGGACTGATCAGAGTCCTGACTGCAGCACTGACCGTATACAAGGTGACGAGGGAGTGTGTGTGCTTTTACAGGGCGTCTTGAGCACCAGATCATCGCTCTGGCTCAGGTGCACTAGGAGGTTAATGCAGTGCGGAGCAGACCGGCGTGCAGTAGATGATAATAATGAGCTGGTGGTGGAAGATTACTGCAGACCGGAGCAGGTTCCTGAGCTCATGCATACGCGATGACAGACAGCAGCCACTGAGCCGTACCTCTTCAGCCCTGCCTTTGTGCCAACTTGCAGCTACACAATGAAATGAAACCACCGCTGTAAACTTACCGCCATGTCTTCTTTTCTCTTGCAGGGTTTACGAATCCTAAATCGGTACAAGATGGACCAGCAAACCTCCACCCCCCCACCCCCCCCCCCCAATCGCCCCCTAAAACAAGACTGTTTTAAAAGCACAAACAAGAAAATCAGAAACTTCAGACTTTAATGCAAATATTACTTGTGGAATTGTAGACGATGGCAGAGCAATTGTATTTATTTTTGTAACTTTCGATTTCACCCCTGGAGGATGGCCAGAGTGAGAATGTAAGGGAGATGGTGGATGGCAGGTGCTTCCTAGCGGATTGCTCTAGTGGAGACTGCTCAGCTGTATCTGTGTTTGCTTTGCAGATGTGTCTCTGTGGGACAGATCGTACCACCCTCAGTCTTTGGCTTCAGGGCAATCGAACCCACCGTCATTCAATCGTTTACGATTCTGGGTTTAAGAGCGTTTTGGGTGTGTTCTATAAACATGCCCAGAGAAACATCTGACCAGTAGCATGTTCGCACTGCATGATTGAGATGACCCTGTTAAGGCAGGTCCACACCGGAGCCATCAGTTGCACAACCCAATTGCTCCCGAAATCGCGCAGCTCAGTTGCGAGCAATTGCTGTGTCCGCATCTAAGCAATTACTTGTGCAACAAGGTTCCCGCATCTACAAGTTTCATTGTTTTATGGTAACTGAGGTGAGAGGTGTTTTTTTTTTTTAATTATTCCATCTACAAGGTGAAGTAGTTTGGGTTTTTTAAGGTTTTGACAACTGAATTGACACGTTTTTGTTGTTTTTTTTTGTTCCGCGTCTGTACGTTTAGAATTGTATTTATTTTATTTATTTTTTGACAGCTGAGGTGACACTTTTTTTGGTCAGGTCGTATGTGTCCAGTATTTTTTTTTTTTTAACTGTCATTTTAAATGCCATATTCCCTAAAGAAAAAACAAAGCCCTGTAAAAGCCGGACGAAACAGTTTCATTTTACCACCGACGTTTTTAAAATGAGAGCTTCTTTATGACAGGATGTGCAAGCCGTGCAGTCAGCATTATAAGAACCAATCAGAGTCTGTGAATTGCCACGTGATCGCCTGTGTCTACAGACGCCGCTCCGGAGGTTGCTTGGAAAGTAGAGCCCGGCTCTACTTCAAGCAACTGGTTGTGCAACTGCTCGCAACTGGTTGCAGGGACGTCCACATATAAGCGACGTGGCTGATCGCTGAGGTGTGGACCCAGCTTTAGATTAGTCCTGCTCAGAGTAACACTGTGCTTCGTCCTGGGGATGGGGAGCAGCTGATTGCAGACAATCCCATTCCATCTGGGAGCATGTAAATAAATCCAAATGTAAAGTCTCTCTCAAGTGAGACCCCTGCCTGCTGCTTGTGACCCGCGAAACCTTTCAGAAGCATTGTCTGGGGGCCACCATACAGACACTATACAGTGTCATGCTTTACCCACGGAGGTGCGAAACTGGCTTCACTAGAGGGTATAACAGCAGCTTTGTTTTCATGGTGTTTAATTCCACTGCAAAGTAAACGCTCTTTCCTCGAACTTTACCTTGTTTGTTTTTAACCCTGTTTGATTTGCTTTGCATTGGACACTGTTTGTGTCTCAACCTGAATGTACAGCCAAATACTGTGCATTCCACTTTGTTATATATATGCATACATAAATTGCTTGTAAATAGAATGAATACTATATCGAAACATACATTTATTACCTCTTAATGTATTGCTAAATTATTGTTTTGCTATTTAAATTTGACAATGTTGTTTGTTTTTGTGCACAGTATATAACCTGGCACGTCTTTTTAAGGTGGTCAGGAGTGTATGTAATATAATCTAATGGAGCTCCCTGGCAATAAGAGAGTTTGAACCTTGCAGTCCTGGTGTGTGTTCTTTATTGCGTGACTCTGCAGGGCATTGTGAAACACAGGATTGGAGTCAATCTGAAAATCCAGTACAGCAGCCTCTTCTCCTGCTCTACTCAATCAAACGCATGCTCTGAAAATCCAGGACAGCAGCCTCATACTGCAGGGGTGTCCTGGATGAATGAGCTTTGCATGGTCACTCACACAGGTGTTACTGCAGTGGTGTCCTGGATGAGTGAGCTTTGCATGGTCACTCACACAGGTGTTACTGCAGTGGTGTCCTGGATGAATGAGCTTTGCATGGTCCCCACTTTGTAAAACACCTTTTTAAGAACTAAATATGCCTTTAACAAAAAATAAATAAAAGTGCCAACATTTTTAGTTTGTTGTCGACTTTCACCCTGTGTGGAGTTTTGTCTGACTGGAGTTAAAAATAGTAAATAAAAATATAGTGAGAGTCAATGAGAAGTCCCCACAAATATAGGAATGCAAACGTGTATTTATTATTATTATTATTATTATTTATTTCTTAGCAGACGCCCTTATCCAGGGCGACTTACAATTGTTACAAGATATCATATTATACATTATTTCACATTATACAGATATCACATTATTTTTACATACAATTCCCCATTTATACAGTTGGGTTTTTACTGGAGCAATCTAGGTAAAGTACCTTGCTCAAGGGTACAACAGCAGTGTCCCCCACTGGGGATTGAACCCATTATTATTATTTTCCTCAGTAAAGTCTGCCATCTCCTGCTCCTTGAGGGTACTGCGCTCTCTCAGGTTCATACAGCACATCTCCTGCTCCTTGAGGGTACTGCGCTCTCTCAGGTTCATACAGCACATCTCCTGCTCCTTGAGGGTACCGCGCTCTCTCGGGTTCATACAGCACATCTCCTGCTCCTTGAGGGTACCGCGCTCTCTCAGGTTCATACAGCACATCTCCTGCTCCTTGAGGGTACCGCGCTCTCTCAGGTTCATACAGCACATCTGCTCCTTGAGGGTACCGCGCTCTCTCAGGTTCATACAGCACATCTGCTCCTTGAGAGTACCGCGCTCTCTCAGGTTCATACAGCACATCTCCTGCTCCTTGAGGGTACTGCGCTCTCTCAGGTTCATACAGCACATCTCCTGCTCCTTGAGAGTACCGCGCTCTCTCAGGTTCATACAGCACATCTCCTGCTCCTTGAGAGTACCGCGCTCTCTCAGGGTCATACAGCACATCTCCTGCTCCTTGAGGGTACCGCACTCTATCGGGTTCATACAGCACATCTCCTGCTCCTTGAGGGTACCGCGCTCTCTCAGGTTCATACAGGTTCACTGTGGTCATCTGTTTCACAAAGTGCCCTGCTCTTAAATGGCTGCTCTGTCGTCTTTCATTTCATATGAATGATTGTGGGAATATACACATGCTGCTGTAGCGACCATGCTGGTGTGTTTGTAACGCATACACACACACACACACGCAGAGGTGTGCTGCAGAAATGCATTGAGTGCACTTTGCCACGTTGGAACTGGAGTTGCTTTCGACTGGCAAGCACGTGAAAGGTGTGGAAAGGATCTCAAAGAGAACGTTCCTAATACAGCTCATGTTATGCATTTATTAAAACGACTGCATCGAGAGAAACAGTGAGGTGCTGCTGGATGAGTGGAGGGATACTGCTGACTGTTTACAATGAATAACCCAGTCAATCCCCTGTAGTACCTTGGAATTATACAGCAAAAGTACAACATGAATATGGAAAGGTACCTTACAAACCACCTTATTGAACTGCTGCAAAACTACAGCACAGGGGTGGAAATAAGACTCCTGTTGCATAGCAGTTTCACCCGTTCCAGGTTTTACTACGACCAGTAAAACCTGGAATGGGTGAAACTGCTATGCAACAGGATTAGCGCTGTGTATAGCTAACAAGCTCAGGTGTGTCTGATTGAACACCTAGTGAAACCAGGAAGGGATCGAACTGCTGTACAATGGGAGTCTTATTCCACCCCTGCAGCACACCACAGACAGACTATGCTGTACGTGTCAAAGTGCCCACATTTTAAACCAATCCTGAAGTTTTGGCGAACGCTGAATAAATACGAAGTCGGGGTGTGGTCTGCAGTACTGCACAACGAACACCAGATGGCACCTGAGAGTTAGCAAATTGTTTCGCATTGGAAATGTCGTAGACAAAAAAGTAGAAAAAATAATTACATTTTTCTACTGCTGTACTTTTTTTTAAGACACTGTTTAATTGGTCAACGCGAGAGGGTGGAATAACTGGTCAAACAATAGCTATATTATATTTAGCTATGGGCAAGCTATGGACGTAGTGAACGTAGATTCTATCAAATATGCCTTTTTTTAGCACGTATGGTTCCAATACAAAGATCTGACTTCATTTGTACTTACCTATGTAACACCTAAGTTATTTTATATGTTTTTTTTTTTAATCCTACTACGTCACCAAGGGAGACGCTTTACCCTTTTATAACGAAAACAGTAATTTAGCAAGTCACTCTGGCTAAAACAATACTGTACAGATCCAACACAGAGGACAAGTCGACTTGCAACCCTGCAAACAAAACCCATTAGAAACGCCCCCAAGAGATCTACCACAGCCAACCACGGTGCACGTAACAAGCTACGACAGCCCACTGCCACAACGAGGCTGTTTACCGAAGCAGCCAATCAGAGCGCCGCTCTCATCCCGGCCAAGCCTCGCATTGAGCGCTCTTGTTGTCTGTCAGTTTCCGTTATTTCACTCAAGCGAACTCCAAACGGGACGAGAGAGACTGTAACCAGCAATAAACAAGCGTCTATCGGAACAGTCATAGAAGCGGATGTGAAGTCCGTTTCAGTCGTCGTTAAGAAACAAACACCGGGGAAGGAGAGTGTAGGCAGACCCGCCATCTCCCCGCCGCCCCGTCTGACGACGGGCAGGTAAGAGCTGACTGCGCATGCGCCGGAGGAGAGTCCTGTTCAACTGTGACGCACTGTGCAAGTGTCAAGCTGCTGAACAACAGCATGCATTGTAACGAAACGCCATATTATTATTATTATTATTATTATTATTATTATTATTATTATTATTGTTGTTATTATGCGTCATTGCAATATAGCTGTTTATTAGTTGCAAAATTAAAATCTCGTATTTTTTTTTGTTAGTGCCTTTACAGTTATGCTAGTTATTAATAATTCATGTACTGAGGTCATGTGGCCCATTGCATTACTAAAGCCGCGTCAACTCGCAAGCATACAAGCTGACACGGGTTCCGTCTCAGCTCTTCTTACAGTGTATGTAGTTTTATTGTACAAATATTTCGACTCGCGCCTTCTTTAATGTACTAAGATATATTGAAGAAGGCACCAGGCGTTTGTCTGGGTGGCGTAGTTCGCTATGCATGATTGTTTCAGTGATCCAAACAGAGTTCATTCATTGGGCTCGGTGTGAATGTGCATCACACCTCTTTGAGCAGTATGCATCTTGCAGTACAGTGTGCTGTACTAATGCAGGTCTGTTGCAACTATTTCAGACTGTGTGTGGAAATCCAGCTGAATGATGATGATTTAGGTGAAGCATGAGCTCAGCGTTCTAGCTATCTTTATACTTTATATATACACTACCGGTCAAAAGTTTTAGAACACCCCCATTTTTCCAGTTTTTATTGAAATTTAAGCAGTTCAAGTCCAGTGAATAACCTGAAATGGTACAGAGGTAAGCGGTAAACTGCCAGAGGTTAAAAAAAAAAGTTTAGGTTACCAAAAACTGAAAAATAATGTACATTTCAGAGTTATACAAAAAGGCCTTTTTCAGGGAACAAGTAATGGGTTAACAACTTACAGCTGTTCTGCAGCAATGGAAGTAAATTAAGCCTTGGAAGTTGATGCTAACAATTCCTACAGGTGTCCCAACTTTTGTTGATTACTTACAAACCCTCTGTCTATAAAAGCAGTGTTGGAACAGACTGTGTTACTACACCCTCTTAAGCATTATTTGGACAGTATTGTACTGCAGGAAGGCACTTGGAAACTGGAGGAAACTCTGACAGGAAGAGGTCTGGCAGACCCAAAGCCACAACAGAATCAGAAGACAAGTTTCTGAGAGTCAACAGCTTGCGTGATAGGCGGCTCACAGGACAACAGCTTCAAGCACAGCTTAACACTGGTCGAAGTAAGCAAGTCTCAGTTTCAACTGTGAAGAGAAGACTTCGAGCTGCAGGTTTGACAGGTCAAGTGGCAGTAAGAAAGCCATCGCTAAGATGGCAAAATAAGAAAAAGAGGCTTGCCTGGGCCATGAAGCACCGCCAGTGGACTACTGAAGACTGGAAGAAGGTCTTATGGACCGATGAATCAAAATTTGAAATCTTCGGTTCATCACGCAGGGTTTTTGTACGCCATCGAGTAGGCGAAAGGATGGTTCCTCGGTGTGTGACACCAACTGTCAAACATGGAGGAGGAAGCGTGATGGTCTGGGGCTCTTTTGCTGGATCCAGAGTCGGCACCCTGAACCAAAACTGCTACCACAGCATTTTGCAGCACCATGCAATACCCTCTGGTATACGCCTAGTTGGTCAGGGGTTCATCCTACAGCAAGATAATGACCCAAAACATACCTCCAGGCTATGTCAGAACTACCTTAGAAGAAAAGAACAAGACGGTAGGCTTCAAATCATGGAATGGCCAGCACAGTCTCCAGACTTAAACCCCATCGAGCTGGTTTGGGATGAACTGGACAGAAGGGTGAAAGCAAAGCAACCTACAAGTGCAACACATTTGTGGGAACTTCTGCAACAGTGTTGGGAAGAACTTTCCGAACAATATTTGATTTCCATTGTAGAAAGAATGCCACGAGTGTGTTCGGCTGTTATATCTGCAAAAGGTGGCTGCTTTGATGAGTCAAAAATTTAGATTAAATTTTGTTAAACAAAACGATTCCATGATTTCTTTTTTATCTCCAATTGTTTATTTGTTCTATGCTTTAATTTCAGAGTACATTGAGACATTAAAATTGCGTAAATTTCAATAAAAACTGGAAAAATGGGGGTGTTCTAAAACTTTTGACCGGTAATGTGTATATATATATATATATACACACACACACACACACACACACACACACACACACACACACACACACACACACTTCTACATCATGCGAACCAGCCACATAGGAGCAAAAGAAGAAATCTTGCCTTGTCATGCAGAAACCCCATCATCTCTTAACAGTACTGAGGACAAAGGAAGTGCTTATTCATTCTAAATAAGGAGTCTTCTAGATAAGGTCACACACTGCTCTGTTCTTCAAAACAGCCATGAACCCTGTGCTTACATAACAGTATCTTTTTGCATCACATTGCTTTGTATCTGACTCATGTCTCTCAGGCCTCTTGCACACGCCCAGCACTCCCATTAGTTCTGTAAAGTGAAACCGCCAGTGCCGGAGGAGAACCAGTCACGTACTGGGAACTATGGGATTCTGAAAGTGTCCTGTAATAGACGTGTAGTTCGTTTTCAAAGTAAACACTTTAATAACAATAAAAAAACACAGGGCTCGATTTCAAATTCTCATTTTAACTTTGAAAAATGAAGTTACCGAACCAGAAAAAAAAACAACTCTGACATGTCATTTTTGAGCATAGAAAGGGGCTTAAGATATTATTTTTATATATTCATTTTAAAACTCTAATTGCTGTTTTCTTATTATTTGTTTCAGACCAAAATGCACTGTTGACGATTAGGAGTAAATAGCTGTTTCATTGGACACTTGAGAATAATAACATATATGCAGTACTTTAAAACAGATGTAAACTAACACAAACAACCTGTGTGTGTGTGTGTGTGTGTATTCCTGTTAGAAAATGTGTCAAAAGTGAATAAACCCACGTGATATTGTATTTAGTAGGCATCCTGTAACTTGCGAAATGTTTTTTGAGTTTACTGCAGTCCCTGAACTCCTAGCATGAGCACATCAATACAGCATGTGTTGACACTTCACATGCCACACGTACTGACTAGTGGGGTCCTTCTGTCGCCATGACATCCATACACCACGTATTGCTGTGCCTTTGATATGAAATTAGTATGGAAGAACATTTTACGAGTTTGCGTACTGTAACTGAAAAAAAGACAGTCAGATCCCAACGCCCAATCGTGTTGTTTTTGTAATGGTTTTGCGCCTGGTCTGACCGTGTTGTGTCCCTGTGTGAATAGAATATTCTGGAAATGATCAAAAGGGAGGTAGCCCCTGGTTTAACACACTCGCACGCCTTCTTCAGCCCTGCCCTGCACCGTGCAGTACCACTGACGGCTGGTGTCGGGTTAGGTTAATAAATTAAATAAATAAATAAATAAATAAACTGGGCGAAGAGGAAGTTGCTGTGGGTTTGTGCGCTTGAGCAGGGGGGGAAGGAGAGGCGGGGGGACCGGATTTAGCAGATTTTCTCCGGGTTGGTGGGTGTGTGAGATCTTCCATCAGTTGCATCGAACAGTAAACAGCATCTCCGAAACTGGGATAACAAAAAAAGAAAAGAAAGCCGCTGCTCTTGTCTGGTCCGTTGTGTTTTTTGTTCATTGGACGTCTCAGACTCCGGTGATAGATACATGATAAAAGGAAGCAGTAGTGTCACTTCACCGATTCCATCGCGTTATTAACACACTGAATGGTTGCTGTTCGGGATTGCATTGGGTTTAAACCGGTAGGTGCATTCTTAAATTGTTAACCTGTTTATTATACTGCTGGAAGTCATGCATAGTTTCAGCTTGCGTTTTGTTTTTTTTGGCGACGGCTTTCCAATGCACCATGGAAACGGTTCTGTGTCTGTGTGTGTAGATTGACTTAAATCGTTTCACCGAGAAAGAGTGAATAAATTAGCGCTGTAATCACTCGATGGGTGTATTTTATTTATTCGTTGTGTTACAGTTCGTCCAGACCGACCCTGTACTGGTTTATGTTGGTGAAAAACAAGGAGTTTCTCAGCCCTCTGTTTTTTGGTTTCGTTTACTGTCGCTAGCTCGGGCGCTCGCGTACACACAGCAGTACGTCAGGATTTCAGTTTCAATCCGTGTAAAATATAGACTGTATGTATATTTATTCAAGTCATAAGTTGTTGGGTTTTTTTTTTTTAAATCTTAATAAGACAACGATTGAAGCCAGTTTAGAATATATATATATATATATATATATATATATATATATATATATATATATATATATATATATATATATACACGCGCACACACATACATATGACAATGTATTAATTGTTACACGTTATCTGTTTATGAAAACAACAAATACACGTTTAATAATTATATTTATGAACTCTACGTTGTCCGAATTGCGCTCTGTATCATTTGGGTTATTATTATTATTATTATTATTATTATTATTATTATTATTATTATTATTATTTTTTTTTTTTAAAGCGTACTTATTTTTAGGTCGTGGCTGCATACTGTTAGTTCATTCGGTGCTATGCGAGTTAGGGCGCCGGGTTCAAACCGTGTCAAGTGTAAACCTGGACGGGACAAACGCATAAGCGGTCCCGTAGCCAGCTGCGATCTGCGCGCTGTGTTGCGGGTACAGTACTGTCTGCATATGAAGTAGCAGCTGTACTGTGTGCAAAATGGCTAGCACGGGGGTGGGGTGCAAACACGGATCCGTATTCTGTCAAGATACCAAAAAAAAAAAGAAATACTGGGATGTTTGTCGCAAAAGACAGTGCAGTTGATCCGAGTTTATTTTCGGTGTACCGATTCAAAAACGTGTTGAGAATCGCATGTGAACTTGCAGCTAAACTAGCGCTTCCTAATACTGCCGTTTGCAAAATGCAGGGCATGTACAGTGTAGAGGCATGTATGATCTGTAAGAGAGATCAGTAAAGTAAGTCTTGGTCAGCTCTGGCGCATTGTTTCCCTTCCATTGTACGCACAGAATATGCCCGTGCACGGTGCTGTCCTTCAGCAGACATTTTAGCAGACTGTATCCGCAGAACAGATGGAATGGCTGTATATTATCAGAAACACGATCTCATTCATAATCAGTTACAATAGACTCCAGTAGAATCAACACACGTTGATGCACGGTGTGGAGGGTATGATTGATTCACCATAGTTAACCCTTCAGCCTCCCCTATCTAGAGTAACAGCAAAAACATGTTTTTAACCGTTTTGATCCTGGGTTAACCTGCTTGCCTACTTCTGTTTCTATGTCTGTTATATTGCAGTCTGCATATAGCACTGAACCCTGTTATATTGCATTCTGCATGTAGCACTGAACCCCCGTTATATTGCATTCTGCATGTAGCACTGAACCCTGTTATATTGCAGTCTGCATGTAGCACTGAACCCCTGTTATATTGCATTCTGCATATAGCACTGAACCCCTGTTATATTGCATTCTGCATATAGCACTGAACCCTGTTATATTGCATTCTGCATATAGCACTGAACCCCTGTTATATTGCGTTCTGCATATAGCACTGAACCCTGTTATATTGCATTCTGCATGTAGCACTGAACCCTGTTATATTGCAGTCTGCATGTAGCACTGAACCCTGTTATATTGCAGTCTGCATATAGCACTGAACCCCTCTTTTGTTTGAGTGGAACTAGCGGGAATCAGAAAGCACACTGTACGAAGGTCAGCACTACAAGCTGAGATGTATCTTCAGTAACAGCAGATCCTGGAGCAGTGATCTCTATTTTAAAAAAGGGTTGAAGGGTTCAGCTGGGGGCGGGGCGGCTGTAGGTCCAGCGATGACGTCATGAGCAGGGTTTGCTTTATCTTTTCCTCCCTGAGTAAGTCTGTCCCTTTGCTGTGTCCCATTCTTTAGAAAGCATCCACTCTGACACCATTTACCTGCAAGATCAGTCCGTCCTTTGATCATCACTGGACTTGAAGTATAACGTTTCATTGATTTGTTTTTTTATTAGGTCAGCCCCCTGTTCCAAATGTTGGTGGGCATTGGGGCTGCTGGCTATCTGGGCATTGGGGCTGCTGGCTGTCTGGGCATTGGGGCTGCTGGCTATCTGGGCATTTTTGCATTTCTTCGCCGCTCCCGAGTCAGTGCGGGGGTGGTAGCGATGAGCTGAGCCTAAAAATAATTGGCGATTCTAAATTGGGAGAAAATGATAAACAATTGCCGACTATTAAATTTTTAAAAAATTACGTATTGTACGTATTGGGGACGGTGAAGCTATTCAAAAAGAAAGTTGTGCGTTTGTACTTGAAGACATTTCTAAGGCAGATCGTCTTTAAACCCTTGTTGTAAATGTAAAAGTTGGGGGAGGTAGAAAATGTTCAAACTAAAGCCCTCTGCAGTGTAAGCTGCTCTGCTCTCTCTGCACAGAGGTGCACATTTGTGTCGTGATGCAGCTGGTTGGTTCACACTCCGCTTCACACTTTGACCCAGCGTGGTATTTTAGGGGGCTTTGGTGTGGATATACATAGAACAGCAGAGCAGGAACTGAATCAAGATCAGAAGCAAAAAGAAGGTGTTTTCAAGTCTCTATTGCATCTATGAATACGTATTCATACAAATCCCAGAAACGTATTGTGGTGTTTTAAATAAAAAGCAGTGAGGCTGGAGTGACAATCTGGGGGAAGCAGGTTACGAGATTCCTGATTGAAATTTGTAACGTTTATTGCAGGGAGGAGTTTATAGCTTGCGGAAGGTTTGCTCAGGGTTGCTGTCTTGATAAACACAGAGATGCTGTACCCTGTGTAGATCACTGTTAAAGCCAGACTATTTTCACAAGCTTATTTAAATTGGACTGCGCTAGCTTGCTCTCGTTTAAATCCCATTCTTTATTGCATTACCTGTTGTCAAGCTCCTGATATCGCGGCAAACTAGTACTGCCTGTCCTCTTGCAAGCATTCTGCCAGTGGAAACAGCACTCGAAACATGCAGAGCAGACAAGGTCAGCTCGCTGAAGCTAATGCTTAAACCTGATTCCCTTTTTGGTTTTGGTTTTCTTCAAACCTGCTAGTACAGTAGGTAGATTTGTAAAAAGCAGTGCTCTTGTAAGGGAGGGGGAAATCTATTCCAGTTGTAATCGTTTTGTAAAATGATTGAACTCTGTACAGAAACTTCCGTTTGCAGAGATGAGTGTACGTTTTGTTTCTGCCATTTGTAAGCTACATGACATTTGGCCTACTGTAAGTCTTACTGTTGAAGAAAAGCCTCTGCGTGTTCTCATGGAAACGGATGTGTGCCCTTGAAACATGCTGACCTTGTCCTCTGTGGATTATGAATCGTCCCCAGCTGTCTCTTTGATGGGGATTGTGCTTCTGCAGACCCTGCTGCAGCTAGTCTCCTATCTGTCTCAACACACTGGGGTGTTAAAGCTGTCGATTAAACCTGTGCTGTACTGGGCCTCTGACATGCTGTCAAACTGGGACGACTGAGTATCATTGCTCCTGCCCTCGTTTTCAGTAAGCATCTCCATGGCATTGTCAAAGCTGTGTCGAGCGGCCGCAGTTCTGAGTATTCAGAAACGTGTTCAGCGTTTTGAAAAACATGGTTTTGATGAATGCTGTTTTTGTTTGCCTTGTTCCTTCAGTGGAATTAGCAAAGCGATCCTGCTCATGTGAAATCAGGAAAGCACAGCAGGACCCAGTTAAACCGGAAGGCTGTTGTTTCTGCAGGAATTTGTTCACAGATCTTCAAAAAGCTGCCTCAGAAGGAAGGCAGGTGTCTTGGTTTTTATTATTTTTTTTAATTATTTTTTTTTTGGATGAGAGCTGTTGATTAAGAAGTTCTGTATTAGGAAATTTCCACATTGATGATGATTATGGAGACATTAAGAAAAATGCCAAGTGTTTCCACTGAAGAGTCTGGCATGGTTTGGAAATATGCACGCTACCCATTCAGACTGATTCCAGATAATGTACCCATGGAATCAGGATCGTTGTTGGTTCTTGTTTCTTCAGTCCTAATGTGTTGTGTGTGTTTTCAACAAGGACTTATCTATTACTTTGAACCAAGCAGTGACAAGAGAGCTAATTTGCATAATCTTAAAGTAATGCAAAAACCAGAAGTGTCACCAAGAGCATGAATCAGACTGGTGTAGTGCTGCTTTGCAATGGCTTTCATTTTCATGCATTTAATAAGAGTGGAATTCACTTTACTGTGAAGTAGATCTGTGGCGAGGCCCTCTGTTTTGTATATCTCGCAGTATGACTCGACTGGATTTGCCACAATGAACACAGCCGTACTGTACAGGAAGGGAAAGCTGTCGAATTCACAACAGAGCTCAGACTTTCATTATTACTTGCAAAATGAGGTCTCCACCAATTGGTTTCAATGGTAAACTTCTTCCTTTTTTTTTTTTTTTCACAATTAAAACAAAAACCAATAATATCTTGATGCACTTTGATCAAATACTAGATGTAAACACAAATGTAAAATATAAAGACGACTATAAATGTAAATACTAAATCTACTTTTCCTTTCGAAAGGACGGTAGTTTAAACTGTAAGCAATTGTTTACAAAGAAGGGTTTTCAAACATTTCATGTATAAAATACAGATTTTGAGCCTTAGTTTGGAACTAGCCCCTTGCCGAAAAATCAACCAAGTAGAAAACTTGGCTTGTGAGTCTCTCTCCCTGCTTGTTGGACACAGTGTCGTTCTGTGTTCCAGTCCCGTCTCTCTCCCTGCTTGTTGGACACAGTGTCGTTCTGTGTTCCAGTCCTGTCTCTCTTCCTGCTTGTTGGACACAGTGTCGTTCTGTGTTCCAGTCCCGTCTCTCTCCCTGCTTGTTGGACACAGTGTCGTTCTGTGTTCCAGTCCCGTCTCTCTTCCTGCTTGTTGGACACAGTGTCGTTCTGTGTTCCAGTCCTGTCTCTGTCCCTGCTTGTTGGACACAGTGTCGTTCTGTGTTCCAGTCCCATTCCCAGCTCCAGAACAATGCAGCCAGTATCTGCCTGAATTCGATAGTGTAAAAGTGAGGATTAAGTCAGTGTTCTCTACAGAATGCAAACACTCAAAGCTGTCATTGAGGATGAGATAAGGGCTGGATTAATGTACTCTGGTTAAGTAGCAGCGGGGATGAAATGGCAGGACAGCAATGTCTACTGTCATTACAGTCACCTTTTAATGTGAGTTGCAAGACTGGAGAGAGCAGCTTTGACCTATTATTTATTTATTTATTTATTTTAAAGAAGTCGGAGGCTTAAGATTCCAAATTGGCAATTCAGTGTAGGATTCCTGCTAATGACATCGGAGAAGACGTTTGAATCTGATTAATTCATTGAACACTTATTAAAAGCAGGTCAACCAAATCCACCGTCCTTCATTACTTGTACAGTTACCAGGTGACCGAGGGTCACATGATCCGGACTCATGTGCTCCACAGAGGGAGACCTTGTGATCCAGTCCAGCAGGCCAGCGCTATGCTCTCTAGGTGCTTGCCTGCTGTACAGCACTTGATCACTGCATTGTTTCTGTTTCTGCTGAAACGGACACACTTTTTCATGTGTGTTTGGGCTTCATAAAGATTGAGCAGTGGAGCTCAGTAAGAGATGCCTGTGGTGAATAGAATGATTGTACAAAACCAGTCACCCTAATGGTGAAACCGTGCTTTTCTTTTGTGTTCCAGCATCGTTACAGAAAAGCCATTATTATTATTATTATTATTATTATTATTATTTTTATTTTTTTTCTGATACCATTTTAAACACATTTTGTAATAAATCTTGCAGCTGTTTTAAGAGCACAGGCTTAGTTTGTCACTGTTGACCGACACAAGCGCATCCTTTCTTCTTCATCTTTTTCAGCTTAACAACTGAAGTCCTGATCAGGATTTGCTCTTCTTCAATGAGGAACTACAGGCTCATCTTCTGCCACAACCTGAAGCAGCCTTAGATGAGCAAAGAATGCCTATTCACTGAGAGTGACTGGAGTAGACAAGCTGAACATTTGGGTGTCTGTGTGCTCAAAGGTATGTTCCCTGTTCCTTTACACCCACCCCCCCCACACACACACACCCCACACCCCCTGATAGAAATGGGATAGAAATAGCAGGTTTTATCAGATGCATCATTTAACAGAGGAAGACCCAGTCTCAACTCATTCAGTTCAGACTCATTACAAGCCTCTAAATGAGATGTGTGGCTTGTTTATTTTCTGGTTTCGTAACTATTGGGTGCTTTCCAGTTATACTGGACTAGTGCAATAGCAATACGAATGTGCCAGTGCTGCTGCTTACACTCCTGACAATTGCTCAACCAATTGCACCCTGACTGCCTTATTCCAAGCAACTACCAGTGGTTAAGTGCAAACCTGGTCATTCTATTCCCCAGTCCCAGCCGCTAGAGTCTGTGCGTGTCACACGCTGGCTGAGCACCGTTTGTGTGGTTTAGTTTCTGTAATGAATTGCACAGCTTGATCTCGTCCAGGGTTGACAGGAACCGATAGGGAAACTGATGGCAGGGTAAAGAGGGCTTTCACTGTCCAGCATTAATGAAGAGGAGAGGGGTTTGTTTTGTTTGTTTTTCCAGTAAAGGATTGATTCTCTGCTGTTTTTGATCTGAGGGCCTATGGTCAAGTGAGCTGTGTAATCTACTGCAGCTCTTGAGCATGCTGTGTGAGAGCCCTGTGCTCTACACAGCTTTGCAATTGAGAGCTACGCTTTGTGTTCTCGAGCACTTGTAATGTGTTTGTAAGCAGGGCTGACACTGACTGCTGCTGTGGATAGAGTGCTGTGTGTCCGGCATGCCACCCAGTGATCCTGGGTAGATCATTTACACGCTTCATTTAGAAGCACTAGCAAGACTTGCACTAGGCTGTTAATGTATGTTTGGAATTGTAGTTTCACACTGTTCAGAAGCTGGCCTTGCAGTCCTATTAGCCAGCCCTTCATTGATTTGCATTTTGTTTAGATTATGTTTAATGTGATTTTACAGAGACCCTCCTTATTCCTGATCAATTTAACCTAAACATGTGGTGTAATTGAAAATGTACAAATCTTTGAATTTGTTGACCGCTGAATGATAGCTGTTCTATGAACAGGGTGGGGAAGTTGCATGGGCCATTCCAAGTGAAACAATAGCTTTGTTACGCACCTGCTACACCGCGCTCTTTTTCATCTTGTGGTGGTGTTGTACCCGCATGCAGCTAAAGCAGAAGCATTGCTCAGACAGCTTTGCTATGCTGACACCTGGTACCACACTACCAATGTAGTAAGTCGTGTCTGTTAAAGTGGGGTGTGTGCTCCTCCTCCAGAAGGAAACAGCCTTGCTGTGGAAGCTATGAGGAAGAGCCTCTCCCCTGCCCTCAGCACCTGCGACTCCCTCAGCACGGCCAGGGTATTTGGAGTTCCCCTCGAGGAGCTGCAGCAGGACGGGCAGCCTGGACAGGAGGTCCCCGTCCTGGTGAAACGCATCGTCGAGTACATCGAAGAGCACGGTGAGTGCACCATCAGAACCGTTCGCACGGCTCCGAGCAGCACGGCTCCGAGCACTCAGAGTAAGTGTTCTAGGCTAAAAAAATCCAGTTCCCTCATCCTTGGTCTTCATAGCTCATTCATTTAAGCCCTGGGATTAGTCTGCCTGGGAGTATTGCACCTTAGGATAAAACCCCACGATTAACGCAGAAAGGGCTGGACCTGACCACTGTAGGTGTGCCCAGAAAGCAGTGAGAACGTGCAGCTTTTCCTCTGTCCTGTACATTGCAGAGCCGTGCGATTTGCTTCGTTGTTACCAGTGGAATCGCTCCCCTGTCTGTGTGCTTCAGGGCTGTGTACTTTACTATAAACTTGCTTCATTAGGGTTATTTGCTGTCAAAAGAACATTAATCCCCAAATCCTTGCAATTTATTTCAAATGAATGCTTAAGGGGGTAACCTAACAAGCTGCATTTCAGTTGCAGTTCAGAAATGCTTTAATAATCATTCTGGGATGTGCTCATATTCAACAGATATGTTACTAGCATAACTAGTATCAACAATGGGTCTTTTAGGAGATAAGACACACCTTGGCTCGCCTTGTTCAGAAAAAGATTGCATGCAGACAATTTGGAGGAACTTTGCAGAACACTAATTAAACAAACAAAGAAACGCCAAAAAAAAAAACAACACTACAGCATCCGGCCCTTTCAGCGTTAATGCACTTCCTTTTCAGATCCTGCTTTCACAGTTGGAATTAATTTGGTGGTCTCGTCCTGCTACTGAAAATTGAAGCACAGTTTGGACTGATTAAATATGGGGTCCTTCCAGCAAGGCTTGAAGTGCGTTGGCTGAGCTTCTGTATTAATGTGCTGTTAATCTGATGGAATGGATTGCTTGTGCAGCACCTCTGCTGTGTGAGGCTGGTGTGCTTGGAGTGGGCACTGAGACCAGGTATTTGGTGCAGGTAGTGGAGTGGTGGCCGATGGAGTCATGCCCCCCCCCCCCTTCTGTCTCTCCGCAGGGGGCTTGGACCTGGAGGGCCTGTTCCTGGTGAACGGGAATGCGGAGCGAGTGGAGTGGCTGCGGCAGCGCTATGAGAGCGGGGAGGAGGTCGATCTGGAGAAGGAGGCGGACCTGGCCTCTGCCGTCAGTCTGCTCCGACTGTTCCTTCAGGAGCTCCCCGAGCCCATCATCCCAGCCGCCCTGCAGGCTCACATCCTGCAGCTGTATCAAGGTACTGAGCAGAGCACCATGCCCAGGGGAATCTATCACAGTCTCACACTGTCACACTCGCTAGCTCTTCACCTGTATCAAGGTTCTGTGCAGAGCACAACAGCGACCCCCTCCATCACACAGCTCTACCAAGGTACTCCGTCCTCACACCTTTCCCATTCTACTGGAGACCCTAAAGGTGGTCTCCACACACAAATCTTGTATTGGCTGATTACCAGCCACGGTCCCCTGGCACCTACAGATTTTTTTTATGCCCTGGAGCTTGGACAGCCTTGTATCTAATGTATTTATTTTCTTATCTGTTTGTGTAGTTTGCTGAATAATATGAAGGAGGTTTAAAGGTTAACTTTGTCTTTGGTGTTTGTCAGACTTCAGCACGGAGGAGGAGCAGTCCAGAAACATGAAGTACTTCCTGCAGCAGCTCCCGCAGGCCAACTACAGCCTGCTTCGCTTCCTGTGCCGCTTCCTGTGCAGCGTGGCGTCGCTGCAGGAGGAGAGCTGGAGCGCGGGCGCCCTCGCCGCTGTCTTCGGACCCGACGTCTTCCAGTGAGCCGGCTCCTCTGTTTTTTCATCACTTGACAGCAGCTCTGGAAATTGATTTTACTTTTCTAAAATGCCCTTTTCTGAACAAAGTACCTCCCGGTAGGGCTGTGAATATGAGCAAGCATTGCCCACATTCACACCTCGGAATCACAGTGGTTGAAACATTTGGACATGGGCTTGAGTGAGTCCAGCGTGGCACTTTTTAAGTCAGTGATCAAAAAGATGGCATTAGCTGTAATTCACAGTGCATGATTACTGTTCAGTGATGATAACAAATCTGTTGAGCGCGTGATGAAAGTGATCTGTGGAGACTTTCTCCTCGAGGGGGGGGGGGGACTGGTTTGCTTGTTTTTATTTCCGTTAACAATGTTTGCTTTTGGTCCTTGTTTAAGAAAGAGCGGTTCACTCTGACTCATGCGTTAGACGTGGGAGAAGCCAGCCTGTCATTTTTCCCATTGTTGCCGCAGCATCGATACGGAAGTGGAGGACCTGAAGGAACAGGAATCAGTCGGCAGGATCTTGGCTGACCTGCTGGAGAATCAGGAGGACTTGTTTGATTGTGAAGAGGAGGATTTCTCCACTACCAACGACTACAGCTCCGTCACGGGACAAGTAAGAACTGTCTCTCTGAGCCGCGCTCACATTCTACAAGCCACGGGGCTTCTTGCATGGATGACAACGTCGTCTTTTTTTTTCTTTCCACCCAAACTGCTTGACCGTTTAATACATGTCTGTGATAGAATACTTTACTTGGAGGTTTCGGCCAGATAAGAAAAGGAAAGCTAAGCAGTCAGAAAATGGAGGTAGGGTGATTGAAATGATTTGTGTTATATTTCCAATACGAGACCTGGGTCATGCTGCTATTGACCTCAACAATAAGTCCAGACTAACTGTGTCTCTTAACATTATCAGCTTGCAAACTTTTTTCACAAATCCCTTCCCAAAATGCAAAGGTTTTTTGCCTTGGGATGTTTAAAAACATTTACCATTGCCTTGCTGGCTTCATCCTGGGCATGTTCACAGGCAAAGCTCCCACGTCTATTTTTTAGCAGTTTGTTGTGTTAGAGGTTGTTGTTGATGAGAAAGCTTCCCAGGCAGGCAGGCAGGCAGACCTACACGATCAGTTACAACCTTGCTAAATGGTAATAATTTGAGCAGAGCCTGTATGTGTGAGCAGTGGTTGCATTGTGAATGGTAATAATTCTCTCCAGCAGACACATGACCCTGTTTTGCATGCACGTGTTTGTGGGGGCAGGTGTCCTCTGTCCAGCACAGTAAAGGAATTCTAGCGATGTGCTGGAGTGCCAGTCAGCCTTGCTAAAGCAAGTGGCATTTCTGTGTGAGATGGCCATGGCATGCGTGTGCATGTGCACTTTTCCTTTCGTGCCTGGAATATTGAAAATAGCTGGATGGGGGGTGGTAGTTTTGGACACTTAATAAATATATTTTTAATTGAAACGGTTTCAGTTCATTGGTTTATGTGAGGGGAAAATGGCATCCTTATATGAGGTCACCATGCATTTGTCTCTTCCATATGTCCCCATATACAGCCTGGATGAGGTTTTTTTTATGAGGTTGCTGTGCATGAGAGGTTTAAACGTGACCATGCACTGTAGTGGTGACTGTGCATCGGATTCCCCTGCAGCTTCACTGTTCTGCCCCCAGTTCTCCCCCTGCTTTACCCTGGCCCTGTTTGTTCTTCTATGGATCTCATGTACTCCTGCTGCAGGCCTGGCTCCAGTAGTTTCATTATTACTGCATTGATTGCAGGGGGTTGCTAAGCATTGAGAGCCATGTCACCGGAAGAGACGAGCTGTAGAAATACCTGCTGCTATTATTGCACCTGGGTGTGAATGTGGAGGACGTGGCACCAAATAAGGAGACTGGCCAGGTCACTTATTGCAAAACACAGTTGCTGGGGTGACGGGTGTTTGCTTTCTGTTAATAAACTACCTGCAATTACTTGAAACGGTTAAACAGGTAAACAGCAAAACATTCTCAGTCAAGTGGAAGAGTTGTGAAAGGCTTATAGTCCGTTTTGGGGTGGGGTTGCTAGAATGTTACCTTACCTAGAGTACAAATAAACAGCATCACTACACTTCTGAGAACCTGCCATGGACACACTTGTAGTTACTGTCCCAGTAAAGCAATCCTTTCCTGGGCACAGCTTAACCTTCTCGTGCTGAGAAACTCTGATGAGAACCGTACCAGACCTGCTCAGCAGCTCCAGAGCTCCCTTTACCCAGGAAACTGACGATGGGGGATTCTGGAAAGACACATCCCTTCCAGAGCCACAACACACTCAGTAGTGCTGAATTAAGGGAATACCAGAAGAAATGGAATAAGTTCAGTGACAAACATTTAGACTACAAGTCTTCCTCGGTGTCTTCAAATGCACATTCACACACGGCGCTGTCACTTTAAACTAACAGAAGCATGAAGTAAGCCAGTCTGTGCAGTAACAGCTGTGCATCCGGATATGAATAATTAGAGCACGGTAGGATTATGTACCACCCCCCTGCGTTTCCACAGCATCTCTCCACAAAGCCGTGCTGTTTTGCTTTCATTCTTGCGTAGATGCAAGGGAAGTGATCTGTCTTTTTTTATTTTCATATGCAAACCTCGGGAAAGGTTTTCTCTCGCTGCCCTTTAGCCGAGTCTCATTTCCATTTGGGCGTATGTACAAGCCGCTCCTCAGTAAACACATGCTGCACCTGTAAGACCGCTGTGTGTTGAAGCCATGACCGATCGGTGCCGGCCCTTGCTGTGCGGTAAAGCCGTTGCTCCAGCGCTGTTGCGCGCCGTGGCTGACTGGTCAGGGCAGCTCCAGCTCAAGCCCTTTCAGTTTTGCATAAGTCCAGTATTTGAATGGCGCTCTGCATACCTTCCCTGATGCCCTTTGCCATTAGTAGTGTCTGTGATTAGTTGCATTGCCCCCTGGTGGTCTGCTGTGCGGATAGCCTTTTCCAGGCTAAAATGAGTGCAGTTTTTTCCCCCAATGACTTTTAAAAAATGTGACTGCAGACAGAAACCTTCCAGTGTTTGAGTACAGGAATCTATGACTGGTATCTATAATAAGGTTTTTGTGTCAGCTTTACATAACCACGGTATCCAGTTACATCAGCTGTGTTAAGCATGGAAGTAGCAGCTCCTCTGCCGAACAAAAAACCCATTTGCAGCTCAGAATTTATATTTATACTTTTCATATGGCCTCAGGAAGAAAGCTGTGATACTGTTCTTCAGTTCACAAGGGCTTTTTCTAGGGAGAAACACAGACACAGATGAGCTTTGTTTTGCTGGTGGCGTTTTAGTTTGGTTTTTCACATGGGGAAAGTTGTGCTATCAGTGTAGTTGTTGTGTCTGTTGTACAGTATTTGATGTGGCTGTGGTATTTGCTGTGCCTGGCTGCTGACTCGGGGGTTGCATGCAGTGAATATGCTTCCTTCCCAAGGGGAATTCTCTCCCATGATATCAATAGGAGCGCTGGGTATAGAGATCAGTTAATGAGAGGTGCTGTGTCTAGAGGGGAGAACGTCCTGTACACATTCAGAAGTCCCTGGCATTGCTAATTGGCTTCCCTGTTAGAGAGTGTGTCTGTCCAGCTCCCATTGTTACCCACAGTAAAGCAAGGCCAGGGTAAGCCTCTGAAGCAACATGCTGGCCCTTCCTGGATCCAAGCCAGTCACCAGTGGATTCTCTGAGATTTATTCCGAGTCTGAGCCGTGTTCGTCTGCATACGTGATGAGCCATGGGCTCCTTAATCCAATCCGGCAATATTCAGCTGGTTTCCATGGCTACACACCATGTCGGTGCAGCTGGCATACAGAGGGGGGCTAGTCTGACTAGTGGCTGAGAAAAATGAATGTCTAGACAGAAGTATTCTTTAAACTTGGCACCCAGGAGTTCTTTCCATTGAGGAGGAAAAGGAGTAGATTGTCAGGACCCTGCATGCACTTTGTGTTGTGTATTTGGGTTTATGGTAAGCCATGTAAATGAATAATCCCCAAGATGATGATTTTTCAACTAAGCAGCCCTCAGCACTACCTGATTGTGACTGCCGAGGCCTGTCTTGTGTAGTCTTGCCTGTGTCTCGGTAGTTAACTACAGTTTAGTATGTTGAGCGCAACTGCAAAGTCGTTCACTTCATAAATCTGTAATCTGTGTTTCCTTTACTGCAGCAAAGAAGAAAGCCGCCAGTGTATGTCTTTGTGGAAGTCAGAGTTACAGCATTTAAATCGTAAAAGACAGATTGTGTTTTACTTTAATAGAGTGAACTGTAAACTGATCTCATAACTCTGCACCTTTAGTGGGAACTCTGCTAATAGACCTCTGCACTGAAGGGCAATGCATAAGGAGTTAAACAGGTTAAATATGCATTCAAACTTCGTGTGTAACTTGCCATATGTGTAGAAGAAGCCCCAGAGAAGCCATTAACATGGAGACACCCCTGTTTATGTATAGTTTTGTTCTGTAGCTGCTGTGTGTCAGATTGCTCTTTGCAAGCGCATCCATGCTAGGTGTACTTGCCGTGAGCCTCAGTAGAAACTGTTTCTTGTAATCTGTGACCCAAAAGGGATGTGACAGTTCACCGGGGCTGAGGGTACCTCTCCATTCCCGGGCCCTGCCTGACTGGCTGTCTGTGTCCCCTGCAGATCACGGAGCTGCTGGACGATGAGAAGCTGGAGCAATGTGAGGATCTACCCCAGGACAGTGAGGACAGCCCGGAGGAATCCCAGAACGAGGACTCCGCCTCGTCCAGGTAAACGAGCCCCTCCCTCCTCCTCGCACCCAGGGCTTTCATTCCACTGCTCGCGCTTCTCCTGCTTCCTCTGCAGCCATTGCCACTAAATCAAAAAGGAGATGTAAGCAGCAACAGCAGCAAGGCTTTTGAGATTTTGTAAAGTGCACAATAACATGACGATCCGTTTAGTATTCAGGGTTTGTTTATACTGTAGAACTGAAATCTTACTTTACCTTTTAAAAGTCACTGATTCAGGTCACATACATAAGTCTGTTGCAGTTGCACAGAGGAATGTTGGCATCAAGGATTATCCATATGAGCTTGATAAGGGTTCAGGGACCTGCAGTTACTGCAGCGCAAATAAAAACCGAAGGCAATGGTAAATAACGCTATCTGTGTAACCAAGTTACTTTCTATTTAGATAGGATTGAGAGGGGTTAGCATGCACTGTTTACAAATATCAATGTACTTTGGAATGTGAAATATCTAGAAGCAAGACTTGTTTCACTTACCCCTCTGATTCAAAGTGAAGCAGCTGAGATAAGCGAGGTCTGATGGGGTTTGTACAGGATGTGCTCCAGCTTTGCATTGAGATACACCAGCGCATTCGCAGTGTGTACGTTGTGATTATATTGTTTGTTCAGGAACGCTGCTGGGTCTCTTCCAAAAGCAATCGTCCATGTGGTGGTTTATTTAAGATTTGTGTTTGTGGTTTCTTTTTTTTTATTTTTGCACATACCATTAATTATATTAAAAACACATTTCTAAAGGACAGAGTGGGGTCCTTACATGTGTGTCTTAATACTGTGGACTGCTTTTAACTTAGCACAGCTCAGCACTAAGTTACTGTACAGATGGGCAACTCGGGTAACTACAGGTAATTGTTTACTGTGAACACAGTTCTGAGGGGAGTTCTATTTCCTAAACCAGATTAGCGGAGTGTGGCTTGGAGTGGAGATCTCTTTCCTAGACGTGCTGTTACAATTCATTTTGCCTTCCTTATACCATATGGTGCCACTTGCAGATATTAAGCTCAGGTCTCTATCTGAGTTGTTTTTCATACTGCACGGGACTCCCATCCTCCGCTTCTGCTTCTCCTGATGGGTTTGTCCTGGCCCAGTTACTCTCTGAGGATTAAGAGGATAAAGTGTATTCATCTGTAATCCACAAAGAAGAAACACACACACACACAGGCACACAGGTATTAGCAGGCAGATCTGAAAGCTATGCAGTAAGATTGGCAGACATGAGCCTGTTTCAGGTAGGGACACAAAGGGTCTGGATTTCATGATGTGCCTCTGTGCAGCTGCAGTAAAAACACACCAGCGGACAGTTAATCCGCTTTGGGTAAACTCCCAATTTCTGATGCATTGAACAATCTCACGACTGGGGACCCTGTTCCTACTCTGTGACTGGAGCGGAGAAGTGTTCAAATCACAGCAGAGGGGCTGGATCTCGCTAGGAGAACGCCCGGCTGTATCATTTGCTTTCGGATGCTATTCCGGTAGAGCACACACCAGGAAGGGGAGCTGTGTCTCTCAGCCACTTTGTGCCTCTGTTGCAACAAAAACATTCGCTGTTTAGCAATGAAAGTCGGCAGGATGAGTGACCAAATAATGGGCAGTACAAGCCAGGCTCCTCGAATGCAGCAGCATAAAGAACGGCACAGCGGCTGTTCACAGGGACACATGGCTCCGCTTGATTGACGTGCCCTTCAGGTTGGTACAGCAGGAGCACTTCAGAGTGGCCAAGTGATTGTTTTCATAACTACCAGGGGGGGGGAGGCAGCTGTTGCTGGATTCAGTCTTGGCTGTCCGAACCGTCTGCTTTTCGTTGGAGGATTTTCTAGGGTCTTAAGATCTCGGATTGCAGGGAACTTGAGGGAGATCCACTTGTGAAAGTTACACTTCGTATATATATTTAGAAACATGTTCAGCACTTTCAAAAGCTGATGTGTTTTTAATTCCAGAACTAGGTGCTCGGCCAGTCAAACCAGCCTTCAGACGTACACGTGATACTGACCTTGAGTCCTGCAGTAAGCCAAGTTAGCACGGCTCCTTACTAAACCTTTGCTGGCGATTTGGTGGAAACTTGAGCCTTGGAAAGATGATACAGGAATTGAAAGCAAGCTGTCACTGGTCAAAAATAATGTAGTTAAGCATGTTCCCAAATAACTTGACAGCCAATGAGCCAGTGGCCTGTCCCTGCTGTGTACATTCTAAAACATCACGAATCAGTCGACACACTGCTTTCCATGCAAGCCCAGGATGTACAAATCAGCTTGGGCTTGCTATTCGTCTCATACCCTGTGGTTATTCTCCTATTTTATTGCACTTCAGACAATCCAATAGGGGCTCTTCTGCTCATCTCAACACAAGCCCTTTTATATATACAGTAGAAGTAATTAGAAGTATGTGCCATTATAAAAATAAATAATGAATTAATAGTAAAGGTCAGCTGCTGTTTCTTCTTTCACACACTGTAGTGTATAGTACACTAAGAAAGAGAGGGAGATAAGATATTTATTAACTATTAGCCAATGAGAAAATGCCACATTGATACAGAACTTGGCCGTTTTTCACACACTAAAATGTCATTAAAAGTGATCCTGCAGCATTGAAATGTAAAAGGGCAGCAGTGTGGAGTAGTGGTTAGGGCTTTGGGCTCTTGACCGGAGGGTTGTGGGTTCAATCCCCAGTGGTGGACACTGCTGTTGTACCCTTGAGCAAGGTACTTTACCTAGATTGCTCCAGTAAAAGCCCAACTGTATAAATGGGGTAATTGTATGTAAAAATAATGTGATATCTTGTAACAATTGTAAGTCGCCCTGGATAAGGGTGTCTGCTAAGAAATAAATAATAATAATAATAAAATGTTTCTAAGCTCAGCGCTTGCTTCACAGATGCACATACACTGAAAGATTGAGAAACAAATCAAGCTAAATATACGCTGTAATATTTCAGTCTGCGTTGAGCTGTGGAAAGTATTTTGTGCACAGCCGTGAAGTAAACGAGTATGATAAACAGCCCCCTGGGTGAACACTGTGCTCTGAAGCATGCAGCTGGCTCTGTCACTATGTCAGTATCCATGTGCACCTGTGTGTCAGGAAGCTGGCTGGGAGTGCACACGCTTATTTTCCAAATGAATGTCCTCTCTGGGGTCTGCAGGCACCCCAGAGCACTGGTCTGGTTTGTACCCCAATACGGCTCTGGCTAGCCTGCCCTGACACAGCTGCAGGCGCCCCAGAGCACTGGTCTGGTTTGTACCCCAATACGGCTCTGGCTAGCCTGCCCTGACACAGCTGCAGGCGCCCCAGAGCACTGGCTAAGCTGCCCTGACTCAGCGTCTGTATGTAGCAGCTGATGGGTCGGGCTGCCAGGCAGACTCCTCTGAGAGGTTACTAAGAGGCACAGGGGATATATTTGGTGATGTGTGTTTAACATTGAGAGGGGCTGCTGCTGTTATTTATGATGCTGCTTGTAACCCCACAGGCTGTTTCAGATCTTCACCTCTAATCGGTGTCCACAGACAGCGTCTCATGATTCATTCTGCCTAACATTACAGTGCACTCTTCAACGCAGCAGCAAAAACAAATCAAAGATTGAATACTGCGATCGGGACAGACTGCTCTATGCTTGCATGGGGGGGGGGGGGGGGGGGAATAGCTGGAGGAACAGTGCTGGTCGTGTCTTGCAAGCTCATTGGCTGGCTGAGCAGTTGCATCACCCTGTCTTGTATTTGACCTGGTGTCTGAGGTGTTTACTGCAGCACTCTGAGCAGTGCTGAGCCCCGCACGCAGCAGCACTAGCAGTCCGGTCTGCAGTATGTACCCAGGCAGCGCTGGCGTGCAGTTTAACATATTCATACAGACCTTCTCACCTGAAAGTGCCTAGTCGGGATAACGAGAAGCCGCACAAGCCAGAATGGCCTGCCAGGTTCTGCTTCACAGGTAACCCTCTCGTGTGAGGCTCTGCTCTGCTGTTTGTTTTGGTGCATGCCGTCTGTGTCGATCAATATTGCTTTTATTTATTCGTTTTCTGGCACTTGAGTACAGCCCGATTTAGGATTGTGTGTCTCTGATTGTGAAGCGCCAGGGTCAGCACTATCAGAGTGTAGCCCTTTCTTTTGTGATGGCTGTGTGTGTGTCGCAGGATCCTCTCTGCTCAACCAGTTGCTGCATGGTAGTCTCTCCAGCTTGATGCAGCTCTCCCCACAATCTAATTCAGGATGTTGAGGGCATGTTTTTTTCATTTCAGCAGTAAGAATAGACCTTTATTCACAGTGCTTTTCTGTAGTCCTGTTAGACCTTCATAAGTGTAATAACCCTGTGTGCTTTTCTTATTTGTCTTCTGTATTTGTTGTAGAATCTGTTTGTTAGTTGTGTTTTTTTTTTTAATGGTACAAGTCTCGGCTATCTTAGTGTTTTCTGTCCATCCTAATAAAGCATCTACACTGTTCAGTTTGCTCCCCAGTTGAGCTGGGCTGTGAAGCCGCAGTTTTCTCCTGACTGGAGAATGACGTTGTTTTCTGACAGCAATCCTGTCCAATGAAAACGGCAAGAGAAACCTTTATTGCAGGTTTTTGGCATCCGTCGCACTCAGCCGTATTGCTGGGTAGAATTATTACGTCAGTAGAACGAGTTGCTGAAAGATATCTGACCAGCAATTTTCCAACAGAAAAATTGGCAATACAGCAGTGTGTGCCTTTTAACCTGTTCTTAGCAGTTCTAATATCGCTGTGTAACGATTTCCTTTTTATTGAGTTGCTCAAACCTGGCTTATTTTGTATAATAATGATAATCCATTACTGTACCGTTTTTATTCACACTAGTAATATGATCACAGTATTATAATGCTTTAGAAAACGGGTTGGGAAAATAACAACCTCTGATTGGTTAAACAGCATCACATGACTGTTCGTCTGTATTGAGAACTGGTACAGCACCAACTTTCCCAGTGAAGACAGTAATCCACCTGAAAAAAATGTACACAATATACACACCTCTGGGTGCTTAAAGGTCTGGGTTTCGCAACGTCCTAATCACCACCCAGGCGTGCGTATATATATGTTTCATGGGAACCGCACGGCCTGTCGTGGTTTATACCTTGCATACAAGTACAGCTCTTTCCTGGCCTCTAATCCCTTTATGAGCTCACTTGCACTCCAGTGCTCTGGCTGGTGATTGTTGTGTCATTCCTGTATGCTACAATGTGTCAATATTACAGCTCTGTAGGTCACCTTGTCCCTGGAATTCCCAAACCGTGTCTGCCCAGGGTTTACCAGTACCAGTCATGACGGTCAGTGCCTCTCCAGGGTTACGAGGTAGATTTAAACAGTGAACTGCTTCAGGGCCTGGGTGAAAGTTCAAGCAGATCAATGAAGCAGTTTAGAGCAGGTTTGTTAAGAGCTGGGCTGGAAGGGACCTCTGCTCTGCTCAAGCTCCTGGCAGGTTTTTAACAGAAAGGTACTCCTTGACCTTGGGACAAGTTATTCCCCTCACTTCTATCCCACGCTAACTAGAGTCTTTCTGCACACTGGTAGAGGGACAGCACTGTACTACCGTCATGCGCTTCCATAGGACTGGAAGGCAGTGTTTCTAGAGCTGAAGGGCTTGTGTGAGGCTGGGACTGGAAGGCAGTGTTTTCTAGAGCTGAAGGGCTTGTGAGGCTGGGACTGGAAGAGGCAGTGTTTTCTAGAGCTGAAGGGCTTGTGTGAGGCTGGGACTGGAAGGCAGTGTTTTCTAGAGCTGAAGGGCTTGTATGAAGTCAGTTTTAGTTTGACAAAACCAGCGGAAATTCAGTGAGATGGAAGCTGATGCAGTGTAATAGAGCCAGCCCCGCTGTGCTGACCCCACTTCCTGTTACAACAATAACCCTGCAGTGTTTACTAACAGCCTGGGCTGACTGTGGGTTACACAGGCTGCTGTTTTATTATTTTTGAGTATAAATATCTCCGAAACAAAAGGGGGAAATGCCTCACTCTTTGGACTCATTTTGAGTGCTGCTGTTTAATCCATAAACGACTGCATTTAATATTTCAAATAAACTCCCAAAACTATCTCAAAACTTTGCACCTTGTATTGAAGCTAACCTGTTCCTAAACACCCTCTTACTCAAAATGCTTTTGAATTGCTTTGGTCATTTAAAATAATACACACACTCTTAAAGCACAACACATGTCGGTTATAAAGTAACACAAACACCCCCAGCCCGGACCCCAGCGGTCAGAGCTGCAGAATGCTCACCCCCAGCCTACTTCATGAAGAGGTAATCCTGAGATGCTAGTGCTTGTTTAGGAGCTCAGAAAGTGTGCTGATTTCATCTCTGTGTTCATATCTGTCTGGCGGTGTGTGGAACCCAGCAGCAGTGTCGTTGCAGCCTGGTTTAATAGCAATCTGATGTAACTGGTTTTCTTTTCAGCAGCAGCCCTGCTCTCTCACCCACGCCTTCGCTCGCCCGCACCATTGCAGAGAGCAAGGCTTCTAAACAGCAGGAATGGCTGCTCTGGGGTTCTCATTCAAATTAAAACAAACCCTCTCCATCTCATCCTCTCTCTGATGGAGACAGTCAGGCTGGATGCTGCCTTGCAAATGCAGACCTTCATGATATTCTGTATTAAACCATCGCGTGAGCAAGAGGCGAGCACCTTGAGGGGTTTTTTTCCCCTTCTCTGTAGTCTGCAGTGAAAGCAGTTAGGGTGAAGACAGCTCCCATTGTGCTGTGCCTTTGTCTAATACCGTTGATCTCATGTGTGTTTCTCTTTCTCTTTTCTTCCAGTTCCCACATCACTCCCATCAGTATTTTGCCAGCTTCTGCAGAGTAAGTAAAGCTTTGTTTTTACTGATTGGGGAGAGCAATACCGGTATAATATCTCATCTTAGACCATTTCTTGTGTAGCTCGTTTAGTTTGTGGTATACTATGTGATTGGATTTGTCTTTTTTGATCTGTATGCACGTGTTTTATTCATACTTATTTATTATTGCCCAATATTGATTCTCTGATTTGAGTAAAGCTGAGGGAACACAAAACCACTTTTTCAGCAACAGTGACTTAAAACCTGGTTGCAGGAGACTGGGAGACCTACTCTGCTGTATCAAACCCCAAGTCAAACCTGGTGTACCGTGCATTGGCCTGAAACATAGTCTCCTGAAACCAAGTTCCAAACCACAAAGTGACTCCGTGTTGCCTCGGCTTGACAGAGTTGTCCTAAACACTTCTAAAGTTCAATAAAGTTATCGCTATTTAAAAAAAAAAAAGGCAAAACAGAACCCAAGCAAGCTGTAAAATCCTCCATGTTAAGGTATCAGCTGGTCCAAAACTATCAAACTAAACAGCCTTGCTTGTTTAGTTCACATGCAATGCTGCTCTCACTTCAACGAGGAAGCTTAACATTCCTGCGGTTTCCTTACCAGCAGATCCAAAACCAGCTTAGTCAATCGCCTGATACATCCGCTCAGGAGTGCGCTCGCATCACGATAGAGAACGGTGCGTTACTGATACATCCGCTCAGGAGTGCGCTCGCATCACGATAGAGAACGGTGCGTTACTGATACATCCGCTCAGGAGTGCGCTCGCATCACGATAGAGAACGGTGCGTTACTGATACATCCGCTCAGGAGTGCGCTCGCATCACGATAGAGAACGGTGCGTTACTGAGACATCCGCTCAGGAGTGCGCTCGCATCACGATAGAGAACGGTGCGTTACTGATACATCCGCTCAGGAGTGCGCTCGCATCACGATAGAGAACGGTGTGTTATTGATACATCCTCCTTGGAAAGAGCACAGCTCCGAGCAAACCGCTCCAAACAGGTGTGCATGGCCTGCTTGGATTGGTTTCCTGGATTCAGCGCTGGAAAATCCAAGAACACGAACAGACTCTGTGAGGGTAAATCATCGAAGCAGGATCTGGTTATAGTTATTATTTTTCCTCCTGTTTTAACATCCTATTAAATATTTACACAAACGCTAATATGATTCTAGTAGCATAATTGAATTTGGCAGGCCTGGGCGAGTTCAGGTGATCTTAGGCAATGCTGGGTATTGGCAGTTCTAACATAGGATTTGATGTTGACTTCAGGAGCCTGACTTAGCCATGTGTGTATATATATTAGTGAAGGTGTGTGCAGTTTGAAATGGGTTGTCTTGTGCTCTTTTAGTGTGTTTGTGTCTCACGTCCATGCTCTCTGTCTCTGTCTGCAGCATCATCGAGAGGACGATCCGCGCTGCGGTGGAGCAGCATCTCTTTGACCTGCAGAGCAGCATCGAGCAGGAGATCCACAGCTATGAGAGGCAGGGAGCCAAGGAGACCCGCAGCTATGAGAGGCAGGGAGCCGAGGAGACCCGCAGCTATGAGAGGCAGGGAGCCGAGGAGACCCGCAGCTATGAGAGGCAGGGAGCCGAGGAGACCCGCAGCTATGAGAGGCAGGGAGCCGAGGAGACCCGCAGTTATGAGAGGCAGGGAGCCGAGGGGCTGGGGCAGGGGTGAGAGCCCTGTGCACACAGACACACACACACACGGCTACACAGATAGCTGGAAGCATAGATCGATAGATAGATACGGATTACAGGGTTCTTTGTTTTCACTTCCCCTTTGGAGTAAAGTTTCTGTTGTGAGCTGGGTCAGGGTCAGGTCGGAGGATGAGGGTCAGGGTCAGGGCGAGGGGGAGGGTCAGTGTGATAACATGGCAGATATTTCCTGCTAAACAGTGGGGGAAATTAGTTGGACGGAACATATATGTTCGGCAACTTTCAAATGTACACGTGTGTATTCTTTAATGCACGTAATAGATTGATGTATTTATCTTTCATGTAGAATCTTAAAAATAAATAAATAAATAAATAAAGTTTGGAGCTGTGTAATCCTCAAAAATAAAAACAGAAAATCTGTTACATTGTTTGTTACTATTATTGTTATTCCTCTTACATTTGAAATGAAGTTAAACTTCATAATCTCCTTTTTATGGTCAATGTATTTATTGGTTTGCTTTAAAACGTCTGTAGAAATGCTCTGATCATAACATATAGGTGGCTTGCTCCTGAGGCAGAGCCCTGTCCCAGTGGATTGCTAGTGCTGCCTCTGTCCTGATTCACTGAGCTGTGCCGAGGCTGCTAACCTGTTCAGTGCAGCAGGCCCTGCCTGACTACTTCTCCAGCTAACACTCCTGTGTGTCATCGTAGGGAGGCTGGCACTGGACCAGCGGAGCGAGACGGGGACAGCTCCCAGCCTGGGCTTGTAGAAACACAGCCCAAAGACTGTCCAGAAGAGATGGGTGACGAGGAGGAGGAGGAGAGCAGGCAGGTAAGCACGACCATCTCAGCATGCAACAGTTAGAGGAGGAGGAGGAAACTTCACTGGAAATTGTGGTTCAGTAATGTGATCCAGAACAGGAGGTATTGACATGGCAATAGCGTGTACGTGTGGGTTAGCTGATGGACAGTCATAGTATTAATAAAGCTAGTTATGACCTGGACTCCCCTACACTGGGGCTAATGCTCCAAGGTAAGCTGTTTGTAATGGACCAAAACATGTTCACAAAAGGTGTCTCAAGCAGTTCACGGAAAAGCAAGTCATGTTTTGCTGCTGCATGTTAGAATATTGTTCTGAGACGTGTGACGTGACAAGCTTTATTTTTATTTCTTTCTTTTTTGCCTCCCCAGGAAGTGGAGAGCGCCGCCCTGCTGGAAGGCTCTGGCAGTGACGCTGACACTGAAGCATTGGTGGAAACTGAAAACAACATCAACACAGCCAGGTGTGTGTCGTGCAATCTGTCTGTTTTACAATGTGTAACAGCGTGCACGTATTGCATTAGAAATGAAGGGGTTTTACAATGTGTAACAGCGTGCGCGTATTGCATTAGAAATGAAGTAGTTACGTTTTCAGTTTTATCCGATTTTTTTTTTTTTTTTTTTTTTTTTTTTTTTTTTGCCATTATAAAATTTTAAAGTCATTCTTTGATGATGCAAAAGAAAGTCTGTCAGTAGATTAGTGAAATTAAGATGTTTAGAGACTGCAATTCTGACCTTAAAATGATTATACAATTTTTACCTTTGTCAAAATCAGGCCAGGTAAAACATGTATGTTCCACTAAAAACAACAGTCTCGTCGTGAGGGAGGGCGCAGGAGTCCGTTTTGCTGTCTATATATATTGCACTCCATTGCCTTGCTTTTTTTAAGGAATTAAAAGTAACTCAATTCTGTTGTCCTTCAGATCAGTTGCTACTAGCTGATCTCTGTGAAGTCAGGACTCATGATGTGTAGCGCCACCTAGTGAGCATTGCAGTGTTTTACTAAGTGTTTATTTCACCCGTCTGTTTGACTGAATCTGCAGTGCTTGCTCTTACTGATTTGATGTCTTTTTACATTAGACATCGGCCCCAGTTTGCATCTGCACACTGTGCCCCTGCTCATGTGTTTGCAGTGCAGAATAACTAGCTCTACAGATCGGAAACTCAGCTCCCAGGACCACGGTCTTACAAAGAGTGGGCTTGTGTCTTTAATCAAGCATGGCCAGAGGCAGTTTAGCCTTCTTTTGCAGGCTTTTGCACTGATTCATATGAATCCAATTTGTAATGTTTTAATGTTTGCACACAGTCTTTTGTCATTGTTTTAGCGTAATCAATAACGTTTAAATAATGACTATAGCTCTCGGGCCAGCATCGTCTCTGTAGAGCCCATGTTTGAAGATCAGCCAGCTATAGACAATCGATACAACATGTGGCTGTTAAAATCACCACGCAGGCAGGCACTGCAACCCACAGAAAAACATCTGTCTGATACCAATGAATCAAATACAAAATAAATAAAAAGCATCCTAGCTGATGGATTGCTTGACCATATAATCCCCTATCCACACCCTATTGAAATCACACACTTCTTGTCCCTATAATCCCCTATCCACACCCTACTGAAATCCCCTATCCACACCCTATTGAAATCCTCTATCCACACCCTATTGAAATCCCCTATCCACACCCTATTGAAATCCCCTATCCACACCCTATTGAAATCGCACACTTCTTGTCCATATAATCCCCTATCCACACCCTACTGAAATCCCCTATCCACACCCTATTGAAATCCCCTATCCACACCCTATTGAAATCCCCTATCCACACCCTATTGAAATCGCACACTTCTTGTCCATATAATCCCCTATCCACACCCTACTGAAATCCCCTATCCACACCCTATTGAAATCGCACACTTGCCCATATAATCCCCTATCCACACCCTATTGAAATCGCACACTTCTTGTCCATATAATCCCCTATCCACACCCTACTGAAATCCCCTATCCACACCCTATTGAAATCCCCTATCCACACCCTATTGAAATCCCCTATCCACACCCTATTGAAATCGCACACTTCTTGTCCATATAATCCCCTATCCACACCCTACTGAAATCCCCTATCCACACCCTATTGAAATCGCACACTTGCCCATATAATCCCCTATCCACACCCTATTGAAATCACACACTTATTGTACTTTCCTAAGTGGATAGTGGCTCATAAGTCACAGTTGATACTAAAACAAATACAAACTGTATATTCAAGATGGGCTTCTTTTCTGTTGTTTCCAGACAGGAAGACTGTCGGGTGTCCGAGAACGACAACGAAGCTGAACTCATCACCTGTGTGAGTTTTTTTTAATGTTATTATTATTAAGTTCCTGTAGCAGTTGAAAGTAGTGAAGAATAATGCATGCATTCACGTGCTACTTTCTCAACGGGGTTGTGCCCAGAAGAATAATTACATGCTCAGCTGTTAAGATAAGAACTCATACTGTTTGGCAATGGTTTTATAAATATACAGTGGTTACCATGGTTTTATAAATATACAATGGTTACCATGGCTTTATAAATATACAATGGTTACCATGGCTTTACAAATATGCAATGGTTACCATGGCTTTATAAATATACAGTGGTTACCATGGCTTTACAAATGTACAGTGGTTACCATGGTTTTATAAAGGTTCGATGGTTTCCTCCCCAGATCAGGGGATAGGTTTAGTTGATGTCTGAGCAGCAGGCCAGGTACCAGGCTGTAATTGAATTAGGGTTTGTGTGAGATCTTAAACACCAGCCCTGCGACTCTCTGTATTCACAGTTCATGCTGTGTGCTCCTATACTAAGAGTTTTGTGGTTTTCTTTGCACGTCCTGGTGTTCTCATGTAGTTTCCATTGCATGTGTAAGGGGAGTACGAGCTGCCCCAGCGGCCTGTTCTGCAGATGGGGTAAGGCTACCAGAGAGCGCCATGCTGTAAACAGCACAGGAATATCACTGCGCTGTACAGGGAAACAACGACACGAAGGAGCCCTGAATGTAACCTACACAAGTCCCGAGGCTTGCTCTCACTCCCTGGCTCTCTTCACCTCTCTAGAAGCCCGGTGGCGGAGGGTATGATGAGAACGCCAACTCGGAGTCGACAGACCGTCCCGGCCAGCCAGGACCAACCCCCCACCTCGACCTGCACAGAGTGTTTCAAGGGTTGGAAGGTAATCTCCAGGATCTTGCATGATTTGATTATCTGTATTTCTCCGCTGTGCTGTGGTATGGGTTACAGAGAGTGTGATCAGCGTTCTCCATCACACACACTCTGCACTGAGCAGGCTGTTCAGCCGCTGTGTGTGTGGCAGTGTGTCCCAGGGAAAGATGCAGTGGAGATGCAGGACACATTCATGCCAGGTGCCAGTAATCACTGCAACTTACACAGCAAGACTAAGCGCCTCCAGTTTGAGCTGAGCTGCCTGCCTGTGTTTCTGTGCTCCCCTGCCCACATCCCCAGCATGCTCAGTGTTTTATAGGAGCAGGTTGTGAACAGATCTCTGCTCAGCCTTGCATTCAATCCGATCGATTCACTGCATTCAGAATAGCATTTGCTTAATCATATTCAGTCATTAAAGTACAACAGCTGCATTAGGGTCTGATTTTCAGTCTCGCATCCTCTTTGGCTAAAGCAGGTCCCGAAGTTTGTTTCAAGCATGCAGGTTTGTTCATTCCAGTTTGGAAACGCCAGTGAATGAAGAATTCCAAGAGGGCTACTTCGGAGTCCTCTACTCTAGATGTTTAAATGGCAGAGCAGGGAAATGATTTGTGAACAGAAATACCTGTTGAGCAATGAATTTAAATGCAGAACCTGGCTTAAACTGAGTAGCATGTAGAAATGAGAGTGCTTGTTCTTGACACAGTGGTGTGTGGAGACTTTTCTAGTGCAGTGGGTAGCTGTCAGGAGAGACACACCCTGGTTCCCTCTCGTGCTCTCGGTCAGTATTGAGTTTCTCCTCGTTTGTGCTGTCTGCTCAGTGTTTTTTCTATCATTTCTTCTCCCCATTTTTTTTTGTCAGCGCCATGTCCAATCACTTTCCCCCTCATTGACTTCAAATCAATGCACCTGCAGAAGGACGGGGAAGGTAAGTGTGCTGTGCTGTGCTGTGCTGTGCTTTGCTCTCCATCCACTCCTCCTTGTCCTGAACTGTTTCAGCTGCCACTCCCAGTCCCCCGTGCCACTATGAGAACATGCCTGCTGCTCCAGACTAACCCCAGCTCCTTTCCCAGCAGCTCGTCTTCTTGTTTCATTTGTCAGTCAATCCGTTTTGTTTTTAATTTGTTTAATTGTATTTTTGTGTTTACATGTTTTTTTTGGTTATGTATTTATATGTATGCCTGCATGTATGTGTCATTGTGTTTTGTCTCTACTCTCTATTAAGGACCCAGTTCATTTAAATTAATTAAATTAAATATAACACACAAATGTATTCATTTTTTTTAAGCTTATTAAATTGGGCCCCCTTAGATTCTTAAATGCATCTATGTTTAAATCCCCTTGAGATCAGTTTGAGTCTTGTTAAACATGGTTACTTCAATCAATTGAGAGTCAATCAAAAAAAAAAAAAAAAGAAAGTGGCTTGCATTGGTGACGGCGTGCTCTTGAAAGGGTGGGTTTGTCAGGAGCTGATAACAGTGTCGCTCTATTTTCTGAGTGCAGCCCCAGTCTTTTTGCATCCCATACCGCACATCTTGCCCGCTGGTGTTGTAAGCTCTGTCTCTGTCTTTGTTGCTGCAGACCCCGTCCCTGCGTTCAAGTCCTGGCAGGAGGACTGTGAGTCCGGGGAGGCTCAGCTCTCCCCGCTGGCCGGCCGCATGGTCCACCACCCCCTGGAAGAAGACTCCCACGTCCTGCTCGCACGCCGCTTCCTGGACTTCGGACACAGCCAGCGCTTCCTGCAGACTCCTGACGCCTCCTCCTCCTCCCCCCCCACTAAAGCACTTTCCTTCAGGAGGTACGGGAAGCACCTTGCACTGCACACGTGAGCCTTTGCTCGGGGGAGAGCCATTGCCAGGGTCCTGACCTGCCCTAGATAAATAATAGGGTTAGCCTAGCACTGAAACCTTTCATTTGTATGCAGCGGTGTGATGTTTGCTTGAACACATGGTAACACGCACAGTCAGTAAATGAATGTTTATGTGCAGTACAAGATCATGTTGAGGTGTGATGGACAGCACTATAATAACCATAATAAACCACAGGACTTCCAGTTATGCATTAAATCTAATCCAGAACCTCCTAGTACTATTGATCCCCTTGGATCCCAGCTGTCCTTAGCGAGTAGAGGGGCACGGTGTAACTGGTTCAGGATTTCAGCTTGTGATGCCTTGTGATGATAAAGCTTGTCTCTCTCCAGGCCTCGCCGAGCCTCCTTCAGCTCCAGAGAGACTGGGAAGGGGGATGCCGTCCCCGTCCAGTTCACCAAGAAACTGCAGAACCTCAAGAAGAAGATCAAGCAGTTTGAGGAGCAGTTTGAGAAGGAGAGGAACTACAAGGTGGGTTACAGGCGTGAGAGGAAGAGCAGCACTCCAACAGGATTTCTTATTTAAAGAAGCTTCAGTTTGTGACTCTCTCAGGTTAGTTTGAAATGGAATGAGAACACATGCATTTTGTTTTGCAGCCCTCGCACAGTGATAAGGCAGCTAATGCAAAGGTTTTGAAATGGATGACGGAGCTCACAAAGCTACGCAAGCAAATCAAAGGTAACAGTTTCGCCCTCTTTGTTTTCAAAACAGATTGAAATCCGTACGACCCGGAGGGAAGCGGACGCCGCTGTTTGGTATCTGAAGCCTCGTACAACATGCGTTATTACCAGATCACAATAACAAAAAAGGCAAACGTTCTTTAGTGCGCTGGGAATACGTGTTTTAATCTTGGCTGATTTTAAATCAATCTGCAACAGTGCTGCTGTCTCTGCTGTCCCTCCTCTCACCCCTAGTAATGAGGGAGCCTGACTGCACTGCTTGGGGATCACACACTGTAACCCACGCTGGTGTCTCTGCTGTCCCTCCTCTCACCCCTAGTAATGAGGGAGCCTGACTGCACAGCTTGGGGATCACACACTGTAACCCACGCTGCTGTCTCTGCTCTCCTTCCCAGACACTAAGCGCAAGTCCTCGGACGGAGAGTTTCCTCCCCAGCCCCGGCCACGGAGCAACACCCTCCCGAAGAGCTTCGGCTCCACGCTGGACCATGGGGAGTCGGAGGGGACGGTGCAGGGGCGGCCCAGCCCAGAATCCACAGTGGATCTCATCCTGCGCAGGCTCCGGGACAAGAGGGAGGAGGCAAGCTGGCCAGAGGACATGAAGGTAAAGACTGGGATCGCACTGAACGTCCGGTGGTGTGGTCGTGAGGATTAAGGGATTTGAGGAGTTGTGAGTCTGTTATGAATCCATTCTAGATCTATAGATGTGCTGGTTGTGTTCCCACTCCTAAACCTGGGGTTGTTGTTTGTTTATTTCACAGAAAATGACAAAGGAAAACCTGCTCTGTGAGAAGACAGCACTGCAGAAGAACCTGCTGTACTACGAGAGTATCCACGGGCGCCCGGTACTCCCATACGAGTCTACTGATCCCCCTAGCTAGTGTTCACACTCCTATCAGTCCCTTAGCACACTTTACTGCTGAGCAAACTGAGAGCCAATGTAAACTGATTACTCGTAACAGGATTCATTTGCTAGCACCAGTCTTTTTTATGTTTTTGTTTAGGATGTAGTGTTTTATCTGATGTTAATGTTCTGTATGAATGTTTGTTTCTATGTTATGTCTGGGTAGATTGTGTGAACTGGTTTGCTGGTACCTGTAATGAATCCATGGTAACTGACCTCATTGTTCTTACAGGTCACCCGCGAGGAGAGGCAGATTGTGAAGCCTCTTTATGAGAGATACCGGCTGGTGAAGCAGATGCTGACCCGAGCTAGCATCACAACCCTAATTGTGAGTCAGCCCTGCTCTCATTGCAGTCTAATCATGCGGAACTGCGGAACGCTCTGTCACAATTGGAACGTAAAGGAGACCAACGTTCCGGCTAGTGCCGCCTTCAGAGTAATGCTCTTCTCATGTAATCAGCGGTCTGATTTGCAGTTTTCTAAAGCATCAATAGGATAGCTTCATGTAAACCAGCATTATTTTTAACTTCTAGCGTACCAATTTATTTTTATTTTATTTATGTATGTATTAATTTATTTATTTATTTATTTAGGGCTCTCCGTCATCCAAGAGGCGGGGACAGATGTTGCAGCCAATCATTGAGGGGGTAACTGCTCATTTCTGTGATGAGATCAATGTAAGTCAAACCCAGCCTCTCAAGTGCATGAGAACAAATGCACATTTGTAAAATCACAGAGAACACCAAACAAAGCGATCAGTTACTGCAGCGATGTCTGCGTTCAGAGTGCTGATGCATCCGACTCTGTTTCTGTCTGTCCTGTTATAGGAGGAGGATGAGGAGGATGAGGAGGACGAGGCGGAGGAGGAGGAGGAGGAGGAGGAGGAGGGGGGGGTCAGTGAGGACACAGCGGTCACCATCATGCTGGACCCGGCCAGCCTCCCGCACTCCTTCCAGGCTCACCTGGACAGAGAGAAGATGGACCCCAAGCTGGAGGAGAGCTCGGGCAGGCTGGCCCGCAACCTCTGCATGTCTAACACCAACACTACATCCATGTGAGAGCTCAGCTTCCTTCACACGCAAGAACCGTGTAGCAGCCTTCCTTTCAAACAACGTTTTCCTTTTGAACCCCTGAGGGTTGTGTGTATTGAGTGCGTGTATGAGAGAAGCCTCTTGGAGTGACTGTGTCTCTCTGTCTCTCAGGCCAGAACTCCTGGAGCAGCTGTGGAAGGCGAGGGCCGACAAGAAGCAGCTGCGGAAGAGCCTCCGAGACTTCGAGGACGACTTCTATCAGCAGAACGGCAGGTCAGTGCAGACAGTGTGTTGTGAGAGGAGGACCGTGCAGTTCACAGTGCTCTGAGCTCAGACAGTGCGTTGTGAGAGGAGGACTGTGCAGTTCACAGTGCTCTGAGTTCAGCCAGCATGTGGAGAGGGTCTTCAGTCTTCTGGGGGCCAGATCACTCCCAACAGTTCATCACTTCACCCCCTTTATAACACGGCCCTCCGTACCGCGGAGCAGAATAAAGAGGCACGGCCCTGGCTCCCCCGTGCCTCATAATGCCATCACTCCAGTTATGAGGAACACAAATAGCACTGTCTCGTCCTCTTGAATTTAGATGCCTCTTCTGAGTGGATTATTTCTTGAAATAGTTTGTGAAAGTATCTGTGAACTTCTTGTTTAGGAGTCTGATGGTTTCTGTTCTGTTCTCTTGTACTGTCAGGAATGTGCAGAAGGAAGATCGCTCTCCGATGGGGGAGGAGTACAAGGAATACAAGCGGATCAAAGCCAAACTCAGACTGCTGGAGGTTTTAATCAGCAAGCAGGATTCTTCCAAATCCATTTAACCCCCTCGGGGTCCACGTGTCCTGCACCCCTCTCTCCACACAGCCACTGACTATCACACTGGAGCCAGCCTGGCCTGAGGAGGAGTGGCATGGCATAGCAAAGCTTCCCAGCTCTGCCAGATGTGTGGAGAGCTCCTCCTCCTGCTCCTGCTCCTCCTGCTTGTGCTCCTCCTCCTCCTCTTGTTTTATTTAAAGACCCTTCTCAGTGTTTTTCTGCTGACTACATGCATTTTGGTTCAACAATAAAGGACTGTTAATGTTAGGAGCCAGAAGGGGAACTTTTTTTAAATTTTTTTTTATTTAACGGAGCTCGTTTTGAATTTGTTCTCTTATTTATTTTAAATGACACTTTCATGTTAACTGTAGTTAGTTTATCACACTGGGATGTTTCTAACACTTGACAGTGTGCACACAGGAGGGCTGAGGTTTTTGTATGAGACGGTTTGTATTTGAACAGACACAGCACTCTCCCAAACACCAGACAACAGGCCGCACCGCTCCTGGCAATCAGACTCGTGTGGAAACACTTGAGAGCTTTACTTCTGGTATCAAATCCTGGGAACCTTTCAACTGACCATAAACAAAAAGACTTGGAGACATGATTTCAAAACCCTGGATCAAAGCTTATATATACACACACACACAGGAGGATTTTTTTATTGTTGTTGTTTTTCACAGAACCCTGGATGTTTTGTGTTCCCGAGAGGGTTCTCTGAATGTACTCGCCCATGCCCAGCAACAAGGACGGTGGAAGTCAGTCCATGCCCAGCAACAAGGACGGTGGAAGTCAGTCCATGCCCAGCAACAAGGACGGTGGAAGTCAGTCCATGCCCAGCAACAAGGACTGTGGAAGTCAGTGTTGATTTGCCACCTGTTCTGTGTGTGCATGTGTGCAGTGCTGGCTGTTTCCAGGACACAAGGGCTCTTACTCAAGTCTGTGCTGATGGGACTTTTTTTTAAAGAATACAAAAAAAAAAAATACTGAAAGTGTTTAATAGACCTTGAATTAAACTGTAGAGCTGATTTTTAGTTCTATTTTTGTACAATTATTGTTTTCTTTAGTTTTGTTCACTTTTTCACCTGATTGTTTTTCTGTAGAGGGGGGTCACTGAACAGAATGTGTGCAGATTGTCTGCATGACGTCTCTCAGCGAGCAGGGGCAGGGGTCTCGCAGCGAGCAGTGGGGGCAGGGGGTGGGGGTCCCACCTGGTATTACCCTTCAGAAACCGCTAAAGCAAAAAGCAACAATCGCTCTTCCTGCCCAGAGTCTGTTCATCAAGACCAGTCACTGCAATGGAAAGATCCGGAATGAACCGCAGCCTCCCGAGCCGAGCTCCATCACTGAAGGGGTATGTGACTGGTAACAGTGTACTGTGCCTCCACTGGGATACACTATCCAGACACACAGAGGATCCGGTTACCTGGGTTCGCGGCTGCCCAGTGCAGGACTCGCTGCTTTTCAGCTGGTTAGATCCCACATGTACTCATACGACATCAGTGTTTTTCAGGACCTATAATGTCATTGTCACTGGCTAGTAAGGATGGGCAAAACATTTTCAAATGAGCTTCCCCTTTAAGTTGGTGGTGTTTCCATTAATGTTTGTTTTGTTTTTTTAAACTTTGCGTGTACTACCACCTGGTGGCCAAATACTGTAAATTATTTGTAAAGAGAAGTTCAGTGTTTCTCTTAAAGGGAAGGTCAAATATGAATTTTCTGCGCACCCCTATTGACGAGTGTAAAGACACACAGGGTGGGGTCTGACTTGCTGAAGAGAGTAGGGAGCCAATAAGCTGCAGCGAGGCTTGCACTGTACAATAGAAATAACAGAGAATAACGGGATCCAGTTTGTTTCTTTTCTAGATTGTGTACCCCACCGGCCTCATGGCTCCCTCTGCTGTGAGATCAGTCAGGCACACAGGCTAACTGGTCCTATACTGGTCAGGTAGGGTTACATTCTTACCAGCTCAGTAATGCTGATCTGAATGACTTGGCACATGCAAGGTGTGTCACTGCAAGGAAGGTGTGATTCGGACCTGGGATTCACAGTATGCAGCCTCACATACTAAAAGCCCTTCTCCTGCCTTTCTGAGTGACTTAGAACAGGGAGGTTGCTGGTTTCTGGATTGTGCTCTGCTTGTAGAATTCTCCGAGTGTGTTTGCGCTGGTTTATGGTTGGCATTTGTGCTCTGCTTTATCCTGTAAGCATGATAGCTTCATCTCTCTGGTTTGTAATGAACGGACAAAAACGAAACAGAAAAGTGCAGAACCATCCTTTACATGTGGGCTGTGCTTTGTACCCTGGAAATGAAGACTTTGGTTTGTTTTTTTTAAATTGTAATAATATATGTTACTTTTTTTTCTGGTGCTTTTTGATGTATTACTTTCTATTGTGACCATGTCTGCATGCACCTGGTGTCGTGGCTGGCTGCTGACTGGATAGATACGCTGTGGTTTCTATTTTTACTGCATGCCTCTTTGTTGTGTACTAGAGAAAATGAAGAAAAACACACATGAAGGGTCAGAACAAGTGCTCGCCTCTGCTGTCTTGCTTGTAGCTCCTGGTAAGAGAGCAGCGTTTTGAGTAACGACTGTAGTCATTGGGATGGGGTATGCTGGGGTCATTCTGATGGATGTATTTTAATAAGGCTTCTCTTCCTCAGTCTGTGTGCTGACTGGACCTCTCTGGAGACCAGCACGAATACGACTAGCCTGTGTAAACATTCACCAATCACGACAGCGTGCATTTACTTCAAACATTGGAAGTGTCTTTCATCAGAACCCAGAGTTCTGTGAGCTGTTTATAAGCTCCTGAATGAACCAGTGAAACTGACACAAAGTCAGCAATATCAGACTAATATCAGCCAAAGCTTTGTATTTGCATTTCATTTCATTTAATTGTGTGTGTGTGTATGTGTGGTGGGTTTGGGCATTAATCATTAAGAAGTATTGGCCCTGCCCTTTGATAGCAATCCTGCATGTAGCAGGCGTTACATTCTCATGGACTTGCTCTGCAGCCTCGTGCCTTTCCTGCAGCATTCCTCAACGTGGAGAGGCAAACCTCTGCTGTTTACTGCTGACCGCATGATGAGCGCGGCCAGGACAAAACCCAGAGCGTGGCCTTTTGAATTGCAATCCAGAGAAAAGGACAGACACGGAGCATGGCTGTGTGCTTTCAGAGCTTTGCTGAGAGGTTTGCAGAGATGTACGTTGTTGTACATGTTTACTTCTTGCTGTATGTGTTTGTTTATCTGTACACCAGACTTTGAGGGCCCCAGTCTCACAAATTATACTGAAGGGAAAGATGAGTTTCCTCTTTCTGTAGAAGAGGAAGTCTGGGCATTTGGGGGGGGGTTGTAGTTTGATTATTGCACAGTATTATGAGAATGCAGCCCCTCATTCCCAAAGCACTACGACTGATTTTGTAAAACTGTTCATAATTTCTTTTTTTACACAATCTGTTTTACCCTGTTTTAAACGGTGTGATCTATATGATTCCAGTGTATTATTATTATTATTATTATTATTATGATTATTATTTTGTATTTTCGTTTTGGAGCGGTTTATGCTTTGAACTAACCCTGATGTAAATGTTTAGAGATGTACTGGTCTGCTCTCTTTACTTTTAAAACTAGACTCGCTGCGGTGGACCTGCATGGCAAACTTGTATTGTTTCTATTTTTGTGCCATCATCACCAAGCAATAAATGGCATCGAGGCCTGTTTTTTCCAACACGTGTGTTCCTCTAATAAATGACTTGTTAATGGTAGTCCTTGGCAGTCATGCAGCTCATTCTTCTGAGAAATGTCCAGTAAGTGCCAGAGCCACTCCAGGCCTCCGTTTATAAAGAGTCTGTATTTCAGCTGACGATCTTGAGCACTTCAGGGGTGGTGGTTTGAAGTATATTGAGGGAAACGCTGCAAGGATTCTTGTCCTCCTTCAGGTCTTGAGAGGTATAGTGGAAAAAACATCACAGTCCAGCATTTCAAGTGGGGTTTTTATTATTATTTTTTTGGTTTGATGTTGATTTTAGGACGTGGATTATCATGTTGTTAAATTCATGATGGAATAATTGTCTAGAACAATGCAATCCTGGGATGCTTCTGTGTTCACGTGCCGCTGCGTTCCATAAAGCTCCTGTTAGGTCTCTTGTCGCTCATTCTTCCTCCACACATTGCAGAAGGACTGAAACACTTAGAAGTGCTGGAGAGTCGGTTCATCGCTTTGTATAAAAAATAACCTGCTCAGTCACCTGCGCACATGGCATGAAGACAGTGAGATGATGAAAAGCCTTTTTTATTGCCTAATTAGAGTTGCAGATTTCAGGGGGTTTTATTACACACATTTCACTGTGCAATGTCTCACGCTGACATACTCTGTAGAAAAGCAGTGTATAGCTTCCCGTTCACTATTAGATTTATACCAGGGCTATGGCTTTTTAAATCCTGTATCAGAACTGGAGGCAACAGTGGCTTATAGCAAGAACATTATTCGGGGTACAAAACAACACATACAGGAGCCTCCCACTAGTAGTTAAAGGAATTCTTTTAAGTTATAAAATTAGAGACACACATTTAGAGAAGAGTGTCACACACCATGACAGCTGTTAAAAAGCAGGACTCGGTCGTGGGAGGTCTTTGTTGAGAGAATGGTCTTCATGGCAAGCTGGTCCAATGCAGGTTAGTCACAAGAGGGAGTATACAGTACCACCTTCACCCACCAGGTGGCATACCTTCTATTAAAAGTCCCATTGGTAGAAGCAGCACTGCCCTGTGACTATTGCCCTGTCACTAACCCAGAGCAGCGTCCCTACTCTGCGCAGGACTGGCTGAATCTTCAGTCAGGCTGAAAGTAATTCAAATGGAACAAAACGTAATACAATAAATAATGAAATCTCGTTCTCTTAAACCCCCTTCCTCCCCCAAAGCAACAGGCTTTCAAACAGCATTCAAGTAGTGATGCAGTGCATCACAGGTCAGTAGTGCAATCAAAGATTCACAGCTAGCTCTTCTCAAGGAGCTGCCACTGAAGAGTCACAGCTAGCCCTTCAAGGAGCTGACCCTGAAGATTCACAGCTAGCCCTTCAAGGAGCTGGCACTGAGACACACCACGTGGCACCAAGACGGGTTGTTATCCAAAAATCACACTGGGGTACTAGGGTTATACAAATTATAATAAAATCACACTGGGGTACTAGGGTTATACAAATTATAATAAGAATAATAAAAAGGCAGAGGAATTCCATCTTTCAGTTTTTTGGGGTTGTTTTTTTGGGGTTTTTTTTAAGAGTTTAGGCAGTACTGAATCAGAATGTACATTGTTCAAAGTCCCTGTCTCAATGTTCCGCTCTGGTTTATCAGTCACTGCAAGAACCATTTACAAAGAAACAGATTGCAGACGGGCTCCAGAGATCTGCTGTCAGACCATCCGGATTTTTCTTGTTTGAAATGCCCCAGACTGGAGGCAACACGAGCTGGAGAAAGAGGCAGCTACTACCCCCTGTACCCCCTCTCCCTTCCTCTCCTCTCCCACACAAACACAGAGGAGTTGGAGGGGTCCTGCTCTGGGGTGGCACCCGCAGTGCCTGATCAGTCCTGGCACTGTTGGTGATGTGTGTGGCTCCGTCACCTAGGAAACGATCTTGGCTGCTTTCCCGGCCGAGCTGCCCTACTGACCGGGGTCTCTGGTCATAACGGCTTGTCGATGACCGCCACTCCTGGGTTGACGAGAGGGAGAGAGGTGTGTGTTAAACAGTGCAGTGCTTCTGAATCGCAGAACCCTAACCACATCCCTTCCCACATATGCTAATTGAAGTTCTCGTCTGCGCCTTGCATTTAAAAGTAACGAGACAGGAGGTCTAACTAATGCATCCTCCTCCTGGCTGCTGTAGACTGACCTTTATTTAACGGCCCGAGCAAACTGCTTTCTCACAGCGCCTCTGTAATTCCCTTCAATTGAAAGCAATTAATTCAAGCCCAGTCGGCTGTGTGACTGAGTGAATTCAAGCCCAGTCTGCTGTGTGACTGATTGAATTCAAACGCAGCCCGCTGTGTGACTGAGTGAGTTCAAGCCCAGTCTGCTGTGTGATTGGCTGCAGTCACCTGCGTAGCTCCTCCCATTGCTCATGTTGGTGGGGATGAGGGTCCACTTGTCAATGGCAGGGTTGTAGTACTCTACTGAGGACAGGTTACACGAGCCATCGTCGCCCCCGATCACATACAGCATGCCGTTCACCGCGCACACACCTGAGGCGGGAGAGACCAAAATGTTTCAAAAAGTACAGGCATTTATTTTAATTTTAATAATAGCAGAATAAAGGCATGCACTAATACATGTAATTGGATGTACACTTTTACAGATGCAGATTTAGTTCAAGTGACCAAATTGTAACCCAAGCCATTTGTCAGCACTCCCCGGTGCCCAGCCTGTGCTCTCACCTGCGTTCCTTCGGCACATGTTCATGTCACAGACCTGTCTCCAGGTGTTGCTGTGGGCGTCGTACACCTCCACGCTCTTGCGGACCAGCGGACCGTCGTGCCCCCCCGCTGCGTACAGGTGTCCACTCAGGACCCCCACTCCTGCAGGCACAAACACAGCACAGCACTCACTACGGTGTGGCCACTAGAGGGCGCTCACTAAAAGAAGCTCCTGATGTACAGCAACCCCAACAGCGCTGGAGCACCGGGCAAGGGGCTGCTGCTTTGCACTCAGAATCCACCAGGGGGAACCCTGCCCTCCACAATAGAACTGCAGTGTATCTACAGCAAGCTGAACAGCAGGGTAAGCACGCCCAGCACTGTGAAGAATGACTTTCAATGGAAATATAAAAATAAATCTCAACAAACAGAGGCTCGCACCGCGCCGGCTCTGTACCTGCTCCGCTGCGCCGCGTGCCCATGTCTGCCACGAAGCTCCAGCGGTTTGAGACGGGGTTGTACTCCTCCACAGTGCTCAGGCACTGTCGCGAGGCGCCATCGTATCCTCCCACCGCGTACAGCTTCCCTGAGAGAGGGACGAGGTTACAGCACTCCCACATCCAACTGAGCTCCATGTCTACTGACTGCAGCACAGCTGCTGATCAGCAATAACAAGACCACAAAGAAAAGGCATCTTTTTTAGCCATGCATCAAGCTATCCCGTACTCGAGACTTAGCCCCAGTGTGTAGGTAACAAGCTCAGGTGTGTCTGATTAAACTCCTAGTAAAAGCAGGATTGGATGTGTTATTTCCACCCCTGTTCCTACCGGGGCTGGTTCTGGGCTACAGCACTGACCTTCCACCACTCCGACCCCCACGCTGCTCCTCCTCGTGTTCATGGGAGAGACAAAGAACCATTCATTCGACTTGGAGCTGTAGGCTTCCACCGACGACAGCCCTGCGAGATAAGCACACACACACACAAAGAGCATGCATAGTTAATATGAACACATACTCTTCCCTATCTCATTTCATTTTCATCTTTTAACACAATAGTTCACAGTGAATGGCCATTTGATCATCTTCTGCATCGTGCAGAGTAGCCCATCAGGACCATCGCATACACCGCGGTACAGATCATATCGCGCCATCAGCCCGACACCCTGAGTTGCTGTACCCGTGCTGCCGTCGAAGCCTCCCACCGCGTACAGCAGGTCCCCCAGCACAGCGGCCCCCAGAGTGCTGCGTCTCTCCTGCATGCTGGCGATGGAGGTCCACTGGTCCTTCACTCCGTCGTACACGTCCACCGTCCGCACCCGCAGAGAGCCGTTGAAGCCTCCCACCGCGTACACACACCCCGCCATGAACACCACACCTGCAGGGGGCATAAGCGCAGTGCAGCGAGTTCAGTGTGTGTGTGTATAGATACATAGAAATACAAACGCAGTGCAGCTAGTCCAGTGTGTGTGTGTGTGTGTGTGTGTGTGTAGATAGATAGATAGACAGATAGATATACAACCAAATAAAACTGAGCTCAACAAAATGAGAGAAAGACAGAACTGCAGTTAGAGAGCTAAGAAACACGTGCTGTGCTGTGCGATTCTGTCCAGAAGGGATTACCTGATCTGCACCTCCTGGAGGGGAGCTCAGCCACCTGGTACCACCGGTCCTCCTGGAAGTCGTAACACTCCACACTGCGGATCGCTTTCGGGGCCTGACCCCCCACCACCATCATCACCTGCAGACAGAGGGAGGAGTCAGAGCAACACACAGTATCCCTGGGACTTCATCCAGGCAGGTAAAGAACCTCAGCCAGGACTGTAACCCACCTTCCACTCATTCTGCTGAAAATGCCTTCTTCAGTTCAGCTATATATCCCAGCTGAAGGGAGGTACAATAGGAAAACAAATACAATTAAGGTAAGAATAATTGATATATATAATCATAGTGAGGCATGGATTTCCAACCCAACAAGGCAGAGAGAGATTCTAATGAGGCCATGAAGCACCAGGCAACTTTAAGGCAACTAGTTGATTGTGACATTAATGAAGCAATCTTTCACCAAGATGCTTGACTCTAAAGTGTGTTGACAGTGTTACAGTACTTCACCCTTTTCCAGTGCATGGTGATGCTTCAAATGTCCCTGTGGTTCATGGGGTATTGAACTAAAGCATGTGGGCCCCTGTTCCGGGGGGCTCTGGGGAGCCTGCCCCTGCTCTGGGGGGCTCTGGGGAGGCTGCCTCTGCTCCTGGGGGCTCTGGGGAGGCTGCCCCTGCTCCAGCGGGTGTCTGGGTACCTTGGGCAGGCTGACAGGGGTGCGCGGCCGGGTCCTGGGGTTCTTCATGAGGTGCCGCTGGTCGAGTGGGAGCAGGTGGTACTTCATGGCCTCGATCAGGAAGTCCTTGCAGGTGTTGTTTTTCTTGATGAAGGCCTCCTCCTCCACCGTCTGTTAGGAGAGAGGGGAGCAGGACAGGAAGCAATCATTCATTCATTCACCCCGTCCACACAGACCCTGCACAGGGTTGCTGGGATACGAATCATGAACACTTTACCATTGACTGGATTTCCTAATGCTGTGCAGTAAACCGTGGCTGGGCTGTGCCCCCCTTACCTGTACCAGGTAGTCCCTGGGCAGCAGGGGCAGCCGGACGTGCTCCATCAGCTGGGGCATGTGCTCCAGACGTGGCTCCTCATCGTTCTTTATCCACGCAAGCACGGCTTCAAACACCTGCCAGGGCAGAGGGGGTTAACACACACATCAGCACTCTGTCTAGTACTGCACCACGAACATTTGCACAGTTTTTTGGTTTTTGTTTAAAAAAAATAAATAAAAATGCTTAAACTTGGAGCTTGTTCTTAAGTTTGAAAACTCTGACTAGCACCTTGTAAAGAAACTCCTTATTAAACAGTGTGGGAGTTGAAGTATCAGGCTTGGATCCCAGCCTAGCTCCTGACTCAATGTGACCTTGCCACCCATCTCTCAATGCAGGTGCACAGCGCTCCCTCATACATATTAATACAGGAGCTATTTCTGGAGGAGGAGGAAAAGCAGGGGCAGCATGGCACAGTATACGATATTTATGCACATGAGTTTACAAAAACTAGAAAGCAGCAGCTGCAAAGATTGGCATTCTCCCCCCACCAGACCCGAAGAGCCAGCAGTGCTTACAAGAAAGGGAGCAGCCTTGCAGGAGGGAGTCTCGTCTCAATTCACTCTGCTCTCCAGGAATCTATCCCCAGAGTGACACACAACGTGTGCATAAAAACATCCACACAAATCAGGATCGTGTTCAAAATGATAATGCTGCGCTACAAATAAGAAAGGAGAAATGCAGCGTGCTCCCTGTAAACACTGCAGGGTCTTCTATAACTCTTTAACCCAGGCAAACTCCATGCTCGTGTGTGTGCTCGAGGGATCTGTCACACCCCTGCGCTGCTCAGTTACAGACAGCATGCAGAGACGGGTCGTGATGTCATTCCACTGGCTATAACTGCAACAAGTCTATAGGTTTTTATGAATCACTATCAGATCCCTGAATCAGGTGGAATTACAGAATTAAACGTTTCCTTTAATTTGTTACTTTTTCTTTTGTGCTTAGCCAATGGCTTTACTGCAGGAGCCAAACGGGAATGTCACGGCAGAGAGCTGGAGCTCTTTGATAAGGATGAACTGGAGTCACCGAAGCAGAGAAGGCACAGGAAGGGCTTGTTAAACACATGTGCATGGAGGCTGGGTGCCAGCGATTTATAGCGTTGAGGAAAAGGTTAAGTGTTGGCCTTTCAGGGCCCATTTCAGCTGCAAATCAAACAGGGAGCAGCCAGCACTCCCTGCAGCCTCCACAGCACAGCCGGTCACAGAGCCCACAGATGACCTTCACTCTGAGGCACAGGCGAGGTGCTGGGACTCCCGGGGGTGAACCGTGCACGGACCTGCTCCACATCGCTGGAGTCATGGGCAATCTTACTGAAATTGCTTCAGGAAAACTGCCTTGCATTGAGCAACCTCGTCTGTGTTCTTAGGAAACACACTGGCCTGTATTTTCCACTGTGGGCAAACAGCAGTCAAACTGCCCACTCCAGTGTACAATCTGACCCACTGTGTCACACTAGATTTCTCGTTATGTTTGGAACCACAACTATGAAAATTCATAACCGGCGACGTCTATAGCCCCAAAAAACTCAATTACTGACATGGTCCCATCGCGGCATTGGAGCCTGTACCTGTCTCTTACCTTCTCCTCGGACGAGACGGTGAGCTTGTCGCTGGAGATCAGGCTGCACACCTGCTGCAGGCTCAGGCTCAGGTACTCCTCTCCCAGCATCACCTCCGGAAAGTGCTGTTCTGTTCAACACAACAACCTCGTCAGACACCGGGGCACAGCGCAGTGCCGGGGCAAACCACACACTGTACTGCATCTGCAGCCTGGGCATGCACACTGCTGAAAATGCATCATGCAGGGATGGAAATAAGACTCTCGTTGCACAGCAGTTTGATCCATTCCTGGTTTAATAACACACACCTGTGCTTGTTGTATTGTGTAACACTGCTAGTCACTGTATTGTGTTTCCAATACTGTCAGGAGCCGGGTCAGGGTGGATGCTTGGGTGGCTCACCTGCGTAGGCGTTGGCCTGGCTCTGCAGCTCCATGCAGGTGTGCAGGTCTGCGAAGGCGCGGATCCCCAGGCAGTTTGTGGGGTGCAGCTGGGACTGCAGGAACTCACAGCACACCTGCCTCACATCCATCAGCTGCAGCAGACTGGCAGCGGGGAGCAGCACCTGGGAGGAGAGAGGGGGAGTGAGAGAGAGCTACCCCAGTGTATTCTCACTGGGGTCTGGAACACGGGTACACTGCTTTAATGGTTACAGCAGATATTCAACTGTGACACAAAGTGTGTGCTTCACTGGTTCATACACTTCACATTCCTGTTCAAACCAAAACACAGGCTAGAAACTACCCAGGAGCAATAGATCTTTCACTTGGATATTCTCAGAAAGAAAAGCTCCAAACTGTGCCCATAATACCCTTCCCACCCACTTTACCAAGACTGTTTGCTAAAAACTATTACAAAACTAAAGACAAGGGCTTCATTATTCCAAACAGTAAGCGTGTTCTGATTAAGCAGCCTGTTGCTAATTATTAGCAATGTCCTGATTTTTAAGTACTGTAATTACAGTTACAACACAAAATAAACTAATAGCAACTTGCTAACTTGTTGTTTCTGCTTGCTGTAAATCACTAACAGGTCACAGGGGTTGAACAGCAAGCGTGTCAAAATGTAACCCTGATGCAAGACACATTAGCACAAAAAAAACATTAAGGCAAGAATGAAGCTGTTTGCCCTGACGCAGGAGCAGGAGCATTCGTTAACACAGCTATTATGAAAGTCACCGAGCCATTTATTAAAACAAAACATTCCTCAGACCTCCTCTGCTGTGTGTTAACAACTGAGCCGCCTATCCAAGGCCATAACAAAACACAAGAACGCAATCAACTGAACAGAGGACAGCATTCACACTCCAGGCAAGATCTGTACTGTAAGTAACACGTATTCATTCAGACTCTCTGGTTGTGTTTCAAGGTCAGCGCTCCCACTGTAAATAGTTCAAGAGCAGCCTATTGGAAACGCCAGCTCCCCGCTCCGAGCAGAGTTAACCAGGGACCAGGATTCAAACCCACTACCTTCACGCGTAACTGCACACTGAGCCACCACCTCTCACTGCCAGCTCCCCGCTCCAAGCAGAGTTAACCAGGGACCAGGATTCAAACCCACTACCTTCACGTGTAACTGCACACTGAGCCACCACTGCTGCCTGCAGCAGAGGAGCACTGTGGGAGATGTAGTCCCCTGCTGTTCTGTAGCTCAGAAAAGAGAAACCAGCATAATGTGCAACTCTGGAGAGAAAACTACAACTCCTGCCTAAACCCAAAACCTGTTGAGAGAGTAATACTCCACTAATAGTATATCATTGACTAACTTGGTAGGTTTTTTTTTGTTTTTAAGAAATAGCAACACAAAGATGTGTTATTCCCCTGGGTATTTTGTACTCTGACTAGAAAACAGACAGAAGTTATCCAGCAGCTCCCTCTCCCTCTCCCTCTCCCTCTATCTAGGTCTGTGTCTGTAGCCGCTAGCGCCTGGCTCCTCAGCCTGCAATGTCCCAGACGGCTGGTGTTGAGAGTACATGTTTTTCTACAAGCCTCATCAAAACAAGCTTGTCAAAAACACAGAGAGGATATCCCTCTGCACAGACCTGGCTTCCTGTCGCAACAACAGGAGGAAATGCCTGCCTGTTAATGGGGCGGCAGTCAGTGCTCAGGAGGGCAATCAGGCTCCCAAGAACCCGACTGGGAGGAGGAGGAGGAGGGGGGTTTAAAGGTCTAGTCCCTCAATCGCTTTGTAGCGCAATTCGATTCCTCCCAGTCTGCGCACTGTGCACTCCACTGTATTACACACACACACCTCGTGGATGACTAGTTTGCTTACACTTCTCCTGCTGCTTCCTCTCTTTTTCTTCTGGTTACTCTGTCGCTCAGCGAGCTCAGCAGACAGGCTACTCCTGAAATCCAGCTGCTGCGTTATATTAGAACAGTCAACTGCTTTTCAAAGGTCATCAATACAACATGCTGTGAGTGAACAGGGCGCAGCTACTCACACAGTAAGAAGTCAAATGTAAAAATGAAACCTGAAGTAGTGTTTTAACTTTAACTTTCTGAACTGCACTGCACATGTGCAGGTCTCTGTTTGCAGCAACATTCACATGTGTAGAAGAGTTTGTCCAGCTGCTGTCAGCATGCATGTCATTACAGCGTGACCCGGACTGAAGGTCAGTTCAGACCAGCGGGGTCCGGACTGGCAGAGGGGCACAAGGTCAGGAGTCCTCCAGGTTTTATAGGCATCGCTAACACTGATTAACACCTGCGCGGAGGGTTCAAACAGATCACTTGAGTAACTGAGTGTAGAGGTGGAACTCCAGGACTGTGACTGTGCACCCCTGCCCTGCTGTAGTCACGCTGCACTCTCGATGTTCGGAGCTGTGCTCAGTTACCTGGACGTTCTCCTCCGTGACCTCGATCTCGGCAGTGTAGACGTAGTCCACCAGCTTGGTCAGGGTCTGCCCGTCCACGTCCTTAATCTCCACCCTCTTCGCTTTGCTCTCGCTCATGTCCCCTGCGCGCACACACACACACACACACAGACTTCATTAAGACTTTATAAAGGGATCCCCTTTACCGTGGTTATTTCTGGTCTCATTTTATTGCGTGGACAATCTTTTGATCCTCCACTTGTTGGCGTTCATAAAACAAATTCAGGATAGGCAAATACTCAAAACAGGACGCTCTGGTTAAACAGCTGCATCCCGGGGTCAAGGAACTGTGCCAGCGCCTGACCGCTTCACAGGGCTGTCTGTCAGCCTGCAGCCTAATAATCTGTGCAATACATCTCTGCATGCAAAAAGTGTAGCGTTTAAATTAAAGAAAAGCTGTTCCCACCGTTTCCATGGCAACACCGCTGCGTTGGTGCAGCTGGGCTGGCTGGGTGCTTCTTGTGCAGAAAGACTGGAGAAGACACCAGCTTGCTGAACACACAGAGCGAGATTAGATAATAAGATCCAGTTAGCTCATCACAATTGCCCCTGGCTGCTGCGTTGCCAGTTCCACTCGTGTGAACAGCTTGCTCGAGGTCTGTGCTCATTAAACAGCCCCATCAGTGCAAGGCTCCAGCACGGCTACAAACTTTCTTTAAGAAGCCTGCTTCACGGAGCGGAATCAGTACCCGGCTAGCTGTACCTGTGAACATGGCACAGAAGTAGGGGCTGCAGGCAGCCAGCACGATGCGATGAGCCCAGATCTCAACATCCTCCGCCACCAGCGTCACGTCACACAGCATCTTCTTACTGCAGAGACAAGGCGCGTTCGTTACTTCAGCTCCTCAACATTCAAACTTAAGGATCAAGGACAAGACACACTGGATATGATATCAATGGGAGCACACTGTACACATGCTTGCTGCTATGTAAACACTTAAAGCTAACACCTGTATGTGACCTGCATATTATTACGTCTCGCTCTCATTTCACAGGATTTGCGATGGCTTAGCTGTGAAAGGCGCTATATATATATATATATATATATATATATATATAAAGAATCTGATTGACTGAAACGTTTACGCTACATTTGAAATGTTTTACGCTTGTCTCTAGCGTTTAAAGGTTGAAAGTCTAATGACGCCCGCTGACGTCGACGGCTTTAACGTCAGTCACCTCCTCAGATCGTTCATCACCCGGAAGGCTTTCTTCGTGTGGGAGTGATTGACAGCGACGTTCCCAGGCTCCTGCCCATCCTCCTCAGCATCCAGGGGCGGCTGGGGGCTGGACTTTCGACTCCTGGGTGAGGGAGCGGGACAGGAAGGAGAGAGGCTGGTCATCACTATAGCGCACAGCAGCGGGGAACATACTGGAGCAGCTGCTCAGTGCAGCGCTAGCCTGTGCAATCAGCAGTACTGTCTGTTAGTTTAGCTGGAAATGAAAAGCACAGTTTTTTAGAGTACATGTCCATTTCCAAACCAGTGTCTCCTGCCCACACTAGCATACAATGAAACATGACTGAAATGCTGAAGCCGTTCTGTTGCCATGGAAACTGACAGCTGCAAGGATGGCCGCTAGAAGTTACCAGCGTCCAATCAGCTACATGCTTGAGAGAAGAGAGGAAAGAGGCAAGGTGTGAAACACGTTCATGGCATAACCCATCATGCCACAAACAACCTGACACAGATTTGCCACATTTGTGATACAGGATATTAATACAACTTTTCTAGTCAAGTATTAGGCAGCAAGGTCACATTGCGCTGATGAAGGCATTAGACGGGACACTGTTACTGTACGTGACTCCGTTTCTTATGCGTTCCACCTAGTAATCTACAAATGAGGGTCCAGATTTTACACAACATTATTATCTGACTTTACCCAGTGAAACACATGTATACATTGACACCAGCAAAGACCTTCGATGGCTTGTCTCTGAGTAACTGTTCACACCATTACTTTGCATATCTATTTTTTTAACAGGTCTATGCTAAAAATGCACACATATCAGCACATGGATGGGAATAAGACTCCTGTTGCATAGCGTTTTCAGCTATTCCAGGTTTTACTGCGAGCTTGATTAGCCCCAGGGTATAGGTAACAAGCTCAGGTGTGTCTTATTAAACTCGTAGTGAAACCAGGACTGGCTCAAACTGCGATGCAATGGGAGGCTTCCTTCTACTGTTTCTAGCATGCAGTTTCCTGGCGTGTGATCTGGAGAGGGCAGAACGTGACACTGTATAATGGGAAGTTCACTTTCACTTCCCCTTGCATCATGGGGCTTGTTTAGTGAACATGTTTAACTGCGCGGGCGGTCCGGCACAGAGTCACCTGGGCTTTCTTTTCTGAGTTTATAATGAAGCACGTTGCATGAATGCGCGCTGCCCCGAAGGTATGGTACATACAGTACAGTAAAACCTGTGTTTACGCAATGGAAAAATAACACAATCCTGGGTATACCTGGACAGTATGCATACTGTATGTGCATTTTGTAAATGAATAGTTTATTAAGTTCTTATGTCAGAAATGTATGCGCTCCAGAGAGACGTACTGATAAATTTTAGGTAGACAAACGCAGGTTTATTAATAACCCGAACCCACACACACACATTCTCTTGTTGCTGTTATGAAGTGCTGTGTCCGTGCTTGGGCTTGTATCCCCAGCAGAACTGTATCCTTGCAGCGCAATGTGCAGCTGAGGCACATGCGCTACTTTGTTTTACTCATGAATAAACCCACACACTCAATCATGCCACAGGGATGGTAACAGGGCTCCTATTGCACAGCACTTCCACCCATTCCTGGGTTTACTGCAAGCTTGATTAGACACAGTGTGTATAGGTAACAAGCTCAGGTGTGTCTGATTAAACTCACAGTAAAACCAGGAATGGATCAAACTGCTGTGCAATGGGAGTCTTATCCCTGATGTAATAACTGTGTTTGTATCCTGCTAAATACTGAAGATATGGCTAACATTGTATTGAAACTTTTATAGACCAAGGCGTGGATAACAGTTGGTAGGTCTGTACTTGACAGTTACTTTAAGAGGTATTATTTATTAAACAGAAATATGGCAGAATGCAACACTGTAGGCTGTATGTAGTACTGTACTGTACAGTAGGCCATCGGCTGCTTTAACCGTTTCTTTAAGAAAATGTCCACGGTAATTTAGTTTTCATAAATCATAACAGTAATATAAAAAACTGTGACTAGACCATACGGTGCACACACACACACACACACACACACACACACACACACCGGCACAACGTCTGTCAGTTGCGCCAGCAAGAGATAGACACACGAAAACATAAGCGTGACAATTTCATCCGGAGGGTTTGTGAATAACTAAGGACTATAATGACACTATTCATTCATCTCATTTCCACTTGGGAGGTTGCGAACCGTTTTTGTTTGGTTTTTTTTCTTATTTGTTGTCAGTGTCTTGCAGTAACGTCTGGTATATTACAGCAGACAGACAGGGCTGCCGTTTTTCACCTGCCAGTGTCGCCTCAGCGTGAAGAATTCAGCTGCATGATTTTGCAAAAAAGCAAATACTAACAAAAACAAGCCCGGAATCTGCGCCGTGCAGTAGAGGACTGTAAATATTGAACCGCTTGCTGCTCGCATCTCCCACCCTGCTTACCTCAATGAACTGCTTGGTAACACGCTTGTCTAAACATAGAGGAGGGGTGGGGGTAAGACATGTCCGTACTCACGCTTCTTCATCGTCCATGGTTCCGTTTCTAGTGCAAAAGATCCACACCCGGTCCGGCAGTGTCCCATGTACCCCCAGCTGTTTCCCTCACGGTCCCATTGATATTAATACTACGGGTTGAGCCTCAGTAGCAGTCTTGGAAATCAGCGCTGTTTATAAAGACAAGTGATTGCAACCTGATAGGAGCTCTTCTTCCTCCTTCAATCCCTCTACATTGTACTAGCACGCAACAGACTGCGCTAACAGAACCTCTCTCGCTCGCCCTCTTTCTGACATCCCTCTTTTTTCCCAGGTCTCCCTGCTCCACAGCCCTCCTCTGTTCAAAGCCCACCCGCCCTCTTTTGTTTTCTCCAGTAATTTTGTTGCTGCGTTGCCTGGTAACGACACGCCTGCTGTAATAACGGGCAGCACACCACGAGCCCTAGCGCAGCACAGCATTCTATACCACCAGAGTCGCATCTAGTAAAAGGGAACGGGACGGTAATATGCCATTAAAAAATTAAAAACAGCCCCTTTCTCAGCAGATTACGTGTTCCGGCTTGTGACACTGTAATTTAAAACTGGTATTGCTGGAAGGGGGCTGGCTTTCCAGAATAGCTGTAGTAACTGAGTCACGACAGCCTTGCAGCCTCGGTGCCCCATGCAAATACAGGGGTTGCATGTGCCGCTAATCCGCTACTGCGCCGCGGTGACTCATCATGAGCAAGCAGGCTTCAGCGCATGTACTCGAGAAAGAAGCCGTGAGGGATTCTGCCCATTAGAGGGCGCCCAAGAGTCACACTACAGCTTGAAAACTGTATAAACGGAGAGCAGGAAATCCTCGCTGCTGCACGCACTAGAGTTTAAAACAGCATTCAATACCTGCTACCACCCATCTACCCTCCCTCACTAGAGTTTAAAACAGCTTTCAATACCTGCTACCATCCATCCACCCTCCCTCACTAGAGTTTAAAACAGCTTTCAATACCTGCTACCACCCATCCACCCTCCCTCACTAGAGTTTAAAACAGCTTTCAATACCTGCTACCATCCATCCACCCTCCCTCACTAGAGTTTAAAACAGCTTTCAATACCTGCTACCATCCACCCTCCCTCACTAGAGTTTAAAACAGCATTCAATACCTGCTACCACCCATCCACCCTCCCTCACTAGAGTTTAAAACAGCTTTCAATACCTGCTACCACCCATCCACCCTCCCTCACTAGAGTTTAAAACAGCTTTCAATACCTGCTACCACCCATCCACCCTCCCTCACTAGAGTTTAAAACAGCTTTCAATACCTGCTACCATCCACCCTCCCTCACTAGAGTTTAAAACAGCTTTCAATTTATTTTATAAGTTATTTTTTAACTTCTTTTTTATTTCTTGTAAAAGTCCCAGAGTCTGTTCCAAATTTATCTGGATTAGGTGAAAGTATATGGTCATGTTCTATTCATTATTTTATGATTCCATACTTCAAGCAAATAGCATGGATCCTGTTTGGTTAGGCTTTAACTTTTGTAGGTAGATATGCCTGTATATCTAGTTTTATTTTCTTTTTAAACAAACGTACTGTATTTTAATTTAAGCATAAATTAGCCTTGTGGCTTTTTCCCCCTCTAGTCCTAGGATTCGCTGGGTCAAATGCAGTGAACGTGAAAATGTAATCCTATAGTACCTTCCAGAGATGGGGGAGGGGCACATAAGGAGTCTTCAGAAATGCATTTAAGAATGACTTCAAATTCACCTCTTTGTTACATACAGCTATGAATGCTTTAGAACTGACACTGTCGGAATTGTTCCTGGAATGTGGTAATGTGTGGGAACGTGCTCAGGAACGAATTGTAACTCAATAAAATAAAATGTTTTCCAAATCCCAACTGGAGAAATGTAAACCCTACAGAAGAAAATAACGCGCTGCTCACATCTGTTTATGATCATCCACACTTGCTAAAAAAAAAAAAAAAAAAGATATTCTTAAACACCTTTCTGAATCCTTTGCTAAGTTACCTCGGTTAGTTTTCAATAGACAGACTGCTAATGTTCCGCTACCAATGCAAAACACACTGCAAACCGACTAGTTAAAGCTCCTATTTCATTGCACCAACAAATATAAAAACAAAAATCAAGTGCTTCAGATACTAATTAAAATAACTTAATCTGTTTAATTATGGGGTCCATTCTTTATGAGTAAATTAAAATACGATATTAACACAACTACGTTTTATTGATCATATTAGACAAAAAATATGACATTTACAATATTTTCATTCGTGCATGCTTTTATTTGAACTTTGTAACAAAGTAAAAAAAATTAAATCATTGAAAAACAATGGTGGTGTAACTATTACTATTAAATCATTTTCATTTTTTTGGTTGTTTTAGCATAATTATAGATAATGATAGCAGAACTCTTGTTGCGAGAAGATCTGGAAATAGTACAAAGACTGTGATATCGTGAAGAAACACTTTTTAGCATCTAATGCGTGTAAAAAAAAAATTAGCTGGGGAAATGGCGGGAGGGGGAGGTGCTGGGAGGCAGGTTTCCGACGTCACGAGAAGGCGGCCATTTATAGAAAAGCAAAGATCGTCTCAAATTCCACAGCGTTGCTTTCTTTAAGAACAACGAAGACAAACAGCAAAAAAGGAAAATGGAGAACCAGCTTTGTAAACTCTTTGTCGGCGGCTTGAACGTCCAGACCACAGATGACGGTCTTCGCCAGCATTTTGAGCAGTACGGGGAGCTGACCGACTGCGTTGTTGTCCAAAACCAGCAGCTCCAGCGCTCCCGTTGTTTTGGGTTTGTGACCTACTCGACTGCGGAGGAGGCTGATGCGGCAATGGCGGGCAGGCCTCACACTGTAGACGGCAACAACGTGGAGCTGAAGAGAGCCGTGGCCCGGGAGGACGCCGGCAAACCCGAGGCCCTCGCCAAGGTGAAGAAAATCTTCATCGGCGGCCTGAAAGAGGGCGTGGAGGACGAACACCTGGTAAACTACTTCTCCCAGTTCGGTACACTGGAGAAGGCCGAAGTGATCACCGACAAGCAGACGGGCAAGAAGCGCGGCTTCGGCTTTGTGTACTTTGAAGACAACGACTCTGCCGACAAGGCCGTGGTGCTCAAGTACCACACCATCAACGGGCACAAAGTGGAGGTGAAGAAGGCTCTCTCCAAGCAGGAGATGCAGGCCAGCGGCGGCAGGGGCAGAGGAGGGCGCGGAAGAGGACAAAGTAGCTACGGCGGTGGCAGGGGAGGTGGCGGTTACAACAGCTATGGCGGCGGCTATGGGGGCAATGATGGCGGTTATGGCGGTGGCTACGGGAGCGGTGGCGGCTATGGGAGCAGCGGCGGATACGGGGGCAGTGGCGGCTACGGAGGAGGATATGGAGACCAGATGGGCGGCTATGGCAACGGAAACGGCTACAATGACTTTGGCAGCAACTACGGCCAACAGTCCTCCGGCTACGGGGCGATGAAAGGGGGTAACTACTCCTCCGGCAGAAGCAGCGCACCTTACTCCAGAGGTGGCGGCGGCGGCTACGCCAGGGGGGGCTATGGAGGCTCCTACTAAAGCGAGGCCTGCGTCGCTCCCGCTGTGTGGCCACACAAAGAAGAGCGGCTCCATCACCTAGCCGGTAAGAAATTTATGATCCTATTGGATTCCCCACAAACAGAACTCAGAACAGTACCACTGTACATTGAAATATCTGGCAGAGTTATGGACAATGAACCTCAGCCTTATCACTAAGAAAGGAGACCTCACAATTCCATGCTGGTTCAAAAAAGGTAATAAAATCCTTACCAGCAAAACAGACAGACTTCACTTAGATGGCCACGTCTAACTGTTGCAGTACCGATTTAAAACAAGTTTAGATTGCACGTGTTTATTTTTTAACTTCTTTTTTATTTCTTGTAAAAGTCCCAGAGTCTGTTCCAAGTTTATCTGGATTAGGTGAAAGTATATGGTCATGTTCTATTCATTATTTTATGATTCCATACTTCAAGCAAATAGCATGGATCCTGTTTGGTTAGGCTTTAACTTTTGTAGGTAGATATGCCTGTATATCTAGTTTTATTTTCTTTTTAAACAAACGTACTGTATTTTAATTTAAGCATAAGTTAGCCTTGTGGCTTTTTCCCCCTCTAGTCCTAGGATTCGCTGGGTCAAATGCAGTGAACGTGAAAATGTAATCCTATAGTACCTTCCAGAGATGGGGGAGGGGCACATAAGGAGTCTTCAGAAATGCATTTAAGAATGACTTCAAATTCACCTCTTTGTTACATACAGCTATGAATGCTTTAGAACTGACACTGTCAGAATTGTTCCTGGAATGTGGTAATGTGTGGGAACGTGCTTTCACTTAACCTCTAAATGCTGCAACCTAAATAAATAAATAATTATATATAATTTGTTGATATGCAGGACTTAACGTGCATTTGTCATTTCAAATATTCTAAAATAACATTGTTATTGCTATGAATAGTGTTTTTTTTTTTTCACGCGCTTAATACAGAAGCGCAATTCGCTAGATTTCATTGTGTGTTTAATTTCAGGACCTGTAGGAGCTCATCAAAGTACCGTAGCAAGCATGTTCACTGCAGTTGACCCGAAGCGTGTTCTAAATTTTCCAGCAGGGAATTTTTGGGAGAGGGCAATGGAGTAAAAGCAATTCTGAAATAGGAGCATGGAAACCATTCGGCTACAAGTGATATCTGGAGCAACTGGTATTTATGAAGAAGAGGGTGGGAGCGAGGGAATGTAGTCTTCAACTCCTATAGAAATAAAGCTGTGTTTTTGAGTGAGGCTTTGTTTTGAGGCATTGTATGTGGTTATTAAGTTTTTTTGCAGATAATCGTAACACCCCAGAGAATTCAAACGAGGTGTTCTGGAGGAGTGGTCTCTTTAGAAGACAACATACGTTTATTGTCATGTTTTCCATTGTGTGATACACCTGGTGCACGTTTTAACCTCTTAGCATTGTTAAGTACTGGTGTACAATTGTATGTTTCTCTCAACCTTTTTTCTTTTTTCTTATTAAATAAAGCAAAAAAAACAAACAGGTTATCTTACTTTTATGCTGTATTTAGTACCCATCACAACTTAAATCGACCCGCTTAAGAAACATAAGAGGTAAGGCTCCTATGATCCTTTACACATTTTATTTGCAGCAATTTCATTTTACATTGTGGTCTTCAGATGGTAGCTTTAATTCTGCTTCTCAAACATGAAGAGGGGGATCTCCCCCACCCACCCTGAAGACCATTAAGGAGACTTCAAGCCTCGTACCTCCCCCATCCTACCAGGGGCATAAATAACACATTAGTACCCAAACGTTTCTCTACAGTTTTATCAAAACAAGGCGAATGGCTTCCAACATTGAGTAGCACTACCAATCACATAGTATTTCAAAATAAATCAATAAAAAGGTTTCTATGACCGATTGACAGCAGGTTAAATATATATTTTTTTGTAACCTGTCTATACAGAGTTTAAAACTTTAATTTGCCAAACCAATCTGTGGTCAGGGCTTCAGGCTGGATCTCCATTGCCTAGATTCTGGAATGCCTGCAATTCAGTTCTTCAGTCTGAAGAGCTGATGTAACTATAGGTAAAGTGTAATATGGGTGCCTTTTATTTGTTTTTTATTTATATATAAGTATTATTTTAAACAATTCAAACTTATTTAGGAATACACATGATTATAAAGTTTTGGTTTACCCAAACCTTATACAATTTTTTTATATCTTAAGTTTATCATGCAGGTTTGGTCTCGGTCTCTCATTTTAGTTTTCACACTAGGTAAAATCTAAATTAATTAAAAATCGACCTGTGAAGTTGAAGCACCTTTTAAAACTCTTTACAACTTTGTGCCGTCTGTCCCATAGCTTAAACATGCATTCAAACCTGCAAATCCTGTTTAAAAATGGGGGTCTGGTTGCTTCCCACTTGCCCTGTAAGAATGGAGCAAGCTCCAGTAAAGACAGTTTTGCTACATAAACTTTATATACTTCCCACAACTATAATATCCCATCTCATAGTTCTAAAACATGTCCTAAGTGTGTGTTTTCTTTTCTGTGGACTGGCTTGAACTGGTCACACAGCAATTGAATTGTGTGTGTTGTTTTTTTGGATGTTCAATATTTTAATCGGGTGTTCAGCTGGTGTCTATGTAGGCTTGAGTAAACTACATAGGATGCCTTCTCCTGGAAGAATGGTTGGCTTGTTCTAAGGGTTCTGATTATTTCTGATTCCTATATTCAGGTATTCATTTTGTAATCCTGGTACCTCACAAATAGCTGTAGACGTTTGTTTATACGGGGACCCTGTTCAGTACCCGGGTTCGACATTGTGATAGGACTCTGAAAAGTTTCTCATTAGGATCACAACCTGCAATACTAGGTATGTAAAATAAACTCTATCTATCTTCACATCCATGTTTATTTGCACCATGTTTGAGCCCCAGCTGGTTCTGTGCTGTAGTAACTTTCCCATTACTACCAGCTGTCAAAGACTATGGAAATGGGAACTGTTTATGGTTCCTCATACCCTACTTTTTATTCCAACCTGTAAACTATATAAGATCAATTTTGGTTGCCGCTGGCAATAATAATTTTAGTGTTTTTTTTAATGAATGTACTCTGTAGTATATGTATAGATAATTCATGGCATTAAAAACAATTGGAGCCTGAAAGTCAATTTGCCGTGGTAGCCAGTCGGTGCAAATTGCAGACTACTTCCTGCCGTGTTTGATAGTTGTTTGACGTGTGTGTTTATTTATTTGAACTGTTTTATTAGATTTATATTATTGCCATTATTTGTATAAGCAACATTTTGTAGCCTTTATTTTTCAGTATAGTTACTGAAACCGCACAGAAGTGTTTGCAGGGGATGTAACCATATTGTGCAAGGATAAGCGAGCACAAGCAAGGTTTGTGACTTCTCACGCATTACTTTAACTTAGTTTGTCATCACGTTTGATTTCAATAGGGTATACTTTTATAATGAAGCTAACAAAATATTATCAATCAACTTGCTTCTGCATTTTACCCTGTGTGGGTCAAGTTGTTAAAATAAATGATTCTGGCTAATGTTTTATGTGCTGAGAAACGTTTGATTAATAAGCATGTTTTACTAAACATGTGCTGCCCGTTTGAACTGTTAGTTTGGTGTCCTAAGATTGTTGTTTTTGTCTCCTCCAGACAGCACCCAGTGATTGGATGCTAATCCCTGGAGAGATGCGCTCAGGCCCGGTCCAGAGCTGCTAGAGGAAAGACTGCACACACGGGATTCACTTGTTCAGGTAAGCAGACTCTCGTCGGACTGAATTATTAGTTTTATTTTTTGTGTTTCTATGCTTTTAAGAGTCTCATCACTATCGTTTCACAGCGCTACAGTATCCATAAAGTGTGTCGTGCATATTCATTAAATAAACCCGCAAATATTACACTGACCATAGGATGTTTTCATACTAAAACAGATATAGATTCAGGTCCTGATAACATTGGTTTAAAGTATATCTAATTACCCCCTTATCTAGTTGTTAGACTTTTAAAGGACTACTGGCTAATCTGTTGCATCATAAAATACAATAACCCATAGAAATGATTGTCTCAGAGTGGCTGGCAGGTGTGAGGTGTGTGTGGTTGTCTTGTCATGCCTACATAGCTCGGTATTTTCATGCACAAAGCCAGAGGTTAAAGCACTGCGCCTTCACAACACAACAGCGTGCAGACCTTTTCAGATAACCCACCCGACACTGCCTTAAACATGAATGCTGTTCTATTTGCTTTTGTTTTGTGCCTGATTTCTTGGTGAAGGCAAGGGGCGACATTTTTGTATGTCACACTTGCGTGTCAGACTATTCTTTATCTAGTATTTATTTTCAAAATTTGGGGGTGTAGGAGACACCTTTTGTTTTGTACCACAAAAAAATTCTTCTAGAATTTCAGCATGGAATGAAGCTAAAATAGTTACTATTGCAGCTGGTATGGTGACACAACGCCCACAAAATGGGTCAAGTAACTTGTCACAAGGGAAGTCCGGGGTACACCATGCCTCTTAAAAAGCCTCCTAGCTCTTTGTTACACACTGGCTGCGCTCAGCTGTTTTAAGTATTTGTACATGTATTAATGCATGTTTTAGTTTGGCACGTGCTCTTGCTTACAAACCTTTTTATTTACAGCGTCTGCTGTTGGTCTCCACATCCCGTAACTCCCTGAAGTGTGCTGAGGCTGGTCTGCATGGGCCTGCAGTGCATCTTTACCCAGCATCTCTCAACACCGAGGAACTCAGTCCCTAAAGACTTGGCTCGGGTTCAGCACAGGAGTTCACATCATTGTTAAACTGACTGTACCAGCGGGTCCTGGATTATAACTGTGTTGTGTACAGCACTTTTGGGAAGCTCTTGTATCGCATTGTGAATTAAATAAAATCTATTTTCAAGTAGTTTTGAAATGTTTTTGTTGGCTGTTTCCAAAAGCTAAGAAACCAGTGTATAGTTTGCAATGACTTATTAAATTCAACATAAGAACAATTTAGCTATTTTCTTTGGGATAATGCTACAAAACAAGTACATTTGAATGAGTGTCGCCCCTGATCTGACATTATGAACTTTAAATTACCAACTCTATGAGCTGTTTTTTTTTGGGGGGGGATTTGCACAACTAAAAAATGTAATTAAATTATTGAAATATTGAGGCATTTTTATATATTCATCTCCCACAAACTGTGTGATGAAACTAGCAGCAAATGTAAGTTTTTATTTGTACAAATAACACTGGTTATATCAGGCCTTGTGTGATTCATTTAAAAAACATTTACAGCCATCTGCCATACCTTGATACTGTTTTTCTGCATTTCAGTCGACGATTGGCTTCTTTGTGTTTGTCAGCAGGGGTACACCTTCACGCTTCTGGAGAGGTGATAAGTCTATGCACAGATATTTACTCCTTTGTGCCAGCTGAGGAAAACTGGAGAGGAATGGGGAGGCAGTTTGTGAGAGATCACAACTGTTAATGGCTTGCCTGTTGTGCTAATGTGCCCAATGACTTACCCGAGTATCACCAGCCTGTGATTAAATCACTGAAATGCTCCAGGCAGTTCCAGCCACACACACAAGTTGTTTACATCCCTAGTAAATTTAAGTTGTACAAATAAAATGAAAAATATAATAAACCATTAGTCTGAATTATTGCAATCCAATTTAGCTATGGTAGCTCTAGGATAAACACCCCAGACATTGCCTCTGGGCTTCAGCATTTATGAAATATCAGTAATCATTCTGTAATCTTCATAAGGACTACACGAATATCGAACAAATACATTGTGCTTTACATGAACTTAAGAAATATACAGGTGTGTACAGTGGTACTTTTACATGCAAATCTGACACCAATGCTATCTAGTGTATGCTTACACATAACTAATTGCGCTTTATATATGGTCATTCATTTCAATACCATCTCCTTGACTGAAACGCAGTTCATTGTTTATTCCCTGTCTGTTACATCCAGTCCTGTGTTTAAAAGGGTTTACATTCCAAATCTACAAGTAACTGAGGTGGTTGAAATGCACATACACAGCCAAACAAAAGCTAGCAATAGCATCAAGAGTGATGCACTGCATTTCAAAAGTTTTTTCCCGCCCTGTATAATATTGTGTTCAATATAAGATACAAAACCCCCATACGCAATCTCTAACTCGTGAGTTTTTTTTATGAATTATATACGGTTTGGTATTGTAAGCTGGGGTTTAAAAACGATATTTAAATGTACATGCCATCCCTTTTAACCACATGCGATTTTATTACTTTAAATAACGTACAGTCGAGGCAGATGGTGTCAAGAGTTTTAAAGGTTTTTTGGTTTATCTCCGGAAAACTCAGCAGAACAATAGGCAAGAACATCTGCCCTAGTATGCTGAGGAGAGGGAGAGGGAGAGGGAGAGGGGGTGTGGGGTTGAATCAGCATGAATGAATTCAAAGGTTTCAGTGAAAGGGGAGAGCCAGTGAATCGGACTCGCCTCTGTGTTTGACGTATTACACTGACACGCCCCTCGTACTAACATTCATAAGAGGAAACGCGTTTTTCAAATTACATCATTGCCATCGTGACCGAGTGAGTCGTTCAAATAGCCTTGCTCAGAGAAAGACAAAGCAGACGCAACGGAAATGGAGAACCAACTTTGTAAGCTCTTTGTCGGCGGCCTGAACGTGGAGACCACAGATGACGGTCTTCGCCAGCATTTCGAGCAGTACGGCCAGCTGACCGACTGCGTTGTTGTCCAAAACCAGCAGCTCCAGCGCTCCCGTTGTTTTGGGTTTGTGACCTACTCGACTGCGGAGGAGGCTGATGCGGCAATGGCGGGCAGGCCTCACACTGTAGACGGCAACAACGTGGAGCTGAAGAGAGCCGTGGCCCGGGAGGACGCCGGCAAACCCGAGGCCCTCGCCAAGGTGAAGAAAATCTTCATCGGCGGCCTGAAAGAAGACGTGGAGGACGAACACCTGGTAAACTACTTCTCCCAGTTCGGTACACTGGAGAAGGCCGAAGTGATCACCGACAAGCAGACGGGCAAGAAGCGCGGCTTCGGCTTTGTGTACTTTGAAGACAACGACTCTGCCGACAAGGCCGTGGTGCTCAAGTACCACACCATCAACGGGCACAAAGTGGAGGTGAAGAAGGCCCTCTCCAAGCAGGAGATGCAGGCCAGCGGCGGCAGGGGAGGCCGAGGCAGAGGAGGGCGCGGAAGAGGACAAAATGGCTACGGCGGCGGCTATAACAACGGCGGTTATGGCGGCGGCTATGGGGGCAACGATGGCGGCTACGGCAACAGTGGTGGCTACGGGAGCGGTGGCGGCTATGGCAGCAGCGGCGGCTACGGGGGCAGTGGCGGCTACGGAGGAGGATACGGAGACCAGATGGGCGGCTATGGCAACGGAAACGGCTACAGTGACTTTGGCGGTAGTTATGGCGATCAGTCCTCCGGTTACGGGGCGATGAAAGGGGGTAACTACTCCTCCGGCAGAAGCAGCGCACCTTACTCCAGAGGTGGTAGCAGCGGCGGCTACGCCAGGGGGGGCTACGGTGGCTCTTACTAAGTAAAGCGAGAACTGCGTAGCTCCCGCTGTGTGTGGCTACACAAAGAGGGGCCCCGTCACCAAGCCGGTAAGATCTTCGGAGCCTTTTGGATTCCCCCAAACACAGAACTCAGAACTTATTTTTTTTTTCTAATGAAATATCTGGCCTAATTTTATAGAGTAGTATTGACTGGGGCACTGGCACCTTTCCCCCCTCCAAGTTATGTGTAAGATACGTTTTAACACGTGGGGAGATCCAGCCAAATTACTTCTTATAATGGCCACTAACTGTTGCAGTTACAAACCTGTAGGGTGTTCTTTTTTTACTTTTTGGTAACACCACGCGGTTGCCCGTCCATTTTTGAAGTGGCAATCCACCCTGGAATTTCAGGCGCCAAGATTGCATTCTCCCCTGAAAAATAAGGGGGTAGTGGGGGTGGGGCTGTCCTGAAATCTTTACAACTGTATTGGCATGTCTCCCGAATTATTTTTAATTTCTGTAATAAAGGTCCAGAAGTGGTTTTATGATTCTACACATTCAGAGGTTTAGTCATGTTTATCTCGTTTTACCTGCATGTTTTAGTTGGATGTATTTCGTGACTGGGTTATGTTTTTTTTAAATAGGTAATACATTTTGGTAGCAGTTAGAGTTGTGTAAATTCAATACCCGAAGTTTGTACTATAATTCTAACTTGTGTAATAACTCAGGGTGCCAAGTATAGTCTAAACCAAATGTAATGCCTGAAATATCTGATTTGTGGGTTTTAAAACTGCCTCATGTCTTGCTATGCAGGGAAGAATTGTAGTACTGCAGTTTCCTGTTGCTGCATTTCTTCATGTGTTTTTTTTTTAAGTTATTTTTTTTGAAAATCGAGAACCAACAATAAACACTGCAGTTGAAATGTTTTGCGTTGTATTACATTTTTCTGTACATGCAACACGAACTTTACTTACTTAAATGTAACCGTATTTTGACTATCTCTCCCAATGACTGCTTCGTTGTCTGACTTGTAATGTTTGTGGTAAATGGAAATTGATCTCAAATGTGACTCCCTGAAGGATTGGAAAAATTACTGTAAGGAACTGAAGCCTTCTGTAAACTTTGCTTAGTTTCCATTTCATTCTGATGTTTTGTAATAAAGTTTTTTTTTAATCCTTGACAATCCGTGGTATTCTTTATTGAATTGAGGGGGTATTTCCATACTCCACGTGCTACGTGTGGGACCCATTTTGTGTGTTGTGCTGCTAATATAAAACACTAGGTGTCGCAGTGGAGGCCGAGATTTGAGTCTGGCACTGCTACGTGTAGCGCTTGCCTGGGGATACTGCACTGTCCTGCAACCCCCAACCCACCTGGTCAGTGAGCCTAGTTCAGTTTTTCATGGGTCCTAACCTTGAGGTTTGTATTTTAAAGTTCGGATTAGGGCATGCTCCATCTTATTTTGTCAATAAAAAGCAAACCTAATTCTAGTGTGTGTATAATATCATACGAGATTTCTTGAAGGAATTTGGTTCCGCATTTAAAAAGGTAGTGTAAGAGTCCCCAGTTTGTCTCTGAAATGGTGAGGCTGTCTAATGTTGCAGGGTTCTAAATTGGCAACACAAAGAGCAAGGCCAAAATGGCCTTACGCTGTCTGCATTTGTAGAGGGCAGCAAGACCACTAAACTTGTGTGAAGGCCAAAGTGACTGATGCTGTGTAATTTTGTTTAAGATTCATATACAAAGCTAATTATTGGCCAGAGAAAGAAACAGTTTAACTTGCATCACTATTTAGCAAATGCTGCTTTTGTATTGTCAGCCTACAGCTGTGGCCAAAAAAAATAAAAAATTTCAGTCTTGACCATCTTTTTAAAAAAAAAAAAAAAAAAAACCCACCCATCTAAACATAATTTAGATATTTTATTTAACGTAATCAGATACTACACAATTATTGCAAAAGTTTAGCAGAAGTAGTACAGTATTCAAGTTCAATTTCAAAATGCCATGTTTTTCCAATTGTCAGTTTTCCGTTAAGTAGTGTGGGGGTGGGTGGGAAACTGCAAAGCGCTCTGTAGTTCAATATGTTAACGTAATATTCCACTTTTACAAAGCAAAATTAGTTTATTCTATAGAGGGATGCAAAGCTTTTGGCCACAGTTTAGATTGGAGCCTGTGAGCACACAGCTCCCTGTGCTGAAGTCAGACATTAGCTTTTTTCGCTAATCCTATGGGACCTTGTTTGTTAAATTTTAGTAGCATATATTCTACGCTGCTCAACATAAACTAAACTCAGAAATCTCGTTCCCAGGTGTAACTTACAAAATGCAGAGGTGCTGTGTTGCATTTATGGATAATGCTACCCATTTTAGGAAGCCTAAACCTGGGACATGTCATAATTTGCAAATACAGCTTTCCCAGTGTTCTTTCAATAAACCCTAACTCCTTTTAATAATATGCGTGGAGCCTGTCTACAAGAGCTCCTGTCAGCCGACTCTCAGGAAACAGAATGCTGGCAGGGTAGGTGGAATTATTTTTTTTTAATTGTTTTTTGGACAGGTGCAGCAAGGGCTGTGGAGCTGTACTGTGTGCTGAAGTTAACTAATATTTACTCTCTCTAGTTCTGCATTTTATTGTATATCTGAGCTCTGATATAAAATACATAATGAAAATAAAAATATCCAAGATGTATCGTCATGCTGCCTCATGGTAATTAAGCAACAATATCAATTTAGCAAAGGTTTTACAGATTCATTTCTTTCAGTTTAGGGGCAACTTTAAAAACCTGCCCTGTCTCGTGCATTATGGAGCCAGTTGGTATCTTTAGATTCACCTCAGTCCAGCAGGGTGGTGTTTAATTACTGTAGAGCTATGGGCAAACAAACATTCATGAAAACGGGACAACGAGCCCAAAGCTGTGTGAGATGCAGCCTTCGCTCAGTGCCTGGTTACAGCCTGTGACCGACAATCACAGGAAGGCAAGATACCGCTGTTTTAATACAGAATTTACTGCTGAGCTTACGGCCCTGAAATACATAAATATATATATACTGTATAATGTGTGTGTGTGTGTGTGTGTATATACCCAGGGTTAGAAACTCCCGCTCGCCCGAGGCGAATTAAATCTGATGAGGACGAGTTGATATCTGTGTCTCGGTAGTCCTCTGGGCGAGTACTTAAAACAAATGTACACATACACTCTCACGTTTAGTCTTGCGTTAAAAAGATGCAGGGAAGTCAATTTTCTAATGGGGTGTAGCAATGGTGAATTAGCATTCACAAATAATGCTTAGAAAACAATCACTCGGAACTGAAACCTCCCTTCGTCTCCCCTGCAATGCCAACCGCACTTAATGGCATTTTACGCTTGTGTTCTCCCTCTGCGCGGGATGCAAAGTTTATCGTTTGAATTTACTGAAACGCGTTGCATCTTTTGAAGTAAGTGTAAAGTCATAAAAAATAGTCACCTAACTAACAATTTCATCCCAAGGGCTACAGTGAAACATACTGTCTTTTAAATTGGGACTTTAGTGAAGACCACGTGAGTACATTAATTATTGTAGATAGTAATTCATAGCCGAAGGTGCTTAATTCATAAAAAAAAAAAGAAAAATTTACAACCTATTTTTAGGGACCCCAACTGTTGTTGTTGATTCCAACTTGGGCACTTCCCATAAGGACTAGCAAGTTTCAAAAGCTACTAGTCCTTTGGTCTAGTAGCACCATATTGTTAGTTTCTAACCCTGATACCTGAAAACATCATGTAAGTGATATTGTTCAAATAGGCTGCTGTGAACAGCTCAGCCATGCCCTGCCATCCACGTGTGTGTATATATTTGTACAGACATGCATACCTACTGTAACTGGAATTAAGCAGGGCTGCCAGAAAGCAAAGGCAGAGCTCAGTTAACCGGTAACAGTGTCCATGTTAATGTTAGTCGTCTTCAAATCATTTGCGCCAGTGACAATGACCATGCTTACCGGTCATACAGCGTTCAGCGCTCAACATAAGCTGCATACTGGGTGTTTTAATATCTATTATGGGCCAAATTCATAAAAAAAACTGTTCAACAATTATTAGTAGAGTTGGTATTGAAATGAACTGTTCGAAGACACCACAAAACAAAATATCAATGTACTAAATACATGCTAGGACCGATGAGTTTCATTTATTTATTTATTTATTTATTTATTTATTGAATGGCTAACTTTAATAAATCCATAAACTCAACTGAAATGTAGATCTGAAATAATTAAAACAGTCCCCATCATGTTCTAAGATTATGAAAATGAAATAAGCATACAGTGACCCGAAGTCTCTTTGGTGTCTATCTTTCTACACAAATGTGCCAGGAAGGGCTCTAATTAAATTGTTTAAATAATGATAGTCTTTGATCAGTTGAATAGACCCCTATGTTTGTTTGATTGTTTTTTTTTTCAGCATGTGTTCACAGTTTCCCTATAATTGAATTTCACCTGACTGACTCTACAGTTTCCAAATGGGTGATTCAGACTAGACATAATGTGACGTGACATTTCTCTCTTCCTGTGAGCTTGTGTATTTTACGTATTTGATTGAGACTTGCCGCTGGGTCTCTGAGGGTTTGTGTGATGGTCTGGCTGACACTGCTTTGCTGTAACCAGGACTGCCTTCTCATCCTGTAGCTGTTGAAACACTGGACTCTCGTCACAAAGCCTTAAACTCGCAACATATTTAAAGAATTTTTCTGAAACTGTTCAGGACTATTGATGGTTTCATTAACAACAATAAAGAACGGTTTAATAAATATCAAACTTGATTTTATTCTGAAAAACAGACTTTGAAAAAGCATTCTTTAAACAACTAATTTGTGTTTCAATTAAGTGCATTCTGTGTGCTGCGGTTGCCAGTCAGGTACGTGGATTTTTTTTTTTTTTTTCATTTCTGCTCTTACCAGAAAATCATTTTGTTCAAATAAAGTGGTTTGTTTTGTTTGAGGTTTGTCTAATTATTATCGGTGTAGACGAGCCCTCAGCATTTCAGAAGAAAAAGCCAACTAGATGTCACAGAAAATCGAGGTTAGTTCACTTGCAAAGTTTATCCTTATTAATTTGCAAACGTTTTCATACACAGCATTTAATTGGAGGCATCACACATTACAGTTTGCAGCACCAGAAAATGTCCCTGTATGGTCTACAGTTGAAATAATGCAGAGTCTAAGTGGGTGGGGTGTAAAGTTATATTGCAGTTGTTTGGTTTCCAAGTGTTTTATAGACAGACCCATGTTACATTACTTAGATAGCACCTGGCTTACAGCCAGTAAATATAAGTTTGTACTTTTTAGTATTTTGGCTTATTTCTGGTCATACAAAGTTTAAAACTCCCCTCAGTGTATACTGTGCCACATTTCTTGTTTTTTTGGCACTATTCAATGAAACTGCCAGACTTCCAGTTATAAAGGTGTCAAAAAATGTCAGCCCTTTAATGTAAAAAACACATATCCACTGCGCCTATGGAAAGTGGGCTTGAATGTCGCCATTCAACCAAGAAATAAAGTGTGTATTGTTGGATTGGATCCATGTCTTAGGCTCTGAGTTTGAAGCAAGTGCACCCTTATAAATTCTGCACAGTAATTTTGCAGTGGTTTTCGCATGGTTATACTCTCTATTCACTATAGTTGACCAAAGTAAGTTATGTTTTTTTTTTTTAATATATATATATATGCTTTACCACGTATCTCTAGTTTTTACAATTCTTACATGTCATGCTTTCACCGTGCTTTATTACACTTTGCTTTTACTATGGGAAACTCTTATAAGGGCAGAGGCAAAGAGGTAAAGCAATGGTAAAGTACAGAACTAGCCAGGGTAATTTTATATTGTTGCATTTATTTTATTCCTCTCTGATATGCCTTTGTTTATGAGATATGGTTAGCAAAGGCCTGGTGAGGCTACCAATCGCAGGGGTAGCTAAGGAAAGATTAAATAACTCAAATGAAAAAAATAAAATGTGATTCATGGAGAAAAAAAACACAAGTACTAGACAGTGGAAAATATGTTTTCTTTGTAAAGTTCTTAATAAAGTAGAGTGTCTTTTTTTATTTGAGTAAATATATAATTGTGTTGTTTTTGCATATACAATAACCTGATACTGTTTAATCTCAGATATGGTTTGAACTTTTAGTTCAATTGGGGGGAGGGGAGACTAAAGGAGGCATTTCTGTGAAAGATCACACCTGTCAATGGCTCGCTGCTGTTGTGTTAATGTACTAACGTAAAACCCAGTCTCTCCCCCGCACCTCCCCCTTGGTTCGTGCAACAGTTGTAAACAATGACAAAGCAAAATCTGAATCCTTGTGTGCCTGTGCTAAACTGCAGGGAACACCCCTGCGTAAAAGTGTAAATAACCCAGGTTATGGGACGTGTACGATCTACAGTGTTATTCAAGAATAAAAGCTAAATATGAAATTTATGTAATAATAGTAAATTACACTGAAAACCAGACCCACTGCAACAGGTTATACCACTTGTGTTGCTTGATAAAAGACAGACACCCATGTCAGAAAACACTGACTATCCCACCGCTTTAAAACATGCAACAATATCTAGCTATGTCTGTCTGTCTACCTATCTATCCATCTATCTATCTATCGATCATTGCATTGCATTGCATTCCACTTTGATTTCAATTAGAATGTACAGACATCCAAAGACATGCCACAGCCCAACTAAATATGTTGATTTATACTGGGCAAGAGCATGCATTAACAATGTAATAATGAAAGCATATCTTCATAAACTTGTGTAAATTGAACCCCATAATGCAATGGCTGGTACACAAGACGGGGTTCAAAACTAGAAACGCCCTTTGTAACAAGAGGGTTTGACATGTTTACTTTTTATTCTTAAAACTACTGTAATACGTTGCTTTTTTTAATTGTAAACACACCTTGCACTCCAGATTTTTGATGTGGAAAAGCACAGAGCATATATATATATATATATATATATATATAAATCTTGTAAATATTGTATTTTATAGTCTGACATAAAGATACATGACATTATAGTATTACTGAATCAAATTTTAAATTATATATACCGGTATATAATGAGGAAGAAAAGTAATTGGCAAACTGATATTTAATTAACTGCAACGTTTTGGCTTCTGCCCTCAGATAGCATGGTAGAAATAGCTAGGCAGACTGATGCTGTTCTTTATGTTTGAAAGCTGCTTAGTGACTTACAGAGGAATGTTCATATATAAAAGTGAGTTTCCAGTTTATCAATTAATTTTCTTTTTCATTATATATATTACATTATATTTTTCCATCCAGCTGAAGGACTTGTAGTCTGAAACGTCCTGGTATAATTGTTTTTTTTTAAATCAATTATTCACATTTATATGTACCTACATTAGCTTTTTCTTTTTGATTTTGTTCTTTTTGGTGGGTACAGTTTTCCTTTATATATATATAGTAATAGTATTACATTTACAAACTAAACTTGAGGCAGATGATGAGATGTAACCAAAGTGTATCTGGATGGGGGATCTTTGAACGCAATAGAGTAGAACCAATGAATGTTTTGTAGAAATGGAGGGACTTTGTGACGCCATGAGAGAACCACCCACTTCAACCATTTATAGGAGCAGCGCCAGCCTCGTTTTGGATTGCTCAGCAGTGCCAGCGCAGAGAAGGAGTTCGAGAACATTAGTCTTGTGATCCCAGAAAAACAAAATGGAGAACCAACTTTGCAAGCTCTTTGTCGGCGGCTTGAACGTCCAGACCACAGATGACGGTCTTCGCCAGCATTTTGAGCAGTACGGGGAGCTGACCGACTGCGTTGTTGTCCAAAACCAGCAGCTCCAGCGCTCCCGTTGTTTCGGGTTTGTGACCTACTCGACTGCGGAGGAGGCTGATGCGGCAATGGCGGGCAGGCCTCACACTGTAGACGGCAACAACGTGGAGCTGAAGAGAGCCGTGGCCCGGGAGGACGCCGGCAAACCCGAGGCCCTCGCCAAGGTGAAGAAAATCTTCATCGGCGGCCTGAAAGAAGACGTGGAGGACGAACACCTAGCAAACTACTTCTCCCAGTTCGGTACACTGGAGAAGGCCGAAGTGATCACCGACAAGGAGACGGGCAAGAAGCGCGGCTTCGGCTTTGTGTACTTTGAAGACAACGACTCTGCCGACAAGGCCGTGGTGCTCAAGTACCACACCATCAACGGGCACAAAGTGGAGGTGAAGAAGGCCCTCTCCAAGCAGGAGATGCAGGCCAGCGGCGGCAGGGGAGGCCGAGGCAGAGGAGGGCGCGGAAGAGGACAAAATGGCTACGGCGGTGGCAGGGGAGGTGGCGGTTACAACAGCTATGGCGGCGGCTACGGGGGCAATGATGGCGGTTATGGCGGTGGCTACGGGAGCGGTGGCGGCTATGGGAGCAGCGGCGGATACGGGGGCAGTGGTGGTTACGGAGGAGGATATGGAGACCAGATGGGCGGCTATGGCAACGGAAACGGCTACAATGACTTTGGCAGCAACTACGGCCAACAGTCCTCCGGCTACGGGGCGATGAAAGGGGGTAACTACTCCTCCGGCAGAAGCAGCGCACCTTACTCCAGAGGTGGCGGCGGCGGCTACGCCAGGGGGGGCTATGGAGGCTCCTACTAAAGCGAGGCCTGCGTCGCTCCCGCTGTGTGGCTACACAAAGAAGAGCGGCTCCATCACCTAGCCAGAAGCAAAGCCCACGGTCCTGTATTGGATTCCCCACAAACAGAACTCGAATCACTTCTTTAAATGTCTAGCCGAATTCTGGAATGGGATTGACGGGCACACTGAACCCCCCGTCCTAGCCCTAAGAAAAAGGAGACCTCACAATCCCGGGCTGGTCCTAACAGGTAGGGAAACCTTGCCAGCAACCCGACTACTTAAAATGGCCACCAGTGTTTAGCCGCAGTACAACAAGCTACAAAGCTATAGAAGCAGATGTCGTCGCCTTTCCTAATTCGCTAGACCATTTCCCCATCCAGGGTTACGATCTGACTGCCCGGATTTTCTTATTTTTTTGTGGGGGGCATTCATTTTGAGTATTGTAAACGTCCCAGACCATAATTAAATTTATTTTTTTTCATAATCCTATATAATTAAAAATAACTCATGTGTGGAGATTCGATGTCTCGTTTGTTTAATTTAGTAGTGCTTTTTCCTTTTCTAGTGTGTTTCTATTTTGTAGTTGAATTGGGATTTTTTTTTGTATTTGTATTTAAGCATATTACGTGGTGGTTTTTCTAGGACCCCTTTCCCAGTACTTAATGCGTCAATTGCAGTGAACTTGAGAACGTTTTAGTCCTTAGCTGTGCACTAAATTCGGTTGCAGTTAGTACGGTAGTACCAGAAGAGATTTCTCGGGTTAATACTGTGCTTTATTAATTCTAAATGCAGGTAACGGATACCAGCTGTGCGAAAAGCGTTTTAAATTAGCTTTTAATGGCTTCAAAATTGATTTGAACTTCTTCGTGCAGCATGTCATTTTATGTTAATCTACTAAGGATTGTGTCTAGAAACTTGGGTTCACTGCCGTTGGGATTAAACTACGAAATGTGTAAAACCTTTCTCAGTGCTTAAACAATGTGGTGATTTATTTCCTTTTAAAGCATGTATGTTTTGTGTTAAATATTTGCTACAATAGTTGATTTTACACGGACAGTAGTTGGTGTGTTCTTGTATCTGCGCACACCCGAGCTTCAAACAATTCGGAGGATTTGGCAAGACTATGGCAAGACTTATTCAAAGTTTCACAGATTTTAAAATCATTTAAACCATATGGACTCGAGGGATTCAATTGCAAGAGCTATTCATCTTCGTACACCTTTTAATGTCTTGTATAATTCTTGGTACACAACCTCTTAATATTGTTAATAAGAAATACTGGTAAATTGTATGTCTCTTTTTTTTTCACCCCCATTTCAGAAATAAACGTTTTATTCTTAAATCGACAAATAGAAAGGTTAACTTTATTTCAGCCTTAACATGTTTTCGGTTATGCATGCTTTGAGTTATGACATTTTAATTTTAGTGGATATTGGAAACAAAGGTAGGTAAGATTTCTTTCACAGCGAAGGTACATCAGTGTGTTTCACACAAAGCTGTACATTCCGTGACAAATACAGGTTTTGTACATTGTTGACATTTGCAAGTTGTACAGAGTTTAACTTTTATTACAAATTGTGGTAAATTTTTAGAAATACAATATTAAACCAGTGACAAACGTTTTAAACACCGAGATGTTTTGTCTATCTGTAATTCATTTATTTACGTTTTGTATTTCTAAACTATTGGTGTTGGGTGAAATCCATCCAGTAATAACCAAGTAGATTTCTGGGCACAGGCACCTGCACCATCTTGGCTCCAAATCTCAAGTTGCAGTCTATGGATGCAAGGGGTTTTGAGCACTGATCATAAGGTCTAAAACAGTTTGTCTCTGAGGCTTGTTACTGAGGAAGCTCATGTTCCTACATGCATAGGAGTCTTTCATGCATGCATACCTGGCCCCCTAATCCACTGCATCTTTCTACAGTGAAACGTGTCCTAGTTAGTAGGTTTTCTTTACGTCTTAAAAAAAAAAAAAAATCTAAAGCTGTTAAATACATTTTTGAAGCCTTTTTATATGGAATTAAAATAAGAGGGAAGGAATAAAAGCTGTATTTTGCATGATCAAAGCTCCTTAAATTCCATTCTAGCACAAAGTATTGCCTTAAAACATAATGTTTTGTTTGAATTCTGGAAAGAGGAAAGTGCTTTTATAAAGTTAGCTAACCCCTCCCCACTTAAGAGTTGGAGAGAATTATGCCTGATCTTGCATGCTTTAAATGAATAAACAAACAAATATGCGTCACAGAATGTGTTTGTTTTTTTACATTCTTATGGTGGTTTTATTGTGCACTATGCTATATAATGTTTAACCAGAATATCTCTCATTTCTTTAGCTGATTTTTCCAGTGAAACTATTGGATGGCCAGGATAGACGGTTCCTTACTGTATATCTTATTAATCATCAAGTCTTTGTTTTGTGTTAAGCACGGTCTACAAAGCCTTGCTGTATCTTAACACCATTGTGTATCCAAGAGCGTCCCTAATGCAGCAAGTATTAAATAGTGAGTTCCATTGTGGCTATGCGCTCCAGGGGTGACTTGTTGCATGAGCACCACAGATTTTATACCAGGAGAACAGAGCACTAACATGCAAGGTTTGTGACTTTAGTTATATTTTACAATACAGTTCATGATCACAATTTAAATGGTGTGCCTATTATATATTTTATTACCGTTACTTGTAGAACGTGAGCATCTCACTGTACTCTAATTTTTGTTTCCTTTACTTCTAAACCAGTGGTCCCAGCATTGCTTCTGAAAAAAATCAATTTAAATATTGAAAGTGGATAACCTATTAAAGCTGTTACCCTGTAATGCTCCCCTTTTCCCATCCCTTCAGATATTTGTTGCATCCATGTCTTTCAGTAGCGTCAGCTACAGTAATCCAATCATGACTTGGTCTGGCTTCATTCTTTGTTTTGTCCCCCCCTCCCCCCCACATCTCCAGATTGTACCCAGCAAAGTGGTTGGCCAAAATCTACATCAGTTCAGAGAAGAGGCGCCTCTTGTGGAGATCCTGAAGTGCCAGCATTGCTAAGGTAAAGGATCAGCTCTTAACTGTGGTCAGTGGAGTCTGTTATAAATGGATAATGTGTAGTTTGCATAAGATGAAAGCACCAAGGTGTGTTGTATGGCTAATAAACAGTTGGCCTTGATCATTTGATACTGAAATTGACAAATCCTACTGTTTTAGTTGATTTTAGCTCAATTATGTATTAAAAACAAATTAAACTTTTCCTTTCATGGGAACTAGTCTCAACCATTTCAGATGTTCCTGTAAATGTACTAGTTGTGTGTTTTTTTTTTTTTATATATATATATAAAAGCATGCCTATTTGCACTGGGTATTTTTTATTAACTTTTTTTTGGGGGGGGGGTTTATATCTCAATAGTTCTGAGCACTTAGGATGGTTTTATGTACTTTTTGATTTTCAGTTAGCAGTAGCCTTTTTCATCTTTTCAACCTCTTGGCTTTGTATTCACAGGAACTACTGCCAGTGGTCTGCTGAGGCTGTTCTTTTCCCAGTCCCTGCTGTTGGTGCAGGTAGCCAGGCTTTAGGCATCTTTACCTGTATGGACTACGCAGCGCCCGTAAAAGACTTGTGTGCAACGCAGATTCAGAACAGCAACTTCCCCCTCTAATGTTTGGATGTCATTGAGCCACCCAGACTTGTTCTGTTTCATTTACTTAATAAAATGATGGAAAGATCATGCTTTGGCGTCTGTTTTGTAAATGCAAGCTCACTAGAAAATAGAGATTATTTTTTTTAAAATACATATTATGACTTTAATGTATGCTGTGTTTTGCTTTTAGATTTAATGTTTGGTGTAGAACAGAATGGTGAAGCAAATCCATTTTAAACTTGGAAGACAGTCCAGTCTAATGCTGTTGCTTGTGTTTTTTTTTTTTCATATATATTATACACATTATAATTTATTATATAATGTGTGTGTTACCAAACTGGTTATTCAGCTAAACTAGAAATGTATGCTGAATGAATTTGATTGGATTTGTGCTGGAGTGGAAAAGCAATGTAATCCTAATGGAGTGGGAAGTATTTTCATTGATTTGTATTGTAATAAAATGATTTTAAATAATTGTTTCTACACTTTTTTTTTGTAGATCTCTATTAATGTCTATTGTATATAAAAAAAAAAAGTTGGCTGACTGCATTAGCTTCCTTTTAAGCATGATTTTTATATCAATATACTGTATAAATCTGTCACGTGAGTCATGGGTGTAAAAATCCAAGTACGCTACAACCACCAATGTATGTTTTGCAGAAGTAGTGTTTAGTGATAAGCACACAGGCACTTCTCACAAAAGGCTTTACAATTCTGACACGGGCAGGCGAAGTCCTTTGGTATCGGCAGCAGTGGGGAAAGGTTATCACTTTCAATTTAGATGCAAATATATAATTCCCCCCTGATACTCAATTTAACATGCTGCCTACCCCCCCAGTGTCAAGACACAGACTTTAAAACAAAAGGGGAATGCAATGTGTTTGTCCACAATTACTTAAAGTAGATTTATCTCATGCCTACATACAAGACTGCTAACAACCTCCTTGCCCTTGCAGATTTTTAACATGGAATAAATCTTAACATCTGTGTTTGTGTATTGGTATAAGAGTAACCCAACCACCTGGGCCATTGGACACAAAATGGGAGCAGTTTACAATACCAATGTACAGTAGCAGTTTAGAGTGCGTGGGTACAGTGTAAATGGAACTCTGGACAAGCTGAATACGTGAACAGAGAGTCTATACAAAGACTGTTAGATGGGGAGTATTAATGTAACATAGTGTGGAGTAGTGGTTAGGGCTCTGGACTCTTGACCGGAGGGTCGTGGGTTCAATCCCTGGTGGGGACACTGCTGCTGTACCCTTGAGCAAGGTACTTTACCTAGATTGCTCCAGTAAAAACCCAACTGTATAAATGGGTAATTGTATGTAAAATAATGTGATATGTGAAATAATGTATAATGTGATATCTTGTAACAATTGTAAGTCGCCCTGGATAAGGGCGTCTGCTTGTGTATGGGCAGCAGTGTGGAGTAGTGGTTAGGGCTCTGGACTCTTGACCAGAGGGTCGTGGGTTCAATCCCTGGTGGGGACACTGCTGCTGTACCCTTGAGCAAGGTACTTTACCTAGATTGCTCCAGTAAAAACCCAACTGTATAAATGGGTAATTGTATGTAAAATAATGTATAATGTGATATCTTGTAACAATTGTAAGTCGCCCTGGATAAGGGCGTCTGCTTGTGTATGGGCAGCAGTGTGGAGTAGTGGTTAGGGCTCTGGACTCTTGACCGGAGGGTTGTGGGTTCAATCCCTGGTGGGGGGACACTGCTGCTGTTCCCTTGAGCAAGGTACTTGATTGCCTAGATTGCTCCAGTAAAAACCCAACTGTATAAATGGGTAATTGTATGTAAAATAATGTGATATGTGAAATAATGTATAATGTGATATCTTGTAACAATTGTAAGTCGCCCTGGATAAGGGCGTCTGCTAAGAAATAAATAATAATAACACAAAATAGATAGATTTAGGCATCACATTGTAAAAATTGCATAACAACCAACCAAATGAATAACAGCCAATGGTGCCGTAACAGTAATTGTCTGCTTATAACTTTTCTGCTGCACCGCTGGTTCTATTACAATTAGTTTTTGCATACTGTAGTTTCCAGTATTGAAGTATTTAAACATTGGACAGGCTTGCGGTATTTTAATTGGTATTTTGAATGTGTGTGTGTATATATAGGTTTTGCAACGTTCTGTGCATGCGGGGACCACCCAGGAGACCCGATGTGAGGTTCAGCTGCAGCGCTTGAAAAGGAACAGCAGGGAAGCAGCATCTGTTCGGATTTGGGGGGGGCGATTGAACGATAATAATGTGATCAATGGGGTTACGGTACTAGGGGAGGGGGCGGTACCGAGCGCCTGTCTATTTCTGTAGCGTCACGTAAAGAGACACTCCCTGGTTTTACCATAAAAAGTGCAAAGTTTAAAATCAGCTTACAGCGCTGTCTGCACTACATAGCCGGTCTATTAAAATCTCAGAGAGAAAAAAAGATGGAGAATTCTCAACTTTGCAAGCTCTTTATCGGTGGGTTGAACGTGCAGACGACAGACGAGGGACTGCGACAGCATTTCGAGCAGTACGGGGAGCTGACCGACTGCGTTGTTGTGCATTACCCGCAGACCAATCGATCCAGATGCTTCGGGTTTGTGACCTACTCGACTGCGGAGGAGGCTGATGCGGCAATGGCGGGCAGGCCTCACACTGTAGACGGCAACAACGTGGAGCTGAAGAGAGCCGTGGCCCGGGAGGACGCCGGCAAACCCGAGGCCCTCGCCAAGGTGAAGAAAATCTTCATCGGCGGCCTGAAAGAGGGCGTGGAGGACGAACACCTGGTAAACTACTTCTCCCAGTTCGGTACACTGGAGAAGGCCGAAGTGATCACCGACAAGCAGACGGGCAAGAAGCGCGGCTTCGGCTTTGTGTACTTTGAAGACAACGACTCTGCCGACAAGGCCGTGGTGCTCAAGTACCACACCATCAACGGGCACAAAGTGGAGGTGAAGAAGGCCCTCTCCAAGCAGGAGATGCAGGCCAGCGGCGGCAGGAGAGGCCGAGGCAGAGGAGGGCGCGGAGGCGGAGGGGGTCAGAATGACTACGGAGGCAGATACAACAGTTATGGTGCTGGCTACGGGGGCAGTGATGGCCGCTATGGCGGTGGTTACGGGGACAATGCTGACTCTTACGGTGGAGGCTACGGGATCGGCGGAGGCTACGAGGGCAGTGGAGGCTACGGCGAACATACGGATGACTATGGCTACGGAAACGGCTACAGTGACTTTGGCAGCAGCTACGGCCAGCAGACCTCCGGCTACGGGGCGATGAAAGGGGGTAACTACTCTGGCAGAAGCAGCGCCCCTTACTCCAGAGGTAGTGGGGACTATGGGGGCTCCTACTAAACCAGCCCTCGTGTGTGAGTGTGAGCTACCTCCACCTCTGTACGATAAAGACAATGGGGAGGGGGGAAACAAGGACTGGATTTTGTTAAACATTTTTATAGAATTGTTGATTTTGTTTTTCCTTTTTTTTATTTTACTATAGATAATCTGTACAGAATTTATATGAGGCCGAATGCATACAAAAATGCAGTCATGTTGTGTGTTTTTTTTTTTTTTCATGCCTTGCATAAACTGTAAATGGATTGTTTCTGGTTTATTTGTGTATTTTGATTTTGTTTTATTTTTTAACTTCAGTCAATTCACAACAATAAATTGAAGAGTTGTTGTTTGTGTTTTTAAAAGTCGGATTTGGGTACTTCCTGTTTCCTGTTAAATTTGAAAAATGCGAACCAGCGCAGAGCTGCAGAAGCGTGCCGACGCTAAAGCGTCCTCACTGTGTGATTTAGTGGAGGCCGCGACTCTTCTGTGAAATGCGTTGCAACTTCACTCATAAAACCAGCTTCAACTAATAAAAAAAATCATAGTTTTGATATGTAATTATTTAAAATTATATTCATAATCCGTTTGCATAAACTTTACTTGCAGTGATAAATACAAGATGAGTGCTGATCGAGGTTTCCAGAAAGCAGCTCTTAAAACTTCCCATACATTTATTATTATTCTTATATCCTGGTGTTTAAATACATCACACTCCGCTCATGCATGTTATAATGCTGCGCTGCATTTTATATTGGCTTCTATTGGGATTATTTAGGAAGCGTGAGAACCACTGGCGCAATTGATTTGAAGACTAACATTAACATGAATACAGTTACCGGCGCAGTTCTATACAGCATGGCAATGGTGTGCTGCATTAAGCTAACTACCTTAAAATGGAGGATGCGTGTGTGTGGTGTGCGTAAAATGAGGTAATGTGATGACAAGTAGCGGCCATAGGGGGGCACCAGAGTCTTAAATAACATTTTAGAAATTGTGTAACCTTGTTTAATTGATCAGATAAACTCCTGAGATGAGTGACCCGGAACAAGGCGGTGGCAGATTTATACAATAATTTACAAAAAAAAAAAAAAAAAAAACCCTACTCCAGTATCCAAATACATAGCAGTTTGCCATCTTTAAACAATAACACGTTTTAATATTGATCACATCTCATAACGCTGAACAACATACTGAATACTGAAGCTGTTTAAACGTGGCGCTCATATAAACAAACATCAAGGCAAAAGTAGGGACAAAATAACCTTAAAATGTGCAAAATTGTTAAAACGAGACTACATGGGATATACATGGAAAGAAAAAGAATGTGACAGCTGACAGGTTACTGTCTACAAATAACACCCCCTTCGGTAGCTCACTGCTCTCCTTAGAGTTAAGTTACCCAGTTGAACTTTTAATTTTGAATTTGTCTTCCTAACTGAAAAACTCTAATTCAGGCCACACGCCCTTCTCCAGGTGCATTGTTACCCTTGACTCCAGTTTGTGCTAGTTATGGAGGGGAGGTTAATGTTTTGTTAAATTCAAAATGTACTGTACAAAATTGACATATGAATCAGTTTAACATAGCATGTACAAAATGGATAACTGAAGTGGCTTCTTCTACTAAAACAATGCGTACAGAAGTGAAGAACACTGGTTACATTGGGTTCATTTCGTACTGGTTGTTTTGTTATTGGTCAGCTCCGCTTATTGTCACAATATGTGCCCAAGTCACTTTGAAGTTATATTAAGCGGGGTTGACTGTATATAACTCTTTGAAACAAGCAATATGAGAAAACGGATAAACAAGACGAACCTTTTTTTATATATAATACTTTTAAAACAAACCACTTGATTCTCGATTTTTTATTTATCTTTTAAGATTATAAAGTGAAAAAAAGCGAGTCAATTTCATTTTTTTAAACGGAAAACACGATTGAACAGAATCTCAGGGTTATTAATAATTGTCTTACAGTAAAATATTTTGCTGTTGTGGGACATTGTCCAACATTATGATTGTCCACAGTATGTTCTACATAGAATAAAAGCGAAGGCTCAAATTATCTGTTAAAACCCAAAGATTAAAATTAAGTTCAACTTACCTGGGTATGTTGGTACCGATAAGTTATACTAACCTAAAAATACTTTTTTTTTAAGATTAATTAATGAAGCGACTTCACTGTCTTCAGCTCTGTTTCTGAATCTCTGAGGTAACGAACACTGTGGAGCTCGAGCCGGGTTGAAGCCGGGCGCCTCTGCACGAGAAGAGCTAGCTCGCGGATGGAAACACACCGGCCGCATTTTTCTGTGCGCGCTCATCATTAACGAACATTATAAATCGCTGTCTCTCTGAGACAATATGCAGATCTAAGTGTCCCATTGCAGAAACACCGCAAAGTCTAATAAAGCACAGTGAAAGCATGACAATTGCATTGTAAAATCCGAGCTGGTATGGTAAAACATATTAAGTAACATGGCAGACCATGGTAACCGCATAGTTATATTATAATGGGGAAGGTCATGGTGGAGAAACTGCAACGTCTAAATCATTCCTAAGTTAAAAAAAAAAAAAAAAAAAACGTTTTACCAAAGTTTACATTGAAACGAAAAAAAGACTACAACTCCCATCATGCGCCACTGCGATGTTCTTTCAGAAAGTGCCGGAGCCTTCGTTCTCGCGAGACGCGTTACCTGGCTGGAGCTGAATTTAAACTCTCGAGGAGACAAACGGTCCGATAGAGAAGCAGGCGGAGGCTGAAAGAATTCAGAGGTAAAGTTGAAATGTTGTTTAATTTAACCCATGTGATGACTAGCCCGTGTGTCAGAACCCTGTTTGTTAGTTTGTCTTTCTTATTTAACAATAAACCGCCTTGCTTTGAGAGGTTATATATGTATATATCTCTTAGGGTAGCTCACGTCTTTCTAGATATATGGGGTAGGGATGAGACAGCTCTGTGTCAAGGGTCTAGACTGGAGACCACACTAAAAGTGTGGAGCTAAATATACCGTTTTAGAAACAGATTTATTTCCACTCAGTACATTTATACAGTCAGGCTGAAACCGCTTATACATGTATATTTCCTTTCCAGTATAGTGATTTGTTTTGTGCGTGTTTGTGTTATAATATTATAAACGTTTCTTCGTTTAAATTGCAGTATCCTATGAATGAAGAGTGGTTGCAAAATATGTGTGCATAGTATTAATTCTTGTGAAGAGTCTCAATGGGCATGCAGAAGTGCTCCGTGCGAAACAAACACCCTGTGCTTGGTATTGCCGGCACATTGCTGAAGCATCATTCAGTTTACTCTACTGTATACAGTAGGTCTTGGTACTCGTTTTAGTTTAATGTCTCTTGTCGTGGACAACATTATTGGATAAAACGTATTCTAAATTATATTTCTAGCAGTCAGAAGTGAACAGACGAGACGGGTGTAAAGGCACAGTACTGTATTTACATCTGATTTCAATAACTAGCGGGTTTTTTGGCCTAATGTTAATGATCTTTTACTTAAGATTTCATGGCTGATAATGACACGACAAGGCTGCAACAGCGGGATAGTCTGTAATATAGACCACGTCCAGCGTTAAACCGCTCATCAATATTCCGAACACGCTGGTACTGTTTTGTTACTGGGCTGACAACACACACACACACAGACAGACATTACCAATCTTCTGTTCAAACACTCTTTATTCTTGATGAGACTGAAAAGGTAGGAGGGCAGTTTTAAGAAATAACATTGTACAGGTTGTCATTATACTATATAAGTCCTTTTTGGCAGTGATACAAATTGTAAACTATGCCTACTTTTTTTTTTTTTTTTTTTTTTTTTAAAGAAAATAATAGAAATTAAGTGATGTTGACTTGAAGTCTTTTGCAAAAAACAAACCAACATAAAAGGATGTGAATCCCATGTCTGTAAGTGTGTGAACACTGGTCTCTCTCCACATGTGTTTTGAGTGCCTGAGACCACAAAGCCAGTATTCTTTAAACCCCTCACTAGGCCCTGGATTCACTTGGTAGTTAAGTGTTCCCCTCCGCCTCCAGCTCTCCCAGAAGCTCCTGGAAGGCGCAGTGTGTTTGAAAGGGGCTCCCCTGGGCTCCTGTTGCCTAGGAGAGCACTGCATTGCTGTGCAGCCTTTCAGGGCTGTTCTCTGTGCCAGACCGCACATTCCCAAGCCTCCCTCACTCTCCATTCCCATGCTTCTGTATTAGGATGCCCCCTTGAACACCACGGCTTGTTTAGGGCTGTGCTTGAGGCTGAATCATCATTTAGGCATGATTGCAGATCTGCAGAATGGCTGACATGCTTAGCAGCTCTGTACAGTGCAGTTCACTCTGGGTCGTGGGACGGCGTGTTGGTAACATTTAACACATTTCATTTTGTACCCTCTATTGAAAGTTGATGCAATGAAGTCTTCCATATTGGATCTTTGTGTTCATAAGGCAGTTAGGGGAAGCACTGAAGCGACCTCAGGAACTGGTAGTCGACTAATCGCATGCTTCAGTTACCAACGCAGTGATGTTTCTGTGTGTTTAAAGTGTACACGAGCAGTGAACTGGCAGTGTCAGTATTTGAATTATATTCAGCTCTTTGAGTTAACTGAGAAGCGTGCTGTTTCAAATGGAATCCATCACATACAAATACATTTTAAATATGAATAAATATTACAAGCAAGTTTTAAAATGTATTGACAAACAGAGAAGTGTTACAAAACTGTGCGTACACTAATACAGCAGCAGACATGAAATTCAACATTTCCTCGTATATTGTTTTAAAGTGATGACAAGTGGATTATTTTGACCTTGACTGTTGGACTGATTCAAGCTGTAAAGCCTCTTGTTTGCTGAAAAGGCTGCTAGTTGTTTAGGGTTCTGTGCCCTTCATTATGCAGTACTGTTGGGCACATTCTAGATCTATAAAAGGTTGTGTTTCATTGTTAAAACCAGTGTGACAATCTTTCCTGATGCCTGTGTAACCCTTTGGCCTGCCCCAGTACAGTAGTAACTGCTGGCCAGTCTGCAGTGTGTCTGTACAGTGTTTTACACTGCACTTCATTTTCTGAGCAGCTGCCCATATAGTGAATGATATAATTAGACAGATGGCCAGTGCGCGCTATTTCAGGACTGTAACGGTCTTAACGGGTAATGGAAGAGATGTAATCCCACTCCCTGAATTAATTAAACCATGCATTCAGGACCAGCAAAGCCAGCTTGTGCTCCAGTTTGAGCTCCTTTCATCCCGCTGTGTGCTCGAGGGAAAGCTGAAGCAAAGTGTAACGCCTTTGTGATAACCGCCAGTAGTTTGGTTTGCATTTGTGCTTTTCAAATGACAAACACATTCTCAAGAAAGGAGAGAAACTCTTCTGTACTGTAGAATGTGAAGTTATTTATTTAAATCATGTATCTCTTTTCGATACAAGGCATTTAGAAATTCTTATATTGTCGAATACCACCGTGGTCTTTTTTTCAACTAAGCAGTGTTTGTGTGACTATTCCTATTGTTTTGTCCCAGCACTTTGAATATTCATTTTCACTAGTCAGCAGCACTCAAGGACAGGACTGTTCTTTACTGTGTTACTGCTACAAGGGTTTCTGAAGTACTGCCTTGCCTTGCCCAGCAACCTTATCCATCATTAAAAAGGCTAGCAGCTGCACTGTTTTCAGTGAGTTTGCAAACACATAGCTTTAAGATCATATTGCAATGTTACTTTTTTACAAATAGTAGAATTGTGCAGTGGGGGGTGTAATCTATTTAGGCTAAAGGTTGTATGGAATTGATGCATTTTTAATACAGTGTTTCACTGTATTATTGTATTTTTGTATTTGTTGCAGAGCTTCAGTATGTCCGGTGCTTGGGTTGGAGCACCGTGTTTCGGATCATGTATTCACATTTTATTTGGACTGAATCTGTGGACATTAACCTCGCAGTGCACTGTTCTTCTACTCTGCTGTAAAAACGTTGCTGCTTCTGCCTGACTTGCTGTTTGTTTTTCAGGTGCAGGTATGTCGACGGCAGAGGTCTCGGAGACCCAGCGGCTTCGCTTCAAGCTGAAGGAGGCGGAGGAAGCCCTGGAGAAGGCTGCCCAGTACGGGCTGCAGCTGCTGGAGAGCCAGCATGAGCTGCAGAACCAGCTGGAGGAGCAGCGCGCTGAGATGACCAACACCATCGAGGTGAGGGGCAGCATCAGACACTGGAAGAGCAGTGCACTGCATTAAGCTAGGTGCCTTGAACAAGTGTGTTTTTTGTAGGCCCTGGAGCAGGAGAAGTACTCCCTGCAGAGAGAGGTGGAGCTGAAGGTCCGGATGCTGGAGAGCATGGGCTCTGAGTGCGACACCATCAAACAGCAGCAGAAGCTTCTGTGGGAGCAGCAGGAGGCCATGCAAGAGAGGAACCACGCCTGGGAGATCAGTGACTTCAAGAATAAGGTGAAGGGTGAGGGGTGGGGTCTCGATTCTGAAACACACCCCCCCAGGCTGCTGAGCTGGGGGGGTTGCAGCTTATACTGTCCTGGTTAGGATCCTTAAGAGGAGCCTTGCAGTCAGTGTGAACATAAAAACAATCACACACACACACAACCCAATAGCAGTTTAGGTGTTTGTTTATTCCCATTGACAGCCACAAACAAAATCCCTAACCTGCTTTCCTGATGTTTGTCCAAACCTATAGAGAAGTCTAAATGCAGTGTAATTGATTAGAAGACGGTATGGTGGTGGTGGCTAAAATATTTAAAAAACAATTACCATACTGTCAATTGGTGCAAGCTAGCCACAAGCCTGGTGATTTTTAAGCATGTTTTTGCCATTAACAAGCTGAAACTAACGAGGCTGCGACTTCCTTCCTGCTTCCAGCTGGAGAAGATGAAGGCTGAGCTGGACGAGGCCCGGCTGAGCGACAGGCAGCTGAGACACAAGCTGGAGCTGCAGAGCGAGATGCTGAGCAGCAAGAGCGAGGAGCTGCGCGCGCTGTCGGAGCGCGCACATGAGACCATGTCCTCCGAGGTGCTGGGGCTGCAGATCGACAAGACAGAGCTGGAGGCGGCCAGGGTGAGGGCATGGGTTTGTGTGCCAGTGTCCAGACTGGGGGGGGGACCAGACCGAGGTATCACTACTAGAATGGGTAATGGGGCCACTGGTTTAAAGGATAGAGCTCTCTTTTTTTTTTTTCTTATGAAAGCTGCATTGTTGGGGCAGGTAGACAGTATGTAATACTCACAGGTAAAGATGTGGAGGCTTTGGCCCATTATTGTACAACCTGTTTTGAGCATGGGCTTCCTGATTTTTAAATGCTCATTTGAAAGCAGTTCATTTTAATTGCGGGCTCAAATGCGCTCTGTTCTCAAGAGAAACCCACCTGAGCATGGCAAAGCTGGGCAGTGGGGACGTGGTGCTGAAGCACTGCAGGGTAGAGTCCAGGACCTGTGTTGTAAGGCTGTCTGTCTGTCTCCTGGTTCTAGGATCTGCTGGAGCATGAAATCAATGAGATGAAATACCGGCAGCAGCAGCTGGAGCTGACCAACACGAACCTGCAGCGGCAAGTGGAGCGGCTGAGTGAGGAGAAGGAGGAGAGGGAGAGGGAAGCCGTCTCCTACTTCAATTCCCTGGAGGTGCCGTACCTGCTCCTGTATCCAGGGTGTAGAGTCCCGGGCCAGTCTGCTTGCAGGCTCACTGGATAGAAGCGATGCAGAAGGCTGTATTGCAGGAACTCTCTCAATGTTGCCCACATGGTTTGGGTTGGCTAATTTTATCTACTGGCTTTTGCAACAAAAACCCCAGTAGGTAAAATTGACATTTTGTGTTCTGTTAATTCCAGTGTGAACAGTCTAATCATGTATGCGTTTTATTTGTAGTTAAGAAACCAAACCAAAGCTCTTGTGTGTTAGTTGCGCTGGCTCATTGGCAGATGATAATGGTGGATGTGGTATTAAAACACTGTTACTGATGTATAAGGGAGACCTTTGTGTTCCACTCCATGCAGAAAACTCGAGAAGCCTGCCAGGATCTCCAGATTCAACTAGACCATGCTCTGCAGCAGGGCCAGGACCCAAACAGCAAGGGCAACTCTCTCTTCTCTGAGGTACACCAGCGCTCTTCTGAACTCCTCACAGCCTCGGGGATTGTCATATGGAAACCCCTAGAAAATGTAGCTCACATGTTGCTGTTAACAGAATGTGATGAGAGGTGATGTGTGTCTGACCCAGGGTTGTGCTGTCTTGCAGGTGGAAGATCGCCGCGCAGAGATGGAGAGGCATTTGATCAGCATGAAGGTGCAGTACCAGTCCCTTCAGAAACAGCATGCCTTCTCCAGACAGCAGCTGCACAGAATGAAGGTACAGATCTCTGCTTCTAATCTAACCTCTCTGGATTAATGCGAGTGCCTGAGATTAACTGTAGCGGCTAGACACTTAGTAGGGGATCATTTGCCAGCCTGGTGAGGAGAATTAGATGAGACATGTTGCCTGACACTTACAAATCTTGTATTTGTACTGCTGGGCATGCAAATATTTCTACACGATACCTGAGACCTCTTTGTGGTGTCCCTGTTGTCTTCTATGGCATCTATTGGAGCACATTTTAAAGCATTTATCACTGCTGTGTTTTATCAGTGGCTTGTTTTGCAGAGACCCTTTTGAATTTGTACCTAATTTGCTGTTCAGTATTAATTAATAATCCTGAGCCTTTTTAAATCCCAATTGAACTCTGACCCCATACCCTTTTCTTTCTTTTTTATTTTACCCCCTTTTGAATTCTATCAAGCTCAGGTACTCTCGGCTCATTCAACGCAAGGAGAGCAGCAAGGAGAGAGTATTAGTGGAGCGATCTTTAGCGTGCTTTCAACCTCTGGATCCTCGTTCAAGAGTCGTTACTAGGCGATTTGAATAACACATTTTATATACAAACTCCTGTTCTTGTTTAAATGTAAAGAACACTTGGGTTTTCACAAAAAAAAAAAAAAACTGTGTTAATTGTAATAGTATCTCCATATTGTTGCTGTGCAACAATGCTAAGACTTTGTCTAACTTATTAATTGTGTTTAATGGAGGTGTGTGTGTATACTTTTTTATATGGCAATGCAAACCTAGTGTTTGTAACATGTGATGGCAGTAACAGAGAGAAATGGGACAAATTAAAAAGCTGAATATGTTTGGATTGCATTAACTGGGCAATGCCCCCACACCTGTGTGCAGGAAAACTTCAGATTCATTCTGGTAAAGTTTCAGATCGGTGCATACTGGTACCATTCTTCATGCAGCCTGCAGTTTTGACCCAAGAAGGCGTGCTGCCTGGACTGTGCTGGCCATGTATATGTTATACTTATCAAATGGACTGCACTGTAGCGTTGGATATTCTTTTAAGCGTAATGCTGTGTCATTCTAATTTAATAAAGGGGCAATTGTGTTTGTGTGGAACGACAGATGTAATTGTTATTTCTGTCCCTTTTACGTGTATAAGATGTAAATCTCAATGAATTTTATTAAAAATCAAGTTTTAAAATAATAAATGAGAACCTTTAAATCCGAATGTCTGTCTTCTGGTCATTTGATTTTACGCAGTATATAAAATAAGCGTTCTAGTCCTGAGGTGTTTATTTACTCTCTCTCTCATTGCCATGAATAAATATATAAAAAAAGTTTGAGTTGCAATATAAAGAGAATAAATGGTGGACTGCATTTTCTTTGGCTAGCCTGCCAACACATCTAACATATCTTGTAAAATAAATTTCACAACACAACAAAAAGTTTTAAAAAGCAGTCTGTGTTCTTTACTTGAAGTTTAATACCTACACAAAGTTGACCTTTTAAAGGGTGCAGCTAAATATATGAGAAGCAGGAATTGTGGTTCCAATCCATTCTTGTACTGGGATGAAAGCTTGATTAAGCCTCAGCTTTGGGTTTCTCTGTACTGAAATGTGAAAGCGTTGTTTCCCGGAGGTCTGTGTTGGACTCCAGCAATGCTCGTCCGTTCCAGGTTAACCCGTCTCCCTGCTCTTGCAGATCCAGATCGCCACCCTGCTGCAGCTGAAGGGCTGCCAGGCTGACCCAGAGCAGCTGGAGCGGCTGCAGGCCATGCTGGGGCAGAAGAATAACGAGATTGAGGTCCTGATGATTAAACTGCGGCAGCTGGAGAAGCTGGAGGTGAGTGCCCCCTGTCACCAGCAACACAAACTGCACCGTGTTTTTTACTGGGTTTGTTTTGTCCGTCAAATCACAAACAAAAAGCAGATCTCTACAGACTTTACTGTGCAGCAACAAGCTGCCCGGAAAATTGTGTGTGCCCATAGTTTTACTGTGCATTTGTCATAGTTTACCGTTGAACTGCCATCTTTAAAAATATGCTTTACCGTACCTTACAATGTGAAGCCTTCACTATGCTTTATTACACTTTGCAATAATTTTAAGGGAAGGGTAATTATTTATTTTTTTTACAGGTGACCCACAAGGCTGAGCTGAGCTGTGCTTCAGCAGGAGAGCAAGTTTATGGTGATGGGACCTACTACACAGACCTGCTGAAAATGCAGCTTACTGCTTCCAAGTGAGCCTCTTATTTACTTATCATCATCATCATCATCATTCTTCTTTTCAATATGAGAGCTGTTCATTTCATTACTCCGAAGCAGCATGAAATAAAGAAAAGCAGAACCAATTTAGAACATTTGAGCTTGGTTATAAAGTTACCTGTTAATATTAACCTGCAGCTGCTATTGTATTGTTAAACGCTGTGTGTGTGATCTGTGTCTGGGTGTGTGATCTGCAGGCAGGAGTCAGACCGGCTGGGTGATGAGCTGTCCCTCCAGAGGATGAAGGCTCTGGCGGAGAGTCAGAGGGTGCTGGAGGTGGAGAGGAAGCTCTTCGGCAGCGAGAGGGCTCTCAAGCTGTGCCAGGGAGAGAACATGAAACTGCGGGTCAGACTGGATGAGCTCAGGATGAAGTACGAGCCCGATGGTAAAGCAGTGCTGCCTCTTTATAAAAGTAATGGTGTCACGGATCAGTAAATTGTTTCACGTACAATGAGGTGTAAATGGCAACATGTATCTGAGTGTTTGTGAGTCGGGCACCAGTTAAGATTGATTTGAGCATAGTAAAGCATCATGTATTTCCCTGTAATAAATTTGCAGTCACTGATGCCACCTAGTGGTTAAAACAGTTCATAACTTCCAACTAACATTAATTAAATCTGAAGGAAACAAGACACAGGTTTGTAAATACTTCTAGTAATAGGCCTCCTTCTTAGACTTATGAAAGTGTATAGCGTCTTAAAAAAACAAGTTACAAAGCAAGTTTGCTCTTGTTGTTTCTTGTGTTTCGTTGCAGCGGTGAATAAGGATCGCGTTCAGAAGCGCAGGCGTGAGAAGCTGCCAGTTGACATGCCTGCAGACGAGCCGACAGAGAAGGGGCCTGGAAAACATCAGCCTGCTGTGAACGGGGAGGCGGGACAGACAGAGCCCAGCGCCACCCTGCTGCAGGAGGTGCCAGCGCCCGAGCCAGCCAGCCAGCTGCCCCGCGAAACCAAGCGCGTGCGCATCTCTGAGGAGCCCCCCAGGTCAGTGCCCTCCAGCCGACCCCTCTCTCTCCTCCATCGCTGCATGAACTACACCCTCTGTTTCTTCTTTCTCTTCCTGGGCTTCGTGCGCACGCTCCTGCCTCGCATCGGCCTGCCACGGCTCACTCTGCCTTTCAAAAAAGCCGTCAGCAGGAAGGACTCTCGCTAGCCCCTGGAACATTGTCTCTGTGTAAAGAACACCAGAGGGGCTGGGGAAAGGGGGTAGAGATAGATTTATATATACAGTAGATTTCTCTCTAGACGTTCGTTTGTATTAACACTTTTTAAAGTGGTTGTAGCTATGCTCATTATTTCATGCATCGTACCTGCTGTGCACGCTCTCATTCTATCTATCACTATAGATGTTTTAAAAGAAACTCTTGTTGAAGAGAAATATATTTATTTTAATTTTAAAACTTTCATTTTAAAGTTTGCTAGCCCTTCAAGGCAGCACTTCCTTGGTCAGTGAAATTGCCCCCATCCCTTCAGTGCCTTCTTTCCTGTCTAACCAACCAGCTGCTTCCCCTGTTGACTGACAAGCTTTGCAGCCAGTAACACGCTTTGATCCCAGAGACACTTGTGAGGTGGAAGGGCCGAGGGAATTGAAGCAGTAAGGCAAAGAAGCGGAGAGCTGTCTTTATTCTAGTGGTGTAGCAGGTATGATGTTTCGCAATGAAACCCCAGCACGCGTTCGCTCTACATGCGTTTCTTTCACAACTGCACATGTGAGACCTGTCTGGAATGGAGGTGCACATCGGGGGAAGCTGCATGCAATTATTTTTCAGCTACAATCACTTTGACAGGAATTGTGTAAAATATGACTTTGGTATCATGAAGTTGGCACTTTGCAATAATATATTGAATACAAAAGGGTCACGCAGTGCCACTGGCTTGTGTATTGTTAGTAATACATTGTGCAGGTTATTCTACACAGAGTCATGTGTGTACATCACAGGGCTGTGCTGCACTCAATAAGATTCACGGTTCCTACAATCCTGTAGCGTTCCAGGCACATTCATTACAGCCTGTGATCGCTGATTGTTAATAACTGGATAGTAGCAGCAATTCTGATATTGTGCTTTTTAAAGCTTTTTATATTTGTTACATTGAACAAGAAATCCGTTTTTAACACTGCTTGCTTGTGCTTTGCCTCTTATGGGTGTGAACTACAACAATTGAGGAGATCTGTTTGTGTTTTGTTTTTGTAAATGACAATCTCTTCTCAGGTGTCCTGCAGCACACACCACAGCAACGGCTGCTTTTGAGAGAGCGTTACATAGGTCTAATGATCTGGTCTCGCTGCCCTGGAAACTCTGTGGAAAGGTTAAGCCGTGCCGCCTTCAGAGAGAATAAAATCTATGCATGTACTTGGGGTGGCCTGCACCAGTTAAGCCACTGGTGATCTGGTAGTGGTTTGAAAGGGCTGAATTAGGAAGTGATGTAATGAGGGACAAGGAATAGGGGCACAAATGTGCATCTTCATGTCACTGTGCAGCAGGGTGGAATACAAGGCTGTGGCTGTGTGGGAGTGCGGAGGGTGTGTACTAGAGATGGTGAGAGGTATTGTGTGAGACGGAGCGAGGGGGTCGGGCACCGTAGGGAAGGATAGCAGAGAGAGAAGCTGAGAAGAGAACGGAGTACAGCGCTCCCTCGACATTTCACCGTCCCGTATCAAACTCTACATTTCCCTGTAAAAGAGTCCTTCACTAATTCACTAGCACAAAGGGACGTGGATATATAGGAGACATTCAGAACTGAATCACGTTATTCATAATGGGGATCTGCTTCATCCCAGTTTTAAAGCTTGAGGTGGTTCTGTGGCACAAGGGGGTCAGTTGATTTGCCCATGGGCACACACAGCAGGTCACCTCCAGATAGCACACTGCACTGGCCAGCGCACAGCCGTTATTCACATGTCTTTGTTCACACTGTCTTTCCTGTTCTTCTTGCACTCTGTAGTAATGCACTGTCTGCGTGCCATTGTGACTTTTGCATGTTGCTCTTTAATGTGTGGCTTTACTCGGGATCACGTTTCACTGCACGACCCGTCTGGCTGTTTTAATAATAATACTGTGCTGTCGATACATGTTATGCTGGCTTTCATTTCTGTAATCTCTTTCTATTTTAGTTTTGGTTTTATTGTTTTTTGTTCATTGATCTTTTTATTAAATGTTTGTGTGGAAAAGATTTTACTAGTTATTTAATGCATTAAAATAAATGTTAGATTGTATTCGGGGTCATTTGCAGCCAATATTTTACTGCATGTGTGTGTGTCTGTGTGTGCCCGTGTGTGTCTGTGCGTGCGTGCGTGCGTGTGTGTGTAGACCCTAGAACATGTCATTCTCCAAGTGCTGACCGAACACTAGGTGTTTCACTGTTGTTGCCGGCTCTGTAAAGCTGAATCTGGATTGGGTGGTTTGCCTGTAGGTCTGTGCCAGTGGATGTTAAAATCAAGATGGAGGAGGAGGAGGAGGTTGAGATAGGAGCCGAGAACAGCAGGGCAGAGAGGAAGAGCAGGCAGAGGGCTCACCCCGTCATCCACGTATCCTCTAAGCCCACCTCTGAGAACCAGTGCGCCCAGCAGTAGGGAGTCTGTCTCTGCTTGTGCTGTAGTGCTGGGTGGGACCAGGTCATCAGGCCATGTGCAGCTGCTGAGGGGCCCTTAGCATTGTGCGCTTGCACAGACCCTGTTGCCTTCTTAAGCCAATTTCTAGGACTAAGCGTGAGATTCTGGCACCATAAATAAGAGTGGACTGGTTTTAGGAGTCTTTATAATAAGGTAAAAATGGGTGCAATATTATTTTAGACAGATGCAAGTACTACTACACCCATATACTCTGTTTGATGTAGATGTTTGTTTTAACTGTTCTTGTGCTTGTGTACTTGTTTACGTCTGTATTTATTCATCAATAAATTGTTGTTAATAAGGCGTGTGTCCACTTCTTTATCTTGTGTGCTTGCTTTGATGCTGTATAATAGATTATGTTTGGGACAATGTCCACTTTTTTATTGAGATGATGTGGGCCAGTCTGTGCTGGGATCACAATATTTGAGTGATTTGTAAAAGACACGATGAAAAGGGAGCAAACACTGAACTGAAAAGGGGGTGCTTTACCAGCGTTTGATATTATTACTACTGTGAGAAGTTAAAAGGTACCTGTCTGTTCTCATGACACAGGACATGCATCCCTGTCAGGGCTGGAAATCCAGGCAGATGAAAAACGTCATGACCCTGAGATAGACAGATAGATACAGTGTATATAGATATGTGTGTATCTCCACGGTGTGTACAGAAGAGTATAAGCACGATTATCCAGTTTCAGATTACACACACTCTCTCTCTCACAGACACACAGTGGGGGGAGATAGCAGTACTGTATTACACAGGGTCTAAAACCCTTTGTATTTTCAGTGTAGCCCAATAGTACAGGACAACACTGCAGCAGCTTGCGAGTTTCAGAAACAGGTGGAGTAGATTGAAACGTGCTGAGCATCACGCTTCTGGTGTAAGTCTAAACGGGATTGCACAGCCCCGGGTTTCGCTGGGTTGCATCAGCTGAATTGCATTACTAACCCGAGTCGGGTCGTTCCACATCTAAAGAGGGAGTCGGTGTCGTGCCAAAGTAGCGAACGATTGCGACCCGTTCCTGTTTTTCATTTCATGTAACTAAGCGACGATGCAAAAATAACTGAACAATGTTCATTTCTTCGGCTTGATGTATTCCTGTATTGTATCATTTACGCCGAGGTGCAATAAGCACAAGTTAAAACATAGACGCTTCTCTTCAGAAAGTGAATTCCGGGTTCCTTTAGCGTTTGTTTCACTCTAAGATATGTATACGTTTTTTAATAGCATCTTGGTGAGGTTTTTTTTTAATAAAAGGAAATTAGGTTTTTGTTTAGAAATTCATTTTTATGAATGCCGTATCCAAAAATCAAAATAATTTAAAATGAAATGTCTTTGTATAAACACGCTGCTGGCATGCAGGAATTAGCTTTTGTATTGGATTTCTGTCTCCGTTACGAAACACATTCTATTATGACGTGAGGAGGCAGAGGACAGGAAGCCGGTGAACCAATCACATGGCTTTCTGGAAAAAGGGGCTCCGGTCTAAAAGCTTTGCAGAGACCCAAACAGGTGGGGCTCCTTTTACACGATCCCAGCGCGGATTGGTCCACATCATCTCAAAGACGTAAGGGGGAGCAGCCAGGAGTTACGTGGCGTGTGTGTAACTGACTTTTGTTGTGTGTTACCTGGTATAAATATCTTAAGGAGTCGTTATTATTACAGTGGAAATTGATGTGAAAAGTTACATGTACAGTTTTCTGCAAGGGGAGACAAACAGAATCGTATCGCGTTCAGAAACCAGAATTCCAGGCTGTCGGACCTCTCGGCTCATCAGAAAATAGCAGTGTGTTTGACCGGTGCTGACAGACGTACTCTGCTTTTAACCAAGGTAAAAACCCGATATAAAGTACATTGTTATAGTGAATATGTGACTACAATCCTTTCAATTATATTAAACGACACGGTTGTGCGGTTTATGAAATGCTGGCATGATGCCGCAGTGTAGGTAGCGAACGCACACGTGTTGCTATCAATACCAATCGAGACCGCACACGTGGAAAATGCTGTCTGTTGTAGTTACAGGTTTTCTTCTTGAGTGATGAGTTCTTTGCATTGAATTGTACAGATTCAGAGCTCATCTGGCGTGCTGTGTGTGATTGCGGTGCCGCTTTTCTTGGAAATGCTTGATCACACAAGGCACTGCTTGGTTGACAAGTCACTGTCATTTCTGTTACTAAATGATGAGGAAGATATTCATTCGTTTCTTGAGCCACTATACTGTATAGACGTCCCTCGCATCTGAACTCTAGAATGCACAGTGTCTATCCAGGGATGGGAATAAGACTCCTGTTGCATAGCCCTGTCATCCGTTCCAGGTTTTACTACCAGCTTGATTGGCCCCAGTGTAGAGGTAACAAGCTCAGGTGTGTCTTATTAAAACTCCTAGTGAAACCAGGACTGGATCAAACTGCTGTGCAATGGAAGATTCCACCCCTGCTATCAGTGTGTGCTGCCTGTTGTTGTTTCAGTGTGATCATGACTGTGAAGAGAAGGTTTCTGAAGAAGGTGCTCCTGGTCCTTTCTGTGCTGCTGTGTGTTCCACACTGTCTGTCTGGGACCGGTACAGTAAGTGTGGTGTTGTGTGTTTTTATATGTCGTATGCACATTTTGGGTGTAGGTCCAGGGATGGGAATAAGACTTGTATTGCATTGCACTTTCACCTATCACAGGTTTTACTACGAGCTTGATTAGCCCCAGTGTAGAGGTAACAAGCTCAGGTGGTCTTGTTAAACTCCTAGTGAAACCAGGACTGGATCAAACTGCTGTGCAATGGGAGTCTTATTTCCACCCCTGAGGTCAGTCTGATGAGATGAAAACAGTTCACAGATCTTTTAAGCCTGCATGTAACTTTGAGAATTTGCTCAAACAGTTTATTTCCAGTGTACCTGTTGATCACAGCCCCCCTCTCCCCTCTCCCAGGCGCGGTCCGCCCTCATGGTGGTGGAGGGCAGTGAGCCGGACGGAGAGGCCCAGGTGAGCGATGATGAGGACCCAGAGGACCTGGAGGTGTTCCAGCCCACCGACCAGTGGCAGGAGCTCAGGCCAGGTACACTGCTCTGGAATGTCCGGGCTGCTCTGGAATGTGCAGGCTGTGTGTTTGTAGGGCTCTAGCCCCGGCCGGCAGGCTGTTTAACTGCGCTGTGTTCCCCAGGCCAGGCTGTGCCGGCAGGATCCCACGTGCGCCTGGACCTCCAGACTGGGAAGAGGGAAGCCAAGCTGCAGGATAGCCCGGGGGAGGAGGAGGAGGGGGGCAGGTACGTCTGCAAGAAGCCAGGGGCCAGTTAGTACTGCTAGCAAGCTGTCTTCCTGTTTCAGATAGAACGATTTAGAGTGGAGTAGAAATCCACTCAGCAAGTCTATATGATTAAAGGTCAATGTGTTCTTTTATTTGTGGAAGTGAATTCGATTTGCAGATTGACCAGCATGAAGGAAAGGGTGTTTCTGAAGAGGCTTTAAGAGCTGAACAGTTCAAACATAAAGTGCTTCTCTGCTTTCATTGCAGGCAGGGCACGGTGAACACGGAGTCTCAGACCTTCACTGCTCAGGAGCTGAAGAAAGCTCTGAAACATTTTAAAGAAGCTGCCGTGGTGCCCACTGATGAGGAGAAGGTAAAGGGAGGGGTCATTGATTCGTGAGGCACACTGTCACAAGAACTAATGCTGACTGTACAGCAGCTGTGTCTCAAAACATTTGATCCAGTGTGAGTTTCAAGCCATGCATTTAAAGAGGGAGGAATGCACTAGTAGATGACTCTGTGTCTGTCTGCAGGAGGCAGCGGAGGCGCTGAGGGCTCAGTTCCGCCCCCTGGACGAGCTCAAGAGAGACATGGAGGTGCTCGGTATGATGATGGAGACGGACTTCCAGATCATGTCCCGCCTGCTACAGCAGTTCAACAGCTCTGCAGCCTCGCTGGAGGAGAGGGTCTCTGCACTGCGAGAGCTGGAGTACCTCGTACACCAGGTGAGCCTGTGCCGTCATTCCTTATTGAAATGCTCCATTCCTCTGTGCCGTCGTTCCTTATTGAAATGCTCCATTCCTGTTTAATTGACGACTGCCTTGTGTCCGCTGCCAGGTGGACAATGCCCAGGATTTCATCACCATTGGGGGTCTGCAGCTGGTCATCGGCACCCTGAACAGCTCGGAGGCAGTGCTGCAGGAACACGCTGCCTTGGTGCTGGGCTCTGCACTCTCCAGGTAACACACACTCCTGCCCCGCCAGGGCCACCCTCCATACAGCTCTTCCATTGGGTGCTTTTCATTCTCACCCTACAGGCTGAGAGATGGACATGAGTTTCTGCGCTGTTCATGTGTCCATGTGTCTCTCCTCTCCTGTCTGCTCTGCTCACGCTGTGCCCCTGTCTCTGTGTGTCTCCTCTCTGCTCACGCTGTGCCCCTGTCTCTGTGTGTGTCTCCTCTCTGCTCATGCTGTGCCCCTGTCTCTGTGTGTCTCCTCTCTGCTCACGCTGTGCCCCTGTCTCTGTGTGTGTCTCCTCTCTGCTCACGCTGTGCCCCTGTCTCTCTGTGTGTCTCCTCTCTGCTCACGCTGTGCTCCTGTTTTTGTGCAGTAACCCCGTGGTGCAGGTGGAGTCTGTGGAGGGGGGAGCTCTTCAGAAGCTGCTGCTGCTGCTGGCCACCGAGCAGCCCCTGCCTGTCAAAAAGAAGGTAAACACAGCACTGTGGCTCGGGCTTTACCGCTGTCATTAAATAATGAAGAGACTGAGACCTGCAAGGAGGGCAAGCTGGTTGGGCTCAGTTATACAGGGTGCAGGTAGAACATGAGGAAGAGTCAAGAGGAGCCCTGATCGGCACTGTTCATTAATATATATGTAAATATAAATAACATGCATTTATAAATGACAGGTAGAGAAGTCTCCATGTGCACCTGTTTCTGTGTAATCCTAACGTCACTTGCTCTGTGTGTGTGTGTGTTTCAGTCCCATTGTGACCTCACTGCTCTGTGTGTGTGTTTCAGGCTCTGTTCGCCATGGCCTCCCTGCTGCGTCACTTCCCCTTCGCTCAGCAGCGCTTCCTGAAGCTGGGTGGTCTGCAGGTGCTCGAGGCGCTGTTCCTCTCTTCAGGGGGGGCGTCCCTGCGTGTGCGAGCCGTCACCCTGCTCTACGACATGATCGTCGAGAAGGTGGGTGTGCAGGGGGGGGTGCTTCGTAGTAATGATGGAGAGGAGGATGATGAACGCGTGAGGGGAATGCTAAAGCTTGCTGAAGCTGATACTGTGATGTCACACTGCTACAAGCTGGCTATTGAAATACAGTAGATGCTGCTCCCTGCCTCTCCCTCTCTCCCCCCAGGAGTCCTGTCTCTCCCTGCCTCTCCCCCTCTCCCCCAGGAGCCCTGTCTCTTACTCCCTGCCTCTCCCCCAGGAGCCCTGTCTCTGACTCCCTGCCTCTCCCTCTCTCCCCCAGGAGCTGATCCTGCAGCATGGTCTTGACCCAGTCCCCGATGCCTCACACGAGGCCCGGCTCCGGCAGTACTCCCAGGTGTCTCTGCTGCCCCAGCTTGCAGAGCGAGGCTGGTGCGGTCTGGTCCCGGAGCTGCTGGCCTCTCCGGAGCACGACGTGCGTGAGAAGGCCCTGCGCGCGCTGCTCGCCATGATGCCACCCTGCCGGGAGCTGTACCGGGGGGACCGTGCGCTCGCCGGAGCCCTCAGCCTCCTGCAGGAGCAGTACCAGGGGCTGGCGGAGAGCGAGCGCGGCTTCGGAGACGAGGACGGCTACTTCGGGGAGCTGCTGGGCCTGGTGGACAGCATGCTGGGAAAGCTGCGGTGACCCCCAGCTGGAGAACCTGCCTCCACTAAACCACTGCCCTCGTCTCACTGCGTCGCTCCCCTACGGCTTCACAAACACAATGTGATAAATGTACTGTTGAGCATGCTTGCCGAAGTGGAGCTGTGTTTATTGCAGGGTTTGCAGTGAGGTGCTTTCACCTCCCTTCCTCGTGTCATTCTGATATATTGGGGTACACACATTTCCTTATGGATCACCGTGGCTGCAAGTGTTATCTTGCAAAAAAAAAAGAAAAAAGGGTTTTGTCATGATAGAAGTAATGTAAACCACATGTAAATGTAAGACTTGTATGTCTTGCTATTAACCTCATACAGCAGGGATTGAAATAGGTTAGTATGAAGCAGTCAGTGTGATAAACAGAAAGCAATTCTAGCAACCAGGACTGGAACACTGAAGTGAAATCGGCATGGAGACCATCAGACAAATATAAAAGGTGCCAGGCTGGGACTGCCTGTGGACTCAATGGACACCCTCAATACTATGAACTTTGCACCGTGCCAACATACTGTATCAAGGACTTGCCTTTGTGTGGAAAAAAGGAATTCATTTGTACAGCTGTGTGGAAGCTTTTGTAAGTAATAAAATGATGTATGGATGTTTTTGTGTTGTCTCTCATGTGGTCGCTGTGAGCGCCTGCCTCGCGAGGCTGATGGCAATGTAATTGATTGCATATTGAAATGTCCTGAATTCAAAGAGCTGGTGATTTCTCCAGTTGGCTTGACTATGTGTCGTCTTTGTGAAACACTGAGTGCCCTGAACTGCTATGCAATGTGCGTTCATGGTCTTTAATCAACTCCTGTGTGTTTATCTGTTCATTTCTTAAAGTAGAAAACCACCCTGCCAATCTTACAAGAACCAGGCACCTAATTCTTCTCATTAACAAGGATGTTCTCCTTTTGAAAGCTGGGAGGTTATGTACAGACGGAGGTGCAGTGAGGTGGTCTCAGATTAGTGGAGTCACGATCTGGTGAGCGTGTAATAGAATGACCAGCTGCAGAGCCTCGCTGACAATGAGAGACGAGCAGACGGAGCGAGGCATGCTGAATCGTTTATTGCGTCATCTCAGAAACGAGTGGACGGTTTTGATGAAGAGGCTGCGGGGCTCCTCAGACTCCAGGATCATTCCAGGCACTCCCCCTCGCTCCGGATCCGGATGTGCTCGTTCTTCATCCTGCAATATGAAGACAGAGCTGACGTGGGTAGAAAGCTACAAATGCCTTGTCTGGTGTTTGATACTTGTATTAAATCAACACTGGTGAAATCTGGAACCGTGTAATTGTGAGGGACAGATCACAGCTCAGCTTGGGTTAGACAGAGTGCTGTGTTACAGACAGGGCTGGGATCGGGCAGGGTGATGTCTTTGCATGCAGAGGACCCTGTGTCTGTCATTGAAGTGTGAAAAAGGGTTCTTCTTGCCACATTCTCGTTGCCTATCATTAATCTTGCCTGTCTGTCACCTCATGCACGTTTCAATCTAATAGGATGACGTCCCCTTCAGTCACCCGGGCTAGCAAACCACAGAGAGGAACGTTAGTGTTGCAGGGCAGCTGTTGAGACGGACACATTGAGGTGAATTGCATCATAAAGGTGGTGAGGTTTCAAGGTGACCAGCTGCATGCTGCCCCCAGGATCCCACGCTCCAGGTTAAAGATTACACTGGCTGCAGCCTCGGAGCCCCTCCTTGTCTCGTTTCAAGGTGACCAGCTGCATGCTGCCCCCAGGATCCCACGCTCCAGATTACACTGGCTGTAGCCTCGGAGGACGTGTCCTACCTGTTTTCCATGCACAGTACGCACTCGTTGGAGTAAGTCTGGCCATTGGTCCCGCACACCGGATTGTAGTCCCTGGGACACATAGCATCTAGGTACTGCGCACAGTTAGTCTGGAAGAGAGAGACAGGAGGAGCTGAAGTACAGTTCACAGCCATCTGAACAACAGGGCTGCAGAGCACCTCTGCCGTCGCCATACTGACAGTGTCACATTTTTAACAGCAGATTCCATGTATAATAATGCAGATCTGTGCTATGTCAAGGAGCTGAGAAAGTGAGTTTGTGATAAGTTATGACTGAGTGTGTGTGAGTTACGGGTGATAATAAAGTCCTAGTGTAATAGGATTTCTACAGTGTCATTCCAGGGGTGGATGTAACAATGCATCATTTATAAAGAAAAACAAAAAGACACAAACATTCACTTCATTTGCTTTGTGTGCTCTCTGCATGCAGTGTGTATAAATCATTACTGTGCGTCCCAGTGCATGCAGTGTGTATAAATCATTACTGTGCGTCCCAGTGCATGCAGTGTGTATAAATCATTACTGTGCGTCCCAGTGCATGCAGTGTGTATAAATCATTACTGTGCGTCCCAGTGCATGCAGTGTGTATAAATCATTACTGTGCGCTCCAGTGCATGCAGTGTGTATAAATCATTACTGTGCGCTCCAGTGCATGCAGTGTGTATAAATCATTACTGTGCGCCCCAGTGCATGCAGTGTGTATAAATCATTACTGTGCGCCCCAGTGCATGCAGTGTGTATAAATCATTACTGTGCGTCCCAGTGCATGCAGTGTGTATAAATCATTACTGTCTCACCTCCTTCGGTTGGCCAGAAGGTTGTTCAGCCAAACTGAATTCTGTAAGAAACAATAAAAAAAGAACATGAAACATTACTGTATGTCCAATAAATGGTGTATTGGTTATTGATGAAGCACCAGTAATGGAGCCCCCATCAATTGAATTGATCACTTGCTGAATAAGATCCGTGAGAACAGTGCCAGATCTGACATGGGCCTGCTTTCTGGCATCCAGTCGTTTTATCAACACTGACAGAACAGCAGAGCTTTACAACAATGAGGAAAACCACCCGAGAACACTTACAAACCAGGGATCTAGCCGTGCTACACATAATGTGAAACAACACACTGTGAATGTTCAAACACAAGCGACGAGTGCTGTTTGTTTTCAGTTTTGAAACCTGACTGTTTTCTTTTTTTCTCAATGAAAGAAAAATAAACCAAGTTCTGCCCAGACTGTACCAGCTGCGCAGCCTAGAACCCTGGGAGCAAAGTCGAGTTCTAGAACAGCTCAGGCACAGCTTAGTCATGTGGCTGCCCACCTGTCCAGCATCTCAGTGTTAATACCATTAGAAAGCAGCATGCTTACCAGAAAGGCAGAGCAGGGCCAGGGTCAGAAGAAGGCAAGTGGTCTTCATAGTAGTGAGTGATGTGTGGACTCTAGTATTTGTGTACCTGCGCAACTAACTAACTCTCTCTCTCTCTCTCTCTCTCTCTCTCTCTCTCTCTCTCTCTCTCTCTCTCTCTCTCTCTCAAATTCAAATTCAAATTGGCTTTATTGGCATGACAATAAAAATAATTGTGTTGCCAAAGCACATACATGGCATAACCAACTCAAATATACAGACAAAGAATTTTTCTTAATACTAACAGTATCCCTCCTCCCTCTATATTAATACAGTAAACAGAATCCCTCCCTTCCCCTCTATATCAAACAGTACCCCCTTCCCCCCTCTATATTAAACAGAATCCCCCTCCCTCCCTCTATTAAACAGAATCCCCCCTCCCTCAATTAAACAATACCCCCTCCCTCCCTCCCTCCCTCTTTCTATATTAAACAGAATCCCTCCCTCCCTCCCTCTCTCTTTTCCCTCTCTAGTGTGACGTGTTCACGGTCTGTCCCTCAGGCTATGACAGGTCTCCACGTATTGACCAGCCAGTCTGGCTGTGTGTTTGTCTTCCCCCAGCAGGATTGACAGCTTCTGGGTATCACACATTTTTGGGAATTCTGGGACTAAATCACAGAATTTGGGGAAGAAAATGTCCCTTATGTTTTTATATTTTTCACAGTGTGTCAGGAAGTGAATCTCTGTCTCGACCTCTCCTGTCTCACAGTGACCACAGTGCCTGTTCTCCCTGGCCAGCCAGGTTTGCCTCTGTCGGCCTTTTTCAATGGCCAGGTTGTGGTCACTGAGCCGGTATTTGGTCAGGATCTGCCTCTGCTTTGTGTTTCTGACAGTTACCAGGTATTCTGCCAGGGTGTAATTTCTATTTAGGGTTCGATAGCACTCTAGTTTGTTTTGTGTTTTAGTGTTTGTATCCCAATGGTCCAGATAGGAGTGTTTCAGGTGTTTTATAATTTGGTTGACACTAATTGGAATTGTTTTTGCAGTGCTGTCCTGAAGCTGACTGATGTCAGTGTTGCTCAGCTCAGTGAGCTTCAGGACCAGCTGGCTGAGGGGACTCTTTTCTGGGCTGAGCTCTTGGTATTGCAGGGCTTTATGATGGAGTGAGTTTGGGTCACTAGTTTTTAGATGAATCCAGTATTTTAATGCTCTTTTTTGGATGTTAATAATCAATGGATAAAGGCCTAATTCAGCCCTGCATGCATTGTTTGGTGTTTTTCTTTGTAATCTCATGATGTTTTTACAGAACTCTGCATGCAGGGTTTCTGTGGGGTGTTTGTCCCATTTTGTGTAGTCCTGGTTGGTGATTGGACCCCACACTTCACTGCCATAGAGAGCAATTGGCTGAATTACACTTTCAAAAATTTTGAGCCAAATTTTGACGGGGGGATTTATATTGTAGAGCCTCCTCTTTATGGCATAAAAAGCCCTGCGTGCTTTCTCCTTTAGTGCATTCACTGCCAGGTTAAAGCTCCCTGACGCACTGATGGTCAGACCCAGGTATGTGTAGCTGCTGGTGTGCTCTAGGGTGGTGTTACCTAGAGTGAAGTGGTACTTATTTCCCTGAGATCTGGCTTTCTTCTGGAATATCATGACTCTGGTCTTGTTCATGTTTACTGCCAGGGCCCAGGTCTGACAGTACTGCTCTAGCAGTGCCAGGCTCTGCTGCAGCCCCTGCTCTGTGGGTGACAGCAGGACCAGGTCATCTGCATAGAGCAGAAACTTGACTTCAGTGTCATGTAGAGTGAGGCCAGGGGCTGCAGACTGCTCCAACACTGTGGCCAGCTCATTGATATAGATGTTGAACAGTGTTGGGCTCAGACTGCAGCCCTGTCTCACCCCACGCCCTTGTGTGAAGAATTCTGTTCTTTTGTTGCCAATTTTCACACCACACTTATTTTCTGAGTACATCGATTTTATGATGTCATAGACTTTACCCCCTACACCACTTTGAAGAAGTTTAAGAAATAGTCCTTTATGCCAAATTGAATCAAATGCCTTTTTAAAGTCTATAAAGCAAGCGAATATTTTTCCTTTATTAGTTTGATGGACGTGTTTATTGATTAGGGTGTGTAGGGTGTAAACATGATCAGAAGTGCGGTGTTTTGGTAGAAATCCAATCTGACTCTTACTCAGGACACTGTGTTCGGTAAGGAAGGCCAGTATCCGGGCGTTAATGATACTGCAGAACACCTTCCCCAGATTACTGCTCACACAGATGCCCCGGTAGTTATTGGGGTCGAATTTGTCTCCACTTTTATATATGGGTGTTATAAGCCCTTGGTTCCAGGTCTCAGGGAAATACCCAGCTCTCAGTACAAGATTGAGGAGTTTGAGCAGGGCCTCCTGCAGCTTGGGGCTGCTGTGTTTGAGCATCTCAGCGTTGATGCTGTCAGGTCCACTTGCTTTTTTTGATTTGAGGGCCTTGAGTTTATCACTCAGCTCCTCCACCGTGATTGGGGTGTCGAGGGGGTTCTGATTGTCCTTAATACAGGATTCTAAATTTTTTAGTTTTTCACAAATGGCATTTTGAGTTTTTTGTTCTTTGTTTTGTATTTCTTTGTAAAGGTTTTCAAAATGTTTTTTCCAAATGTTTCCATTTTGGATGGCCAATTCTTCTTTTTTTGTTGAATTTAGGTTGTTCCAGGTTTCCCAAAAATGATTTTGGTTTATTGACTCCTCAATTTCGCTGAGTTGTTTATTAATATGGTCTTGTTTTTTATTTCTTAGAGTGTGTTTGTATTGATTCAGTGCCTCACAGTATCTGAGGCGTAAATCTGGGCTGTCTGGATCTTTATGTTTTTGATTGGATAGCTGTCTTAGTTTTTCCCTTCTAGTTTTACATTCTTCATCAAACCACTTTTCTTTGAATTTATTCTTTTGGTTGTTTTTCCGATTTACTATTTTTAATTTAGATTTTTCTGCTGCTTTTCTAAATATGTTATTCAAATCTTTTACAGCCAGAGTTACTCCTGTTTTTGTGTGTTGATACTGTGTGTTTTGAAATGTGTGTATTAGGGTTTCTATTTCATTGGTGCCAATTGCTTCTTTGTATATTTCTGTGCTGTTTGGAGCCCATCTGTAGGAATGGTTTAGATTGTACAGCTTACAGGGCTGTGTCTGTGTGTTGTTGATCTGCTCTGTTCTTTTTATGAACACAGTGATTTGGCTGTGATCTGACAGGGGGGTTTGTGGTCTGACAGTGAATGCATTAATAGAGGAGGGGTCCAGGTCAGTGATGGCATAGTCCACCACACTGTTACCAAGAGCTGAGCTGTATGTAAACCTACCTAAAGAGTCCCCTCTGATCCTGCCATTCATGATATAGAGGCCTAGGCCTTGACAGAGATTCAATAATTGTCTCCCATTTTTATTTACCACACTGTCATGGCTATTCCTGTTTGTAGTCATGTGCGTGTGGTACAGAGGGGATTGTCCGAATATGTGGCTGTTGCCCTGTGAGTTCATGAAGTCAGGCAGAGTGCCTGTTCTGGCATTAAAGTCACCGCAGAGCAGCACACTTCCCTGGGCCTGGAAGTGGCAGATCTCTGTCTGGAGATCATGGAAGGTGTCTTCCTTGTAATAAGGGGAGTCCGATGGGGGGATGTAGGCTGCACACAGGTAGATATCTGTTTGGCAGGTGACAATGCTATTACTCATTTTTAGCCACAGGTGGGTCTCTCCTGTTCTTATTGGTCTAATAGAGTCGGTGAGCTCCTCTCTGTACCACACAATGATCCCCCCTGAGTCTCTGCCACGTTTTACGTGTGAGTGTTTCAGGGAGGGCACTATAATCTCCCTGTAGCCTGAGGGACAGTGAGTGGACACATCAGCACGGCACCACGTCTCGTGGAGAATAATTATATCTATGTTATTTATATTTCTGATGAATTCAGGGTCTGTGCTCTTCAGCCCAAACACTGACGAACACAAACCCTGAATATTCCAGGAGCTAATTGTAAGCGATCTCATATTTATAATTTAAGCTATTTATAATTATTATCTAGAATAAAATATAATGTCAGAAACATTGAACATAAATCAGTAACATGTTTTACACTATTAAGTATTTTCTTATTATTTGTATTATTTTCTTATTCTAATTATTATTAGTTGTACATTTCTTTTCTAATACATTTAGAGTGGGGTGTACTTAGCTCATGATTTTGAAAATTAAGTTCAGGAGCTGCCGTATCTCCCCCATCTCAGAGCTGACTAGGGTCCTTGGTTTGGAAGCAGCTGCTGCATAGCTGTGTTGCTGCTGCTCTGTCTGACTGCTGTGCTGGAGCTGCTGCTGTTCCTGGATCCCTCTGGGCTGGGCTCTGTTGGGCTGGGTCCCTCTGGGCTGGGCTCTGCTGGGCTGGGTCCCTCGGTGCTGGGCTCTGCTTGGCTGGGCTCTTCTGGTCTGTTGTAGTGTGTGCTGCCAGTGTCCAGGCTGCAGAGGCTGGTGTTCTTGGGGGGGTCTCCTCGTAAGCACAGGGCTGCGCTGTCCTTGGTGGTGGTCCGGTGTGCTCCTGTTTCGGGGGTGGCTGGCGGGGTCTCGGCCCATGGCAGTGTCCTTTAGGTTTTTGGCGAAGATCCTAACGCCTTCCTGGTCGAGGTGTACATGGTCGTACAGGTGCAGCGTGCTCAGGGTGGGGTGGTGTGCCAAGTGGACATTAGGCAGAAGGGCACAGCCTCTGGAGATGTCACTGTTGATCCTCTGAATAGTGTGCTGGGGGACGTCCTCTCTGGGCAGCAGGGTGGAGATCACTATCTTCGCACCAGGGAACTCCTTTGTGGCCTTCTCCGCTACTCTCCTTACCGACTCGGCCACATCTTCCCCCTGAGAGCCCAGGTCGTTGGTGCCAGTGTGGATGATAATGTGCTCGGGGTCTCTCAGGGTCGACTGGCACAGCAGCTGGAGCGCCCTTTCTGTAGTTGGGCACCAGAATTTTGCTACCCGGCTGCTGGGGAAGAGTCTTCGCTGGTTCAAGTACTTCCCGTTGGAGTCGATAAGAATGGCTACCTTGGAGCTGTATATTTTATTAGCCTGTCTACTCGAGGGAGTCTGTGTCTCTGGGGCAGTGTGTGTGATGTGGGAGGGAGGGGCAGTGTGTGTGGTGGGGGAGTGGGGGGTAGTGTGTGTGGTGGGGGGGAGTGTCTCACTGTCGGGGTGTGCTGGGGGAGTGGGGTGTGTGTTTGGATCAGTGTGTGTGTGGGATGATGTGGTGTGTGTATCGGTGTCGGTGTCAGTCACACAGGCCCTGCTTGCTGTAGCTCCTGTGTTCTTGGGCTCTCTCTCTCTCTCTCTCTCTCTCTCTCTCTCTCTCTCTCTCTCTCTCTCTCTCTCTCTCTCTCTCTCTCTCTCTCTCTCTCTCTCTCTCTCTCTCTCTCTCTCTCTCTCTCTCTCTCTCTCAACTTTCTGTTTGAGAGCTCAGTAGTGCCCTCTGGTGTAAGCAGCGAGTCATGTTTTCTTACCAGACCATGACTGGGCCAGTAAGGGCAATATTTTCAAAGCGTTTTACTTGGGTATTTAATTTATAACTGCTGTTTTTTTGAAAGAGGTAAAACGTGTGTTAATTTTACAAACTGTGGTGAAGACTAACTCTGGACAGGGCATCACGGGCTAGGTAATCACAGATCACATGACGTTCTACTGACGTTTAGTCAACCTCTACCGTGTAATGAGACATTATAACCATAAGGTGGCAGCACAGTGTTAGTAATAATGGTAACAGAACGTGCATGTGCAGAACGGCAAGCCCTCTCCACCATGCTATCTGAAGAAGGCCGAAGTCCAAGCATAGCTAATTTTTAAAATAGTCAGCTTTCTTCTTCATTGTATAGGACCGGCACAAATTATGGCAACAACAAATGATTTCTAGCAAGACCGGGGCTGGGGATAATCGTCTCCTCTTTAAAAATATGTGAAAGTTTGATGAGCAAGACATCTCACAAGTAGAACGTTCCCTCGAAATGTTCTCCTCTTTCTAGGAAAGCAGTAGAACTGGAGACGGGGAGTTTGCTGCCAGATAGAGTGTCTGTGTGTGTGTGTGTGTGTGTGAGAGAGAGAGAGAGAGAGAGAGAGAGAGAGAGAGAGAGAGAGAGAGAGAGAGAGAGAGAGCGCTTGTCTGAGACCACTCAACAGTAAAGGCCTGTCTCAGGATCTCACTGTGTTGAATATTCATTTGTTGTAAGGCACACATTTTGCCCTGTGTAAAGACATTCAGATTTCATCATGTAGTAACTCTTAGACTGCCTGTGCATGTGTTAGTGCAGCATGCAGAGGACATGCAGCAACATGTGCAGTGCTGGCGTGTGCACACGAGAATGGTTGGTGCTGAGAGAGTGTTACCAGTGCAAGAAGGCTAATACATTGCTGTATTCCGTTCAGGGGGGGCTCAGGATACTAGAACACCTCAAATATGTGGCACTTTGGTGTGATGTATGTGAGAGCTTAAAGAACCTCATTCTTACAAAAGACACAAGCCGCATAAAATGCCTGCTAGGGGTTCTCACTTCGGTACTACCTTCGCATTAACTTGAGGACGGCCAAAAAGTTTGTGTGCGTGTGCGTGTGCGTGTGCGTGTGCGTGTGCTAGCCTCGCCGTCGTGCACGGTTTGGCTCGGTGCGCGTCCCCGCTGCCTGGCTGTTTTTCAGATTGACGTTAACGTCATGGCCCCGCCTCTCCGCAGCTGCTCGCTCCCCCAGAGTGCCTCGCGCTGTGAAGAAACCGTTGAGCCTCGAGACGGGCAGAGAGGAACGACAAGATGGCGGAGTGAGCGAGCGGTGCGGCTGAGAGACAGAGACGAGAGAAACAAAACACACAACCACGGCCGAGGAGGAGCAGACCAACCGCCACTAAACAAAACCGTCGACCCCAGGAGACAGGGGAGGAAGCAGTATCGCCAGGACATTACACAAGGCGATAATAAACTAGCTGGATAAGGGTTGCTAGAGAGAGAGAGAGAGATCGGTCGAAAATATCGTGTGGCTTAACCTCCTTTCCCACCGAAAAACTCTTACCGAGAAATCCATGTTTTTAAAACTTAACACCTGGATTTCCATTTGTAGTCGGTAAACAAAACGGCTCGCTCTCCCGCTGGCTCGTTTTATTTTTATATTTTCGTTTCCTCTGAAGTACGCGGTCGCTGACAGCTGCACCGGGACTCTATGTTATTGTATTGAAAGACGGAAAAGGGCGGCGGATTGAGCGCACAATAGCACCTCTTTTTTCAGCTCCAGCGTTGCCGGCGGTTTTGGGGGACATGGCGAGCAGTAGCGGCTCGAAAGCCGAGTTCATCGTCGGTGGGAAGTATAAACTCGTCCGGAAAATCGGATCCGGATCTTTTGGGGACATTTACCTGGCCATCAATATCACAAATGGGGAGGTAAAAAAACAAAACGCGACCTCCTCGTTTTAATAAAGTAGACAATGTCATGGCTGAGCTTTTACAGGAAGGTTGTGCAGAAACGTTGAGGATACCATTTTGTAGTATGGTTCGTCCTGGTTTAGCTGGCTTTTTGCTGCTGCTTATTACTCTGTAATTACACACTGCAGCTTTCTGGGGTGTTTTTTGTGTATGAAAGTGGAGTAGTTTGATGTATCATGGCTAGTTATGTGAAATACGTGACATGTCTCTTTGAAAAAGCAGAGATGGGTCAGCCTTTGTATTTTTTAAACCTAATTTATTCTGGGACCTGTCGTGTAATTTACATTTCCCCACAGTACCGTCGTTTTTGTGTTAATCTTTTATATACAATTGTATCTGGAACATATGTGTTTGTTTTTAGAGGAGTAATGAAACTGTTAACATATATTGTGCATTGTGTATTTTCAGGAAGTTGCAGTGAAACTGGAATCCCAAAAGGCCAGGCATCCTCAATTACTGTATGAAAGCAAACTGTACAAAATACTTCAGGGCGGCGTCGGAATTCCTCACATTCGGTAAGAGACCGGCCCCGGGTTTTTAAATCATCCACGAGCACTGATCAAATATAATGCCCCCTGGTTTGGTTTGTGATCAACTGGGACTTGTCAAACTGTTTGATCTTGTTTGAATGGGGTGATGCTACCTGTAGAAACCCCGACTCCCTTTTTAGGTCGAATATTCCTCTTTTTTTAAGTTGATGACGCGTTATAGATCCGGGGAGCCCTGTGGGTGTTTAAAATGATGCGGTGTATATGAATGTCTGTGTTCACGGAGCGGGGGTAGGGATTCGTGCGAGTTGGAAATGGCCGCTCCTCTCTTTTGTTGTGTTTTGTTCCAACATGTCTGCCTGCTCTCTGTGTTAGAAAATGGCGGATGGATGTCAAGTGAAAACAAGTTTGCGAGGCTCTCCGGGGCTTTGTTCTCCGAGGAGATCAGAGCTGCATTCCAGCTCTTAATGTGTCTCATCACAAAAAAAACACACAACGTGGGGTGATAGGGAAAATATATATATCTATAATGTACGTGCGTGTTGTCATGGTCTAAAAAACACACAAATAAACCAACAAAGAGAAATAACTATTTGAACTGTGAGGGTTGTAACCGACTAAGGACTTTACAAAACAAAATACCAGATTCAATTAAAGTGTGTGTATTTATATATATATATATATATATATATATATATATATATATATATATATATATATATATATATATATATATAAATAAATAAAATGTGTCTGTGTGTACAGTAACAGAATCCACAGCCTAATTTAAATTTCACATACAAGTTTAATTTTGAATGCATGGGTAGAGTAACTCTATCCTGTACCAGATACATTTCTGATATATATTTAAATTATATACTTATATTTATTGTAAATAAATTATATACATACACACACACACTGTTTAGGTCCCAGAATGAGTTGCTGAATCCATGCTGTACTTATCAGATGGCCATTTTGCTATCAGTTGTTAACTTTCCAGGCAGCTAGATTAGTTAATGTGACGGATTCAAGCCTGTCCTGAAGCCCCTGGCTGTGCATCAGACTGCTTTAATGCTGGTTTGCTCTGGTGGAATCGCTTGGCAAACGCCCCACAATGCACTTCAGCAGGTTACCCAGGGTCATTTTGCAGGTATATTACAATGGGCCTGGGAGACTCCACACAGCAGCCACCTGAAGGAGTGTTTTTATTAGTGTCCGCAGGCCAGTGCAGACAGCCACAGCACACACTTGTCACTGTGTTCACACACATGCTGCATGGCTGAGAGCACAAGTTAAAAAGACAGTCCCCTCTACTGACAAGCACCCAGCTCCAAATACAACATGCAGCTAAAACTGCCATGCTCACAAGGCCGTTGAGTTTGACATGGGAGTTCAACAAAGCTCCAGAAGCCTCTCTTCAGTTTTCCCTTTCTTTGTTTTCTGCTAAACTTAGTTTAATCATTCAGCTGTATTACAGCTTTAAACTGCAGCTCTGATACAAGGCCATTGTTCTTTCGACAGGGATTGTTGGGGCTGTGTTGAAAATACAGAATATTTGAGGGTTGTGGAAAAAATGAACAAACTTAAATGTGCGTAGGAGCCCAAATAAATGTTATTGCTCGTCCGTCCTGCTGGATTTATTTTATTTCCTTACTGACAAAAGCCCAGTCAGTCCGCAGGTTTGAGTAGAGTGATGTGTTTCACTCCGGTGGCTTGCGTTGGATCCTGTAAGCCTTTTAATAAGGAGGACAGAGCTGTTCGTTTGATACTGGCTCTCTCGGTTCACAAGAGGACCTGGTAACAGAGCTTGAATTCCGGGCGCTGGTTCTGCTAATCCACACTGCAGTGTTAATGACGGCTTGTTCCCTTGCTAAGCCAGCCTGTCTCAGTGAATGCGTGCCACTGCCATCACTGGAGCGCTCTGTATAGAGAGGGTGCAGACAGATTAGACCCTGCGAGCACCCTGTGATCAATCTGGATCAGCATGTTACAGCTCCTCTCCCCCAGAGGAAGATTGCTAGACTAATCACCCGTTTGAGATAATGCTACCAGGGTTTACTCCTGCAGCGTTGAATGGACAGCATTGACAGTCCAGCCCAGGTCTTCTTGGTAAACTCACCTCTTAGAGTAGCTTGATGGATAGCAGGTATCTGTGTTGGAGTGCGGCTTCAGACTTTTTTTTTTGTTTTGTTTTGGCTCTTATTTTAGCCCATGAGATCTTATTTTCTATCTCCCTATAGATTCCCTAATTCACATGTGTCTTTTGGTAATGTCTTGCAGTGAATCAATACTTTATAAGTGGTAAGAATCTGTGTTTCCTGTAGAGATACAGTAATTGATTTGTCATGATAAATTGCAGTACTTTCTTAAGGGCTCTGGGCAACCATTTTGTCTAGACATGTTTAAACAAGTCTCAGTTGTTGAATGGCAGAAAATCAAGACTCCCTCCCATTGCACAGCGGTTTAAATTATTCTTTGTAAAAAAGTTCATGTCCCGTGGATCTCCCCTGTTCACTTAGACAGTTTAATAGACTTGTTGGTATACTTTTATGTTAAAGGTGAACGCTGCTTCTGTGGAGCGCTTGAGGACTACTGTAATACAAATATTGTTTTTTTAACCCTGCTTGGGAACAGACGTCATCTTCTCTGGCTTTGACATGGTTTAGTAAACATCACAGTTTTAAAATCTTGTGCTCTAAGGGAGGGGACCATTCTGTTTACAAAAACAAACAATTGTTGGATTGGCCAATATTTGACTACTGGCAAGCCATAAAGATCAGGATAGACTTATCCCCATGAAAGTATGGTCTGAAAGCAGACTGAGGAGGCTGCTTGCAGGTCAGCTATGAAATGAAGTTGAAAGCTGCTCCTGTTTGCTTTCAGGGTTGCTTGGACACCGACCGTGTTTCTTTGGTTTGCTGTGCTGTAGCTGGGGCTCTAGTTAAGTCAGGTATGCATCAATAAGAGGCTAGGCGGGTGCAGCTGCTGCAGTTTGTTGTGTAAGAGAACCAGTCAGCTTCCTGCAGTTGCTGAAGGCTTCTCAATGGACAGATGGTGGCCTGTTCTGTGTGGGACAGCGAAAGGGGTCAGGCTGTTTTGTGGGGTGTGTAATCCTCTCACTTGACTGTGTTGCTCAACATGCAGCCCTTTCAGATTACAGCAGGGATGGAAGCAAGATCCTTGCTGCAGTGCGTTTGAGCCGTTCAAGGTGTTGCTGTGAGCTGTACGTTTTGTGAGGAGCTCTGGTATGATTGACTAAGCTCATTCCAGTAAGACCTCCTCCTCTCTGAAAAAGTAGATAATACAAGGAAATAAATAGGGACCCCTTGTCATTTTGACCTTGTTTAACCCAGATAGAGGTTGAAGGACTGGGTTTTGTTCCTTGTCCCTCGTTGCTTGTCAATGCATTTGTCATTGCAGAGCATATATCCCCCTTAAAACCATCTTATTCCATTTATTCCTTAAAACCGATCAGCAGCGGCTATAAACAGCAAGCATCGCCCCTTCCGACGATGATGCAAGAATGTGCAATGGAGATCCCATAACACACAATAACTTCTCATAGGGGAATGGTTTCATTAAAAGGATATGTTTCAGTTTGCATAGCGGTGGCTGTTTTTAAAAAGGGCAATATCTTTGAAAAAAATAAATCTTCTTTATCATGTAAATGCCAGTAGTCCTTTTTCAAATTTCATATCGGCTATGCAAAAGTGAAATGGTACAGTGAGTGGGTAACAGGGCGTGCCTCTGTTTTATTAGGTTATGTCCTGGATACAGTGAAAACTACTTAAAAGCGTCACCCTTTAATTGAATCGGAAAGATCATAGCCGGATCAAATTGCATTCCGAGAACAAACTACCTTTTTAAAATGCAGGTAACCATATGAATGCATTGCCAGGTTTTTTTTACTGTGAATCTCGCCCATAGTCTGAGCGTTGGAAAGCATAGAGAACAGCACTAAGGTCATGAAATGAAGAGCCAATATGTATTCATGCCAAAAAGAAAAACACTTAATGAAAAGATCACATGTACTTGCTGTTCTTTTTAAGGACAGTTAGCTGTGTAGTGTATTTGGTATCGCAGTACGCATCATGAAGGGAAGTATGATTTTATCAACAGAGAATCGTTCCTCTTTCACTTGTAGCCCTCTCTTTGTGTATTAGCAAGTCCTTGAACCTGCTGCCCACATGAAGAAATCCCCATTCAAACCAGTGCCTGTGCACTGTATTCCTCCCAGTGTCCCGACACACACAAACCATTCACCCAGATGTGTTTATTTTAAAACTCATTGTGACTCCTGAGGAAGCAATAAAACTGTTCTGGAATTGGTTATTGACGGCCACGCTGGTTACATGAGGAAGCTCTAAAGAAGGAAGCTGCAAGTACAGTAACACAGCAAAGCCACTCTAAGGAGAACACACAGAGTAGCAACTTCAAGCAAAAAGCTTACTGTAAATACAGTTATGCAACTAACTTAGCCAAAGCCTCTTTCTTGACAGGTCAGCATGGTACAGTATGCTTTGTAATCCAGCAGGCCACCAAAGAATGTATTGATGATGAATCAGGACTTCTACAGTACAGTTTGTGGGGATTCAAAAGGCAGGGTAGCTCTGTGTTGAGTAGATGTGTGGGGAACCCACTGTGAACACTCTGTTCAAACAAAGTGGGCTGTGCGATACTGCTCCGGGCATTCGGGTGTTGTATTAAAAACACAAAGAAATCCAATGATGAAACAGTTTAGCTCTGTTCATTTCTGAATGTGTGTAGGGATTCATTCTCCTAACAGAAGTCCTTGCCTAGTTAGCTGCACCTTGCAAGGTGTATGTAGTGCAGGCTGGTGGAAACACCATGGCCTTGGTTTGGATAGGGAAGCTACCATTGAATCACCATTTTAGAAGCGAACCATGACCTTTTAAAAATACTTAGTTTGGCAGTTGAGACTTTGATCTCCCATTTTTATTTTTGGTTTTCCTGTGGCTGTATAGGTTAAGTGCTGTAACCTTTACCCTGTTCACTTGTACTTCCAGATGTATTAACTTCTGTATTATGGGCCAAGTCATGAATAGCAACTTTACCAGTGCTTGAGACATCCTGCATTTTTGAATTGTCCTTTTCTGGAAGTGGTGGGGAGAATTGGGTGGAACTTGTTGAGCCAGTTGCCTGTAAATGATGCCAAGCCTCTCCCCTGCCTGCAGGCACATCAAGGACACAATGGCGGCGAAACTTTCCATTGAGCCCAAAGAAGCCGCTCTGCTTTTGTGCTACTTTTTTAAAGGTGCTTCCTGTTCCGGGTGCTATAAATGAACTTTTAACAGCAATTTTAAAAATAAAACCAGTAGAAGTGATTGGGCTGTGATTGTGACTGGGGGGGTTCTTTTCCTGTAACTGCAGCATATTGCAGTTTGTGGAAAACCCAGAGTGTTGTGTGAGCGAGTGCTGCAGAGGGTTTGTCAGCTCTGGCAGTGTGCAAGGCTGTTTCAAAGGGAGTTATGTAATGGATCCCTAGTTTCTTTCATTGGGGTGTGACTCCTCCCCCCTCACTGGGAGGGGTTTGTACGAGCTCTGCTCAAGCCCAGGACCGTAGTAAAACCTGTGTGGGCTTCTCATTCATATAAGAAAGGAGAGAACCCCATGAGAGACTGGGAGACTCTGGTTGCTGCAGAGGGGCTGGGAGGCTGATCTCTCGGCTTCAGGACTGTGTGCAAGTCGAGTCAATAGGCAGTGATGCAGCTTGTGTGTTTTAATTGCTTTGTTGTATTTCTCCACTGCTCAGATTCAAGGGTGTTCTGTTTTAAACATGTCCACGTCTCACTTTATTTTGCAATGCCCACCTTGGTTCCCTGCCACTAAATTCATTCTGTAAGGTGTTGCAGTGCACCCTCTTTATAATTAACCCTGTTCCGCTGTGCAACTCCTAACATGGGAGCACTGCCATTTGCTCTCTTCCTTCCAGTATCCTCCCCTGTATGTGGGGACTGGGAGGGGCTTGTTCAAGAACTCAACAGGCTTCCCTTTTCGGATCCCATCGCAGTGTAGTTTGTCGACAGCTGCCGTTGGGGGTTGTGAACTTTGCTAGAAATGGTCAGTGTGGCTTTGTCTTTAACTCGTCACCTGTTTTCCCGTTTCTACTCTCCCTAATCCACTTTAGCTGCTGCTGCCACTGATTGCGTTTGCAGTGGATCTGAGAAAGGAGCGTTTGAACAGCAAACCAGCCAGATTGCTGCTTCAGAGTCCCGGTAGTTTCAGATGTGCGTCTCTCTCTTTTGTTCAAATCTGTAATCCTTAACTTTCAAATTGTGACGACGTTTTACTCCCAAGTCGTCATTTAGTGCAGTTTTCTCAGTATCGAGGGCATGCCCGCAGTCTTCTCGTATCGATAAGGCAGCCGCTGCTGTGAAGGTTAGAGTCCTCTCTGGAGGAAACAGCCTGGTAAATGGAAGCGCTTGTTCATGATCAGCGATGGTCAGCCAGGGAGTGTAGAGCTCAGGACCCGAGTACATGGAATCTAATCAACATGCTACTAATCTACCAATCCTAGGTGTATCCAAACAGGGTTAATGTTCCTCTCCTCCACCACCTCTTTAGCTAAGGACAGCTCATCATTAATGAGACGTCTATCAGTCATACAAGAACTATTTACTTATATATGAAGTTCAGTACAGTGACATTCTTTAGAATGCAAGTAAATTGCCTATTACAATACAAAGCTATGTGGTCATGACGACTCCTTTTTAAAATGGCTGTGTATGCAGACTGAATAGAGCTGTGCAGATGTACTGTAGGTACCTTCCTCATTCCTTTTTGAGTTACATTGAAATGAGGTGGAGTGTGGGTGTCTGTATGGAGACAGTCATGTGATTTCTGAGGTGGAGTGTCGTGTGATTTCTCCACCGTGCACTTTGGAGTTGCCATGACTCTTTGCACAGGCCTTTAAGTTGATATGCTCTGCCCTCCTTTACTGGCCCATCCACTGCTCTTTCCAGTATCTAACGTGTGTGTGTGTGTGTGAGGGTGAGGGCTGCTCGCTGTACTCCTCACCATGCTGACTAAACCACAGCTGCTGCCCACGCAAACTCATTTTAATATTTCCCAGGCCTGTTCCTCTCGCATTAGCACTGATTTTAATGGTGGAATAGGTGGAGTTTGTTAGGCACCTTTGCTGTAATCTCATTATTAACTCTTCTGCACATGGGCTGACTAGACTCTACACAGTCAGTTTCTGTCTCTCTCTCTCCTCTCTCTCTCTCTCTCTCTCTCTCTCTCTCTCTCTCTCTCTCCTTTTGCAGAGTACAGTAGGAGGAGGATTTGTTCCTGAGCTTATAAAAGCTTTTGCATCAACTCCCCCGTGCCTGTAGTGCTTGACCCACACAAGAACATTGTTGCTTGTTGGTGTATAATATTGTGTTGCTTTGTAATTTGATGTTGGCATGGATTAGTACATAAACCGATGCGTCAGTTCTTTAGTATTGTACTTGAATTGCCTTTTGCAATATGGCTAATGGCTGTGTTCAAGTTTCACTTAAGTATATATTCACTTGATTGCTTAGGCCTAAGTGATATCTAATAATATTTTAATTTTCTTCCTTTAGAAGGAAATGTGACATGAACTTGCTAGATGAGGAAGCTGGCTTAATTTTCACAATTTCCTTCTGGCTTTTGTCTGTGTTGGTTTGACCTGTTGTATTGTTGTTTGTTTTTCAGGTGGTATGGACAAGAGAAGGATTACAATGTTCTAGTCATGGATCTTCTGGGGCCCAGTCTGGAGGACCTCTTTAACTTCTGTTCCCGCAGATTCACAATGAAAACAGTGCTTATGCTAGCAGACCAGGTGAGAAGAGCAAAAATCTGTCTCAATCGTGAGGGGAGGGGAGGGGTAGCATTTGCCTTGCTATACCAGCAGAAATTGCCTCTGATTGTGGGCTAAATATCCAAGAGCCTGAAACTGCAATACTGCCAGCTGAACATTGGTGCATTGCACTCGTGAGTCAAAGTCAAAGCAGTGCGTTGAGAGTCTGTGCAGTTAAGAAAAGGTACAAGCAGTTGGGTGTACCAAAAGGGGTAGTACTGCTAATCTAGTTGAGTGAACCGTTCAACTCAACGACCCGTTTAAAGGTCAGCTACCATTCCAGTGACTTATTTGTTTCAAACTCTTCTCTCTCTCTTCCTGCAGATGATCAGCAGAATTGAATATGTACACACAAAGAACTTCATCCACAGAGATATCAAACCAGACAACTTCTTAATGGGCATCGGACGCCACTGTAACAAGGTAAGACGTGGGTTAGTAATGCAGCTGCCTGCAGGGGCTAGTTGTTATGCGCCCAGTCTGACTACTCGGCTAGGACAAGGACATTAGATTATGGGTCAGTCTGATTATTCGGTGGGGGCGGGGTGTAACACAGTGGTGTGGGATTTTGGATGCTACCTGAACACCCACTCTGTCACAAACAGTTCTAAATGATGACAGGGTCGTTGTGCACAGAAGTTATGAAATCCAGGACTCTTTGGTCCATGTTGCATCCCAAATCCTCCTCCAAGGTATTTCGGATGTGACATGGACGCCCACAGTTGCTGGCTGTGAACACCTTCCCTCAGTCCCTCTACTGCAGCACTCCTCTGGTCCACAGTGCTTGTCCTGTGGGTGCTCCGCTTTCCTCCCTATAGCGTAGAGGATCATTGAGCCAAGCCAGCAGGCTTTAGTACATGGAGCCACAGTGACAGCAGTGACTGCTGTTCTGTTAAACTGAAGCGCTGGCTCTGTTACTTAAAAAAACAAAACTTGTTTACAATTAATCTTGGCTTCAGAGTGGATTATATTTGTGTGTTAGACCCTAACACAAACTAAAAAAAAAAAAACTGATACCCTAACTCCACGAGAGAATTAAAGTGTTACATTCGAGCAACAAGGAGGTTGATCTTGTTTGAAACTGGGCAGGCAAAACAAGTGACTTATCCTCATTTACAAGGTTTTCTTTCCCTTTCACAACAGCATGCATGTTTGTGGGTCTGTCAAGTATAATTTGATGTATAAACCCACAAGCAGTCATTGGGAGTTGATGGAAAGCTTGATAAAGACTTTTTGTGTGTAGTGAATTCTGTTTTCGTGAAGGTGTTTCCTCCGATCTAATCTATACCAATCAGTATCCTGTTTCGATCAGCCTATACAGTATGCGATGCATTCAGTCCCGACGTGTGCATCTAACCCTGTTCTTTGAGAAGGGAACTTCCATGAATTTTAGCAGAGTCATTTTTCTGTTCAACAGGTATGCTTCCAACCAATCACTTTTTTAAAAGGTAAAAAGCTGCTGCTCCTGCAGTGCTAACTAATGCTACTGCATGACTCTTCACTTGTGGTAATCCATATCTGACTTTCCTTTTGCAGAAAAAAAACATTTGAGGTATTTTGTGTGGTTTTAATTTGTTTTAATTTATTTTGTAATACTGAAAGTTGCCTGTTTTTTATTTTTAAAGTTACAAATATTTATGTTGAGCCCTTGCAGACAGGCAACATTGGCAAAGTTAAAGCATGATGCATATTGGGTCTAGACCTGCCAGTACCAGGATAGCAGTGAGTACTGGGGGTAGCGAGCCTCAATTTCTCTAAAATCAGACTGACTGACAGGTCGCGTTATGTACCATCAAAGCCTGTATTACCATTTCTGGCACTGCTACCTCAAACAAGTGTTTACCATTGTGTGTCTGTGTGAATGCCAGCCTCAAGCTTTTTATTTTTAATTTGATATATTTATATATATTTGTAATTTTAATTTGAACTTTAACAATTGTCTGCAAAAAAGAACAAGCAGCAGCGCGTGAGAGATCTGAGGAGTCTGTGCGTTTAGTCCTGCGCTGGACGTCCTACCTGTGCATCGGCTTCCTGATTTGAAGCGCTTCAAGCAGATTACGCTGTAGGAGACAGCAGGACTCCTTACGTGAAGATGGGATTTTCACATGCTCTTGTTAAACCTGATCCTACCCCGGCTGGAGTCGTCAGCATCTCTGTGCCAACTTTATCACGCTACTCCTGCTTCCCACACCCAACCACTCCCTTTTTTTTCCTCCCCTAATTTTCTCTTTTGTATCGGGCTGTGTAGTTCTAACGATGGGGTGCTGATTCTTAATCGGGATGATTTTCATGTAGTTTATTCCCCCCCCGTTCTAATTTCAGTATCAGATCGAGTGATTGGCTTAGGGTCTGTAAATGGGTCCCATCCATTCCGGTCTTTTTTTTTTTTTTTTTTTTAATTCCTGCTTAACGATGTATTTGAAAGACAGCTAGATCCTGTCACTTTGCCCTTGTCCAGTCTATCCGGGAGGCACAGGCTTGGTAGATGCTAGAGCAGGAGGTGACTCGTTGTTAGGGTTCGAGCCCTTCGTACCAGCTAGCCTTTGTTTAATAGGGTGTGCTGTAACTCCTGATGTATTTGAGGGGGTTTAGGGTGTTAGGTGACTAGTAGGGGTTGCTGTTCTCTTGTGTTTTGTGGTTTTCATCATGACTGGAATTGGGCAGTTAACACACCCCAGACAAGATCAGTGGATTTCATTTCTTCCAGGGCCCTAAATGATCCCCTACTACCAATGCAACAAAACCCAAATAGCAGTCCCACGAAAGATTTGAATTATTCGTATGTGTCCTTTTTTAGGCTGAATGTAGATCTCCCTGATCTTCCCTGTGCTGCTCCTGTTAAGTTTAAGACGCTGCAGTCAATACTTTTCCTAGATGGTGATCCATCTCCTTACACGTTCCCAGTCTGGCTTTTGAATGAATTGTTTCCAGATTAATTTGCAATCCCTGCTTGTGTTTTGTGCTGTTCTTTTTATTGATTTGTATTTGTTTTCTCCAGCACTCCTCCCCTGCATGCAGATTAGCCTGATGGTCCTATTGAATGGTGCCAATATGCCTTCTGCCCTCTTCCTTACTGAAGTGATATTCAAAACAGACTTTATAACAAGGGCATCATTTCACACATGGCTTCAGCGTTAAGGAAGTTGTTTTTGTGGGGAGGGTAGCGTCCTCCGTTTTAAAAGCAGAAGCTGGCAAATGTCGGCTGTTATATTCTGTTGTGTAATAAGATGCTTTAAAGAAGAGAAAACGTAGTGCCAGCAAGTTCACGCTTCAGCTCATAAGCTTTCCAACGCTCAGCATTTCTTTCTTTAAGTTGCATCAAGAATCTGAGCCACTTTGTGTGGGCCATTGGCAATGCTATGGTAACGCTGATTTATTTAAGACTTTGCCAAGAGGAACAGGCTGCACTGAGTGGTTATGCTTCCATCAAACAAGGAGGGCTTTGGGACTGCAGAACCATTAATCGGTTAGGTAAAACCATGAGCAGTTTACCAAATAAATAATTGTACTTTTCAAACCGAATATATCTTGTAATTTTAGCAAAGTGCCCTGTGCAGAGGACCCTGCCGCTGCTTTTAGTAGCGATTCGCTCATTCCAGTAGTTGGGCGAGACCTCCCCGGTGCAGCTAGCTCTCCTGTTGTAGTTTGAAGAAGGCTGGTATCTGGCTTCCTTCTCCTGCTGCTGCTCCTCCTACTCCTTGCTCCGTTCTTTTTCTTGAGCCTTGGTGTTGCCTGTCTGCGCTGGCCTGGTTGGATTGTCAGCAATACTGTTTGATGCACTGCACCCTCTATCGTTTGTTCAGTGTTTAGAATCTCCAGTGGGGAAGAGGAAAAGAAGCTTGGCTGTTAGTTCTTCTCAGGACCCATCTTTCTCAGGATTAAACAAGGTCTGAAACAACTACTGTCTCCTCCTCCTATTACTATACTGCTCCTCCTCCAACCTCCTTTTTGCTTTCAGCTTTCTTTCTTTAACCCCCCCTCCCTTTTTATCAGTAACCAATACTTTGACTGTGTAGAAGAACACTTCTTGTGTTGGCATTTAATCCAGACACACATGCTAAACAGACCTAGATCATGAACAGCACTCTATCCAGAGCGCAGCGACCTGCCCAGGTTTACAGGAGGCTGTGTGGCTGTGTGTGTGTGTGTGTGTGTGGGATGTGTTGGTGTTTTAAAGGGCTATCCCGTGGGGTGTGGGAGGTATGTTGGGGCTACAGGATCCCATGCCACAGGTTCTCTTGAGCAGTGGCTTCAAATTCTGATCCTCTGGGACTGGCAGCAGCCCAGTATTGGATTGGGAACTGCTGGTACTGCAGGATAAGACTAGTTTCTCCTGAAATTAAACTGGGAAACCTTGAATGTCATGGTAAGGATGGCAATGAACACAAGGGATGAGGAGGTGGTAAAACTGGGCAAATTGCTTCCACTGGCTAGCTGCTAAAACTAGGACTAATCCAGTGAGCTTGAATGGGAAATGAGACCTAGTGCATAGCAATTTGATCCAGTCCTGGTTTTACAATTAGTTGACTCCCCTGAGCTCATTACCTGTACATGGGACTAATTTTTGTTAAAATCTGGCATGGATGAAACTGCTATGCAGTAGGAGTCTTATTTCCATCCCTGTGGTTAAGTAGTCTTTTTACTACGGGATGATGGGTTTATATATAGAGATATAGAGATATAGAGATATAGATATAGTATTGAAAAAACAGAAGAACCTCCCAAGTTCTGATTTTTGATTTCTGTGTGTGATTGTTGCTGTTGTAATCTCTTTCCATGGATAACAAACATTGGAAAATCCTGTCATTTTTATATGAATTGGTGATTTTATTAAAAAAATCTATTTCCCTCTGTATTTGGATGAGTGTAATAGTGGTCCAGTCTTTATAGTGAGCTGGGGAGGAGTGTATAAGGCAGTGCAGTTGATCAATTCCTGGCTTTACTATCAGTTTTTAATAAGGCACACAAGCTTGTTGATACACTGGCTAATCAAGCTCTTCATAAAGCCTGGCATGGGGAAACTGCTATGCAGTAGGAGTCTTAATTCCATCCCTGCAGGGGGTTAGAGGGGCTGGGCTGCAGTGTGGAAGCAGTGGGTTTGTTTAAAATATAGAGGTTTATTTTTAATTCACTAACATCGCCTAGTCTCGGCCACCTTGCAGTTGGACAGTCACGTCATGGTCTGCTCAAGGTAAACATGAACTCTGAATAAAGAGCTAATGTGTGTGTGAAATGTTAATTTCTGTGTAGAGGTTTCAGGATGAAACCCAACGTTCAGCTGTCTATCGCTCGAATGGTTCAGTTCTTGAGTTTCAGATCAGATCTGAGCAGATGTAGACTGCAAGCGCTGTTACAGGGATGTGTGCAGCAAAATAATCGATCTGTTCTTTATTTAAAAGGATAATGATATACCGAGAAACTGTAGCCTTATAACCGCTGTAGGCATTGTAGAGGGATCTGTGATCCTAAATATATGCAGACTTACAGTACAGTAGGTCTTTTTCTTTCTTTTTTTTTCTTTGCGATTTTACAGGTTTGGTTGCTCAGCAGATAAGGAATTGATTTAGTGTTGTGCTGGATTTTGCAGATGAAGCTCTGTTGATGCAAGGCTGAGGAGGAGGGTAGCTAACCGTGCCTTGGCTTGCAGCCAAATGCACAGCCTGAGCAAACAGAAGCGCAGTGCTGACCACAGCAAGATCGAGAGGGGGAGGGGGGTGGAAACAAACACACACGATTCCGCTGGATTCTTGTTTCATGTTAAACCTGAAATGAGTGCATGTAGGATATTGGGCACTAGCTAGCTGTTTTCCATGCAAGGGAACAGGGTGTGTGTACAATTTTGGAAGTTGGCTGTAAGCTGTAGGGATGTAGTATTATTATTGTTATTGTTGTTGTTCTTGCTTGACTTGTGAAACGTTTCACTTTTATCTTTGTGACAGTTCAGTGACCCTGTGGTGGCTGTCTGTGGTGCAACATACTGTACGTGTTCATTTTTCATAAAACACATCAAAACCACACGGCAGCTGGTTTAACTTTCTTGACGTGTCACAGCTTGTCTGAAGCAGAGCTCTGAAACCCAGGGGCTGGGTGCAGGATTAGTGTGCTTCTTACCCTGCTTATGCAGTCTGTGCTTCATGTTCTGAAGCTGCTGATGTACTGTAAACTGTTCAACTCAAGCTGTAGTGCATTTACTTCAGCTGGTATATGACACATCGACCTCAGTTGCTCTGTGTATTTTGTATTTGTTTTTATATAGTGCCTTTCATAGTGGACCACCATCACAAAGCGTTTTACAGTGGTAGGTAGTCACTTACAATGGGACATAGATTTAACATCTCAACCACAGGATGATGCACAAGGAGGTTAAGTGACTTGCTCAGGGTCACACCGTGAGTCAGTCAGTGGCGGTGTGGTTAGAGCAGAGACGCTGGCAGGGAGGCGTTGTGGTTAGAGCAGAGACGCCGGCTGGGAGGCGGTGTGGTTAGTGCAGAGACGCTGGCTGGGAGGCGGTGTGGTTAGAGCAGAGACGCTGGCAGGGAGGCGTTGTGGTTAGAGCAGAGACGCCGGCTGGGAGGCGGTGTGGTTAGTGCAGAGACGCCGGCTGGGAGGCGGTGTGGTTAGAGCAGAGACGCTGGCTGGGAGGCGGTGTGGTTAGAGCAGAGACGCTGGCTGGGAGGCGGTGTGGTTAGAGCCGAGACGCTGGCAGGGAGGCGGTGTGGTTAGTGCAGAGACGCCGGCTGGGAGGCGGTGTGGTTAGAGCAGAGACGCTGGCTGGGAGGCGGTGTGGTTAGAGCCGAGACGCCGGCTGGGAGGCGGTGTGGTTAGAGCCGAGACGCCGGCTGGGAGGCGGTGTGGTTAGAGCCGAGACGCCGGCTGGGAGGCGGTGTGGTTAGAGCCGAGACGCCGGCTGGGAGCCGGTGTGGTTAGAGCCGAGACGCCGGCTGGGAGGCGGTGTGGTTAGAGCCGAGACGCCGGCTGGGAGGCGGTGTGGTTAGAGCCGAGACGCCGGCTGGGAGGCGGTGTGGTTAGTGCCGAGACGCCGGCTGGGAGGCGGTGTGGTTAGAGCAGAGACGCCGGCTGGGAGGCGGTGTGGTTAGAGCCGAGACGCCGGCTGGGAGGCGGTGTGGTTAGAGCCGAGACGCCGGCTGGGAGGCGGTGTGGTTAGAGCCGAGACGCTGGCTGGGAGGCGGTGTGGTTAGAGCAGAGACGCTGGCTGGGAGGCGGTGTGGTTAGAGCCGAGACGCTGGCTGGGAGGCGGTGTGGTTAGAGCCGAGACGCCGGCTGGGAGGCGGTGTGGTTAGAGCCGAGACGCCGGCTGGGAGGCGGTGTGGTTAGTGCAGAGACGCCGGCTGGGAGGCGGTGTGGTTAGAGCAGAGACGCCGGCTGGGAGCCGGTGTGGTTAGAGCAGAGACGCCGGCTGGGAGGCGGTGTGGTTAGAGCAGAGACGCCGGCTGGGAGGCGGTGTGGTTAGAGCCGAGACGCCGGCTGGGAGGCGGTGTGGTTAGTGCAGAGACGCCGGCTGGGAGGCGGTGTGGTTAGAGCCGAGACGCCGGCTGGGAGGCGGTGTGGTTAGAGCCGAGACGCCGGCTGGGAGGCGGTGTGGTTAGAGCCGAGACGCCGGCTGGGAGGCGGTGTGGTTAGTGCAGAGACGCCGGCTGGGAGGCGGTGTGGTTAGAGCAGAGACGCCGGCTGGGAGCCGGTGTGGTTAGAGCAGAGACGCCGGCTGGGAGGCGGTGTGGTTAGAGCAGAGACGCCGGCTGGGAGGCGGTGTGGTTAGAGCAGAGACGCCGGCTGGGAGGCGGTGTGGTTAGAGCCGAGACGCCGGCTGGGAGCCGGTGTGGTTAGAGCCGAGACGCCGGCTGGGAGCCGGTGTGGTTAGAGCCGAGACGCCGGCTGGGAGCCGGTGTGGTTAGAGCCGAGACGCCGGCTGGGAGGCGGTGTGGTTAGAGCCGAGACGCCGGCTGGGAGCCGGTGTGGTTAGAGCCGAGACGCCGGCTGGGAGCCGGTGTGGTTAGAGCCGAGACGCCGGCTGGGAGCCGGTGTGGTTAGAGCCGAGACGCCGGCTGGGAGCCGGTGTGGTTAGAGCCGAGACGCCGGCTGGGAGCCGGTGTGGTTAGAGCCGAGACGCCGGCTGGGAGCCGGTGTGGTTAGAGCCGAGACGCCGGCTGGGAGCCGGTGTGGTTAGAGCCGAGACGCCGGCTGGGAGCCGGTGTGGTTAGAGCCGAGACGCCGGCTGGGAGGCGGTGTGGTTAGTGCAGAGACGCCGGCTGGGAGGCGGTGTGGTTAGAGCCGAGACGCCGGCTGGGAGGCGGTGTGGTTAGAGCAGAGACTCTGGCTGGGAGGCGGTGTGGTTAGAGCCGAGACGCCGGCTGGGAGCCGGTGTGGTTAGAGCCGAGACGCCGGCTGGGAGGCGGTGTGGTTAGAGCAGAGACGCTGGCTGGGAGCCGGTGTGGTTAGAGCCGAGACGCCGGCTGGGAGGCGGTGTGGTCCAGTGGGTAGAAATCAGGGATTGGGCAGCAGTGTTGGTGGTTAGAGCCGAGTCTTGGGGACATAGATAGATAGATAGATGCTTCCTCTGTACGCTGTACAAGTTAATAATATCCTTTACTGTAAATGAGACCTGCCATTTGTGATCTTGAGGCTTTTAACGTTTCCAAACGTTAAAATGTTTCCGTCTCTGTCCAACCGTTTTTTTTAAATGTTGTCTTGTCACCTTACACACTGTAGCCCAGTGCCACGTAACAAGTTTCCATTTATAGCGTCTCATAGGTTCATCTTGGATGCTGTGTGCCATGACATGGGCAAGCATATTCCGAGTTGAACATCTTATCCAATGGTGTGGGTGTTGGAGGTTGTGTGTGGTTTTTATTTATTTATTTAATAAAAAATACATAAAGCTGAATGGTCTTAAGCAGTACAAATGCATATATTCTGCAGTTCAGTCTTCAAGCCAGCTGTGTTGGAGAAAGAGAAACTAAACACAAGGAATATATTACCAGTTGGCAGAAGCACAGGACCAGGTAATTGGTCTACTAGGTTTATGTCTCTCTTCCTGGAAGTTTGCTGCAGATTGATGATACAGCAAGGCTGCAGGTAACAACAATTGATGTCAACCTGACATTAAGCCCAGTAAATTTTGCATACAGAATTGCATTGATTTTAAATTGCATCGATTTCCTTCTCTTTTCAGTTGTTTCTTATTGACTTTGGTTTGGCCAAAAAATACCGGGACAACAGGACAAGACAGCACATACCCTACAGAGAAGACAAAAACCTGACTGGTACAGCTCGCTACGCCAGCATCAACGCACACCTGGGCATTGAGCAGAGGTGAGACGGGATTGTTTGTTGAAATTGCAATTCCAATGCCACTTTGCTCAGTTATGCTGCAATAATTACACTTGCACTAAAATGTAACAAACCGCTACAGACTAGCGTGTTCACTCTATTCTAAATCACCAAGCAATAGTCACTGGTACACATGCAGAAACATGCTATGCAACTTTTATATTTCATCAAACAAATGGGGTCACCAAAAGTGTTTGAAAATGCAAGATTAGTGATCGAATGAGAAATGTGTAATTGAACTGTAATCAGTCAATTACATGGTTTGATTACAATTACGCAGGTTCCACTACAATTCCAGTTGCATTGGTATTACGAATGCTGGCAATAGCCCATCCCCTTGCCTGGTGGTTGGAGGAGGAGGAGCCCCTACTCCCCTTCTGGGTTTCCGTGGAGGAGAAGCTCGTGTGCTGCTGAGTTTGGGCCGGTCCCAGCTGGTAGTGGCAACAGCTTGTTTTCTTTCTTCTCTTGCCAGTGACCTGGAATCCCAGATCTCGTAGGGTCTCAGCTGCTTGTGAAGGAATTCGCTCTGGCAGATAGGGAGGGGTGTTCTTGTCCTGTCAGTTCTCTTTAGTTGCGCGCTCCTGTCAAGCAGTGCCCTACTTCACAAGAAACTACCACCCCCCTCGATTCCTTCGTTATTTCAAACCCTACTGCATTATAAAGTCGTTTCTTTGGATGTGACTAACCATTTTTTATAGCAATGAAATCAATGATTGGATTAGTACTTGCGGAGAACAATGTTGAGCTGAATTGGCTGATGCTAATTGTTTCTCCCTGATCTCAAATCCTCTCTCTTTCTCAGTCGCCGGGATGACATGGAGTCTCTAGGATACGTGCTTATGTACTTCAACAGAACCAGTCTACCCTGGCAGGGTCTGAAGGTAAGCCAGGCAGAGACCCGAAGGCTGGGCTTGAACTTCCCAGTGCCTGCAGCTCTGTGTAGTATCCCTGGAGGAGGTGGACTCGTTTCTGCCCAGTGACGGCACGCTGGGAATCAACCTGCTGGTTAGCAGCAGTATCAGCTGCTTTAGTGGTGGAACACATGGCTGAATGCAGAGGCAGGGGGATTATATGGGTCACGACATGCTAAAGTGAACTTCATGTCCATAATCACTTATTTATTATATAGTAAGTTACTCATTCCATGACTGAATTCAAATTAAGCACCTTGATAGCAGTGTCTTCTTCATGATGACTGTGGAATAAATTAAGTGGAACAGCTGCTACATATTTCCTATTTTTATATAGAAATGCCCTTGTGCTAAGCATTTTATTTATTTTTTGCACTGGAAGACCACGTTAAAGTGATAAACGAAACCCCTGCGGAGTAGGTGGGAGCGATCAGATTATAAAATATGATTTAATCACACACACACACAGTGCATGCGAGGGTAGCTGTAATCCCTGCGGGGAGAGGGTTCTGTAGCAATCTCCTACCTTCATTTCAGTCGGTGTTGCACAACATTTTATATTCTCGTCCACATGTTCCACAGGCTGCCACAAAGAAACAGAAGTATGAGAAGATCAGTGAGAAGAAGATGTCGACACCCGTCGAGGTTTTGTGTAAGGTACGTGGACCAGTGTGCTGTCCCTAAGCTTTATGAGAAGGAGATGCGCCAACGTTTGTTTTTGCAAAGCTCCAGTTGGGTCTCCCAGAGCAAAGATTTGTGTAACTTCATGTTTTGAGTTTGGTTTAAAGGGTCATTAGAGATTAAACGTGATTCCCAAACTTATGCTGCTTTGGTAAGACCTGGTTTGACCTGGTCCTAAAACAAATGCAACTGTCTGGGGATTTAAAGGGAAATTGCTCTGGGTAGAAGTGAATATCGTTGTAATGTCGAAGCCTTGCAACACTGTGTGGAGCTCCCTTAATGGAATTGACAGAGGTGGGGCAGGGTGTTAACATTAAACCAAACCATTGTACTGTGGAGCGAGCAAGTATTTCATTAGCAAACAACCCTGTAATCCACCCCAGGTTAGAATCGAAATGTAAAGGATTGCTCAACAGCATGGTAAATGGAAGCTTTTCTCAGGGTGGCATTAAATACATTTGATAATGGATGCAGGTATGTGGGGTGTGGGGGCTCAGTACTTTGTCAGTACTGAGTTGTGATATAGAACCTGTTGGTTGGTTAAATCGGCAGATCTGTGTTCTATATGTGTTAACCATTATTTTTCCCTGCAATCTCTTTGTCTCTCGGTCTCATGCTAGGGTTTCCCAGCAGAGTTTGCAATGTACCTGAATTACTGCCGTGGGCTGCGGTTTGAGGAGGCTCCTGACTACATGTACCTGAGGCAGCTGTTCCGCATTCTCTTCAGGTGCTCTGCACTAACAGTTACTGGCTGTACAGCCCGTTTCCTAGGGATGGGCTCATACCTAGTAAAAAAACAACTTTGTGCTTGTTCCATTTTAGCTCAAATGAAACACAATTATTTAAATTGCCAGAATGCAGGTTGCCTTTTCCCTGCCAGTATCAGACTTTGAAACTTGTTGGTTATTTAAGGGTGAAATCCTTTTAATTTAATACATTTCATATAAAATGAGTCCAGTAGTTCTGTGTTGGGTATTTGTGTTGCTCAAATCGAACTGGTAATCTGCAGTGTTCCCTTTTGGCTTCTCTTTTTTGCTTTGTGTTAGACCTGAAATACCTTGAGCTTGTTTCCATGTGCACAGATTGACCTCCAGTCTGAGCTGATCAGGCTGCTCCTGCAGTCCCACTGAACCTCCGTGGATAGTCCATCCTAGTTGAGTTTGACGGATGTTGGCGGTTCTTCACCAGCATTCATTTGTTTTCAGAACTGAAATGATGGATGCTATAGCTTTGCTTCCAATAACCCTAACAGTAATTGAGCTTTTTGTTCCTGCTCACCCTGGATGTGGATTAAATATTTCCACCCACTCGTCATTTGATTGGTTAGTGTTGTGATGTACTTCCATCCACACGCTTTGGGATTGGGTCAGAAAACAATCCTGGGCAGCTCAGATTGGTAGCCTGTGTGGGCTGGCTAAATTAGCATGGAAACGCAGTATCAGGGGCAGCAGAGTTTTCAACCCGGGTTCAGTGGTGCGTGGAAACGAGGTATTGTTTGTGTGTGTGTCTGCTGTTGCTGCTCTAGGGCCCAATCAAACGGTCTTCTTCCTCCCTCACAGGACCTTGAATCACCAGTATGACTACACGTTCGACTGGACCATGCTGAAGCAGAAAGCGGCCCAGCAAGCCGCTTCCTCAGGGGGGCAGGGGCAGCAGGTAGTAACCCCTACAGGCAAGCAAACTGACAAACCCAAGACTAACATGAAAGGTTAGTAGCAAAGAGCCAAGCGACGTTGAGTGCACCAATTGCTTTTACTTCAGACCAGCCAAAAAGGAATTTGGACAGAGCTCTCTCTCTTTCTTTCTTTCTTTCTTTCTTTTTTTTTCTTTCTCACTCTCTTCTCCTCGCTCTCTCCTTGCTCTCTCTCTCTCTCTCTCTCTCTCTCTCTCTCTCTCTCTCTCTCTCTCCTGCCCTTGCTCTTCTCTCTCCTTTATCCCTCGCTCTTCTCTCTCCTCCTCCTCCTCTCTCGCCACCCCCAAATTCTTTTTTGTTGAATAAAGTAAATAAAATAAATTTAAATAAAATAAGCTTGTGTTAGTTCAAGGAGGCAGCTGTAACACAAAAGGAGAAATTCAATTGGTCAAGTCTTGCTGAAGCAAGGACGTCCTTGGGAAATTTGACTACTAACTTTGAACCAAAGTGTTCTTCTTTGGTACAAAAGGGTGAATGAACCTCTCTCTAAATGGGGCAACCTTTGCAATGAAATTGTTTTATAATCAATGATCCTGGACCTAACACTTGTTTGATTGGAATGGGGATCCATGTTGAATCATATTGAATGGAAAGGGTTTAATGGGAGTGAGATTTTAACTAAACACTAACTGTGGTGTCTGTGGTATTGGGGCATCTTGATTGTAACCTGGTGGGTATTTAGGTATTCTGCATTTTATTTATTTATATATAATTTTTTTTTAAAGTGTGTGTATATATATATATATATATATATATATATATATATATATATATATATATATATATATATATATATATATATAGGCAGCAGTGTGGAGTAGTTGTTAGGGCTCTGGACTCTTGACCGGAGGGTCGAGGGTTCAATCCCAGGTGGGGGACACTGCTGCTGTACCCTTGAGCAAGGTACTTTACCTAGATTGCTCCAATAAAAACCCAACTGTATAAATGGGTAATTGTATGTAAAAAAATAATGTGATGTCTTGTAACAATTGTAAGTCGCCCTGGATACGGGTGTCTGCTAAGAAATAAATAATAATAAATAATAATATATATATATATATATATATATATATAGACTTCAATGCACACAAGATCTGATACAGAGTGGAAAATGTGTATCTGGACTCTTCAATACAGAAGAGTTACTTTTGGACCAGGCTTCTGAGCTGCTGAACTGCAGCTGTGTGTTGATGTCTTCCTCACATGCGATTTATTGATGGAGAATAAGATAGGAAGTCTTTACTGACCTACACTGTTTTAAAGAAGGATGGAAATAAGAAACCTGGAATGGCTGAAGTGCTTTGCAATTGGAGTCTTCTTTCCATCTGTTAAAGAATGTCTTGGTCACTTTAAGAGGTGGCTTTCCCAGTGCGGTGTATGAGGGAGACTTTCAGCCAGGGAATTGAATGCAAGACTCTGGTGTTGGAGCTTGAAAGCGCTTTGTTTGGAATGTATTGCTGGTGTCCTGGAAACCACGTTGGCTTCCCCGTTCTATCAGATTGTCTGGTCACAATACCCCCATTGTTAATGCTGGCTTGTGTTACAACCCTGCTGCATAATCACACAAAGGAGAAGTACTACATTAAACTTGTTCAGAGCAAATTACAGCACAGTGTCCTTAAACTGGCTTTTGCTGTTAACTTTTGGTCTGCTGTGCGAAACTAAGCATTCGGAGACACTCTGTAGATTCCCAGCAGGTGTTGGGGCTCTAACCCGTGCAAGGGGAAAACACATGACCAAAGCTGCCAGAGCCAGCCTCCTATATCCATGACTTATAGCAATCGTTTTCATAGCAATGAGGCTGTTCTGCACAGATTAGCGGATGATATTGTACGTGGCGTCTATTGGCTTGTTTTATAGTCCCTGATTTCAGCACTATTCTCAGACTACCTTGAGGCAACATTCAATATGTCAGATTTGTCAGTCTGGGTCTGTGACTTGACCCTGTTATTGCTATAGCCGGTTCTGTGAGCGCGCTGTGGCATGTTAATAAAGATCTTTCACCTAATTTGGGTCAATGGATATTTCCGTGCCGGAGGCGGTGTTTGGGTGGTTCATCTGGTTACAATGCAGAAGCAGCAATGCAGGAAGTGCTCATTTCGGGGGGGGTGGGGGGTTGCAAGCTCAACACTTTGTAGGATTTTGAGTAGTTTTAAAAACACAGAACATGTTTAAAGAGGTCTGAAACTTTTTTCCAAAGTGCAATTTGAAGATAAGCTTGATTTCAGTATAATTGCAATAAACTATAAAACTGGTTAGTTTTTTTCTGTAAAGTTTCAGAAAGTGGAAGGCTTTTAATTTTTTTTTTTTTGTATGTACTGCAGGAGCCCCTCACAGCAGCTAGTTGTACACGGAGGTCAGCTGGCAGATAGGCTAGCACTCCCATATTAAAACTGCATTGACCACCTGGTTGTCTATCTTGCCAGGAGACAATATGGACAGCAGGTATTGAGTAGCTGTGCGTGTATGGAGGAACTCTCTGCAATGCCAGAAGTCAGTGGAGCCCGTTCGAGCTGTCCACGAGACACAGGAGTGGAGGGACTCTCTGCAATGCCAGAAGTCAGTGGAGCCCGTTCAAGCTTTCCACGAGACACAGGAGTGGAGGGACTCTCTGCAATGCCAGAAGTCAGTGGAGCCCGTTCAAGCTTTCCACGAGACACAGGAGTTCCAGTTTGTTACTTGGAGAATGCCCCAGTTCTGTGCTGCTGGTGTTTGTGTATCCAGGCTCCCTCTCCCTCTGTCTGTTCCAGCTGGTATTCTTGAGCAGTGCTGCTGTACAGTGTGTGTCCACACCACACAGCTATGGCAGATATGCACCTAGCGTGCTACAGCTGGACTCCTCCCCAGGCATGACATAACTGCCGTGCTCTGCTCTGCTCTCTTTATGGACTGTTGTGTTGGCAGGCTGGGTGTAAAAAAGGAAACTGGGCTTTACTCCCACGCTGGTAATTAGAGAGGCACGTGGGTTAGCACTGCTGTGTTTTTGATCACCAGGAGCTCTCTCGATGTCTCCTGCTAAACCTAGAGCTCTTTTTGGAGCGGCTTCAGATTGAAGCTGTTCTTTGTCCTCCACCTCGGAGACTGTAAACGCTGTTGCTTGGGCTGATGGAGCAGCAGGTATACGACCTCCCTGTCATTTGGAATGACGGTGCATTTCCGAGAGGTTCTATCTTTAGCTTTTTATATGAATGTTTTATGTAACCCGATGACGGCACTAATGGGCTCGGACCTCGTGTGCATTGTGTAAGAGGCTCTGTGGTGAAGGTGCTCTCAGATGGGAGCTGTGCTGCTCTTCATTCGTTGTGATGTTCCTGGATGAAAGCATTACAAGCAGCTACAGGCTTTTAACCTCTTTTTTTTTGTTTGTGTCTCTCGCAGGTTTCTAAGCATTAAGACGATGTAACGAAGCACAGCAGAACAGTCGTAGTGGGATTTGCCTTCTAATCGCTCCCCGGCATCTAGGATTTAATTCACAAGAACCTGCCAGGCATCGTGGGCAACCATTTTGTTTCGCTGTATAAGAACTTTTGTTTCATATATTATATGTAATGGATATATAGATATATTTACACAGTGTGTATCTATATATGAGTATATGTATATATTATATACATTATACACAGAAAAGAGGTGGCTAAGTAAGGAGCCTTTGGAGCTGTAGCCTTTTTCTATTGTCCTGTTCCTGAAGACTGGTGTCCTGGTTTCTTTAGTCCCCTCCTCTACCCCCCCCCCCTCTTCAAACTGAAAACTACCAATGGTTGGCTCACAAAGGAGAACTGTGCATATGCCAATTTTCTTTTTGATTTCTTATCTCCGGACTGATCTGCTTGGATTCCACCCCTCCCAGTCTCCTCCCCTCTCTCACACACACACGCACACACACACACACAGGGGCACCGTATGAGCAGTGTGTGTGCACGTCTCCGCTCTCCCTGCAGTTGGATGTAATAGTTTTTAAAAGCATTTTTCTCCAGACAAGCCTATTTTTTGTTTGTTTGTTTTGAATGGAAAAGTTGTAAAACTTCCAGGAATGGTTTGCATCTTCATTCGAAGTGAATAGTTTGCAAACGTAGGGGGGGCATGGGACCTTTATTTGTTTTTTTTTTGTTTTGTTTTTTTTAGGGTAAACAAGACTCTGCCTGCTGATCTGTGCTAGAAAAGAGCGTCTAATGTGAAGAATTTAAAGTTAAATAAATCAAACATTCTAGTGACTACTAGGTTTCTCTTAGAGCACTGCATTAACTATAATTGTACTCGGTATAAAGAATTGAAATGGTATGTTCATTACATATTAGGCTTCTCTTCCTCACTCAACCTGTATGTAAAAATCGCTTACACATAATTGTACACTTCCATGATCTGGGATATTTTTTCTTGGAAACGCAAGATTTTGTTTAAATTGTAAAAGTAAACAAACCGTTTCTGTTTAATGAAGAGGTTTATTTTATTGCTGTGATGACAACACTTTAAAAAAAAAAAAATGTAAAGAGAATTCTTCCTTCCCATTCTGGATTTAATTTTATTTTCATTTTTATCAGTAAAGATTCAAGAATCCTTTAAATACAAATTCAGTATGTTTCCTTTACAGCTTTTTCCTTTTTAGATTTGTAGAAATGTGTCTTTGTGGTTCTTTCAATAAGATGATTTTCATTTTGTATTTTTGATTCTCATTTTGTGAAAGGGTGTTGTGTGTTTTGGTTCTTCCTGCGCTGAAACAGACCCTCATGTAAATATCTCCGGGACTGTGTCTCTGCAGCGGAGAGAATAGCAAAGCAGCTGTTTGCAATGGTGGCTTTTTAAAAACAAGAATTATTATTCAAAGAAAGTGTGTTGGAGGGTCTGTGTTTTTTTTTTTCTTTTCTTTGTTTACTTTTGAATCTTGTGAAGCAGAAGGAAATGTGAATGAACTTCTTATCACGTTGCCTTTAGCCACACCCAGTGCGCACACCAGTAACCTGTGAGCTGACTGGCTGATTTTCTCCCTCTTACTACTCCTCTGACCCAGCTTCAAGTATCTTCGTGCTGGACATACTCAGTGTCATTTATTCCCTTTTAGCATGTCAGAATAAATTAAAATGACTTGTCAGAACTGCCGTCCCAGTCTTCTGTGTAATTAAAAACCCAACAGCAATCAAAGGAATTAAGCACCCAGAATTGTTTCGAAGCTCTGTCTGTCAGGTACACCTACTCAGAAGTGATTCCAGCCTCGTTTCCATCGGATCAGTCAATGTGTCTACAACCAGTTGGTACCTTCACATGACCTGAGCAAACAATGCTGAAGTTTGAGCTGTGAGTGAAGGATTCTCATTATTCTGAGAGTCCACTCACTGTGGTTTAGTCTGATGAAAGTGAAAAACAAGGCATTCATTAGATTGTGTATGCCTGGGCTAGTGTTGTGAAAGGACTAGTGCCAGGCTAGCAGACCAAACCTTCCCATTCACTTCAGTCAAATAAGAAAGGACAGCCGTTTAAAACAAGCAAACAACAAAGTTACCACATGAATGGATTGATGCCTGTGCAGGTGCAATTTTTCTGAAAACGAGTTGGATTATAAACACTGCTGTTAGATTAGATTAGATTTTATTTTATTATTCATAGCGGTGTTCTTGCCCTTCAAAGTTCACAACTACTAGAATAAGTGCTCTGGTTCTGTGTGCAGTGCAACACTGATCAGTGAAGAGCACCCCGGGGCTGGTGATTCTTGGAAACCGTGTTCAGTACGTTAGTGGCAGGGTGCGGTTCAGAGAGTGCCAGGATTCTCCTGAGCTATTGTGGAGTGACTAATAAAGTGTCTTCAAACCATCAGCGTGTTTATGCATGGAGTGTTGGCAAGTGATTTTAAACGACCACACCTGGGAAAAATTGATTCAGACACACCTGGCTCAGAACAGACACCGGCACTGCGGAGGATTCCTCCAGCGCTGGCTTGTCTTCGTTCACCCGTCTTAAAAAGAAAAGCAGCAGAACTCTACCACGCAATGGGTTTGATTGGTTTTCAGCTATCGTTGGCAATGCATTTCTTTGCCCCAGTCTCAAATGAAGCTCCTGTTCTTTAGTGTGTGTGGAAGGTATCGTTTGAATGCTTTAACTTGTGTTCTAATAAATAACAGTAGTGAAATAAACAAAGCAGTTGTGTACACTGTTTTGAAAGTTTAGCAGCAGAGAGGCTGCTGGTGCTAAATGATCAAACCCTGCTCTTTAGTTAAACTTCCCTCACGACATGAAGCTTGGTTTCTGTGTCTGTGGAGGAGTCAGGTGTGTAGTCCAGACCCTGGGAAACTAGCTTCATGGTTGATGGTTGCTAAGGAATAAAAAAACTAAACCTGTCTACTGGAGCCAGATTTGAATGTTGCTAGCGCTATGTGAGGTAACCTGGCACTGGAGTCTAACGCCACATTTGCACCCCTGTGCTTGTGTTAGAAGCTCTGCGTTTGTAGCAATGTGGTGTCATTTGGAACAGTGTACTACGCCTGGTCATTCTCATTAAATCTGAATGAATGTAAGATAGATTCTAGCATGAGAATCCATCTTGCCATAATTAAAGTATTCACACTGAATATAAAAAAATATGTTCTGTGCTAAAACTCTTCATTTGCTCCCGTGCTGTGCTTGCTGTTCAATGCTTGTGATAGGCTGAACTGTCTTTTAATCACACTGAATGGGTTTTATTAATAGAAAGGTGATTTACTGTTTAAACTATATTGGAAATGTAATCCCAACCCGTGTGTATTTCAGTATTCTTTCCAGTGTGGGTGTGATTTAAGGCAGGCCAGTGCACCAGGCTCGGCAAGGGCCTTGGTTTGAACCCTGGCGTTTCATTAAAAAACAATGTGGGATGTTTCTCAAGCAAACCTTTCCAATCTGTTGGTAACTTTTCCATTTGTAGCTGGTCTCTGTAAGACGCACTTGTGGTTATTTCCTGTAAGGTTTTCAGAGGCAGGTAGCAGCGTCTTCGGTCTCTTACACAATACAGGTGCAGCCCTATTTGCATCTAATCCAGGTGTGTGTGTGTATGTGTGTGCAGGGAGCTCACCTGAACCTGCATCTAATCCAGGTGTGTGTGTGTGTGTGTACAGGAAGCTCACCTGAACCTGCATCTAATCCAGGTGTGTGTGTGTACAGGAAGCTCACCTGAGCCTGCATCTAATCCAGGTGTGTGTGTGTGTGTACAGGAAGCTCACCTGAACCTGCATCTAATCCAGGTGTGTGTGTGTGTGTGTACAGGAAGCTCACCTGAACCTGCATCTAATCCAGGTGTGTGTGTGTGTGTACAGGAAGCTCACCTGAACCTGCATCTAATCCAGGTGTGTGTGTGTGTGTGTGTACAGGAAGCTCACCTGAACCTGCATATAATCTGGGTGTGTGTACTAAAGTGTAATAAAGCACAGTGAAAGCACAGCAAAGTGTAATAAAGCACAGTGAAACCATGGGAAAGCACAGCAAAGTGTCTATTTATATGATTGATTAATTAATTAATTGATTGATTGATTGATAAACTATGGTACATGCGTAGTATAACCACGGGAAAAGCATGGGAAAAAGTGCAAAACTTTTCAAGGGAAGACCTGGCCCGTGTGAATCACAGTAAAATGAAAGTGACGCTGTCAGATGAAACACGGTCCCGTCAAGTAGAGGACACTGGGGCAATGTCGGAGCCAGTCACACGCGTATTACTGAGCTGTTTCTCCATGGAAAAATAGGAGCCGAAGCGTAAAATAATCTTCCAGGCAGCTGAATGAATACATTGAAGGAGTCCCATGAGCGTGTAGAGCTCTGAGTCTGTACTCAGTGTGGACTGTTGTTCAGGCAGTTCCCTTTGGCAAAGCGCTGAGTAAGCCGAGCAGTCAGGTAGAGAGATTGCTATGGAGACGCCCTCCATAGAGACACACCTGCGTGTAACCAGCCTTAACTCGCCTGAACTCTGACCACTCATCCTCGCCACCATCACAGCCTGCTCGCTTTGACCAGCCACTGTCCCCGTGTGGCTGTGTTTTTCTGTTTGTTTTGGTGCTGTCTGTGAAGACAGCCTTGGCTTCTTGTGGTAACAGCTTGTTTTGAAAATCTGACGCCAGAGAACTTAACGCTTTCTGTTAATTATTAGCCAAGGTGTGCTGCATTAAGTGAGCATTTAGAATACCTCAATGTATTTCTGTATGATGCAGCCCCAGTGAACTAGATAGTGTGCCAGGTTAATGGATTACAGACATGAGTCAGACAGAGCCCTGCCTCACACAGGTGTGCCAGTCCCAGGGAGTGAGTGAGTGTGTGTGTGTGTGTGTGTGTGTGTGTGTGTGTGTGTGTGTGTGTGTTCGTGTTCATATCAACGCTGCAAACACACACATACACACACACACACACTCAAACACACACACGCAGCACCTCTGAGTCACAGCACCCCTGGCTATGAACCACATTCCAGAGCCCTCCCACTTGCTCTTACTCACAAATAGCAAGCTGAGAACTCACTGCTGTGAATCCCTGCATCCCTCCCTCCAGGGAGATGCTCTCTGGGTTTCTGTCTCTGTTTTTAAAACATCTTCCTTGTGAACAGTTTCTATTCAACTTTATAACGTGTGTGTGTGTGTGTGTGTATATATATATATATATATATATATATATATATATATATATATATATATATATATATATATAAGACACTTTATTTTCAGTATTCTGTTTTATTTGTATGAAAAATAGTAATAAGGGCCAAGGGCTTTGTGTACCTGGCGTCCTTCTGAGCATGAGATCACTAAAATGCAGGTCTCTTAGTGCCATCTGGTGGCTTTGCTCGGTATATACCACAGCAGTAGGTTTAATAGGTTCTATTTCTTTACATGCTACATACTGGCAGGTTTTGCTGTTCTTTCTGGTAATAAATATGATAAAGTGCAGAAAATGTTTTTTTAAAGTCTTAGGGATCCTTACACTTGTAGGGTAAGCGTGTTTGAGAGTGTGTGTGCGTGGAGGGTTTGCGTGTTGAAGAGTGAGCGTGCGTGGAGAGTTTGCATTGGGATTAATATTATCATTAGGGCTGTTTGTTAGGGATGAGGGATGTTTGGAGGGTTTGCATTGGGATTAAGATTATCATTAGGGCTGTTTGTTAGGGATGAGGGATGTTTGCATTGGGATTAAGATTATCATTAGGGCTGTTTGTTAGGGATTAGGGATGTACAGTGGTTTGGAAGCTCTGCGCTGCGACTGCACTGGTTTCTTTCAGCAGTAGATGGCGCTGTTTCACCATGTGTGTGTTTATTGTTGTTTTGTTTCATCACAGGCCTTTCTGTTTATAATAATGTGCAATTTGTATGATAATAAATGAGACTGACTCCCAGAACGCACACTTCCTTATGAATTCCTAGCAGCTGGGCTTCATGATCAGAACTCAGACACAAGGACACAGCGACAAGGGAATCAGGTTGTCAGGGTTTATTAAGACAGACTCCACTGCACGGCCTGCAACCAAGAAACACATTCACTTGATAACTCTGTATTTCATTGATGGCCAATTTTAAAATGTACACAATACAACAAAAAGTACCAAAGAAAAAAAAGTCAACAATCTTCCAGTTTTCACTCTTCTCCCAACCATTTGATAGAGAAAATCAACAGTGTAAAGTCAGTAACGGTGCAGTGCTGTAACAGTGGTGCCTGTGCCTGTTCCTGTGTACAGGGAGGATTCCCTCAGTACTCTCCAGTGCTCCTCGATGAGGTCACAGCAGGTCCTGGGGCAGAGGTGACACCCACCCCTCTCTGTGATGTCACGTTGCTAAGCCTCGCCCCCAAGAACAGTATTGCCAGGAATCCCCATGTGAGTGCCCAAGGGATTCCTGGGAAAACTGGACCCCGAGGGCAAGGTGAGGGAGGGACAGGGAGGAAAGCAGGGACTGCTTCAGTGATGTTGGAAGAAGATGTTGTGGGATATTCTAAGTTTATACAACTAATGGGTTAAAGTAACTATATAACTTTTCAGCTGGTGCTTTTACAGTGTGTGCTGATTGTGCAATTAATGCAGCAGCTGTGCTGAACTAAACTCCTTTTATTTCCACACGACGGTGTGTTCATGTAATCCAAGCACACCAGAGGAGCGTCCTTGGTTCTGACCCAGCATTGAGGTGAACGTACCTACCTTTCCAGACAAAGCCTCCCATGTGACAGCGCCTCCCTGTGACAGCGCCCCCTTGTGGCAGCGCCCCTCTGTGACAGCGCCCCCTTGTGGCATCGCCCCTCTGTAGCAGTGCCTCCCATGTGACAGCGCCTCCCTGTGGCAGCGCCCCTCTGTGACAGCGCCCCCTTGTGGCAGCACCCCTCTGTGACAGCGCCCCCTTGTGGCAGCGCCCCTCTGTGACAGCGCCCCCTTCCCGAGCTACAGTGCTTCATCTCAGACTCCCAACTGACCAGAGATGCAGCACTGCACCGTGGGGGGGGGGCTGCGTATCCAGTGACACCAGAGTCCAGGGATCCATTAGAAGTAGTTCTAGCCAGCCTATAAAGCAGTTATTATTACAATGTCGTTAGACCCCAACAGCAGTCCCATGACAGAGAGGTCCTGTCCTCCCCTGAGTGCAGCGCTGCGTGTGGATTCCCATGACAGAGAGATCCTGTCCTCCCCTGAGTGCAGCGCTGCGTGTGGAATCCCATGACAGAGAGGTCCTGTCCTCCCCTGAGCGCAGCGCTGCGTGTGGAATCCCATGACAGAGAGGTCCTGTCCTCCCCTGAGCGCAGCGCTGCGTGTGGATTCCCATGACAGAGCGGTCCTGTCCTCCCCTGAGCGCAGCGCTGCGTGTGGATTCCCATGACAGAGCGGTCCTGTCCTCCCCTGAGCGCAGCGCTGCGTGCGGAATCCCAGTGCAGGGACAGGAAATGCCTGCTCCTCGTTATTGTTTCCTGTATCCCTGCCCTCTGCGATCAGGGCACATTCCTCAGCACTGCGTTCCCACACAGCTTATTTAGAGAACAGCCCCTCTGCTGCAAACTGAGCTGCATATACGAGGGAGAGAGAGGGAGAGAGAGAGAGAGAGGGGGTGGTGAGAGAGGGAGAGAGAGAGAGAGAGAGAGAGAGAGAGGGAGAGAGGGAAAGGGAAAGAGGGGGGTGAGAGAGAGAGAGAGGGGGGAAAAGAGGAGGCGTGAGAGAGGGAGAGGGAGAGGGAAAGAGGGGGGTGAGAAAGAGAGAGAGACAGGCTCCTGTCCTTTCTTCATTCCAGAGAGGTACACCCTGGCTGTGCTGAACTCCCCTCTATCCTTCTCTGGAGTCATCTCTCCCTGTAGCTCAATGTACCTGTCTTTCAGCTAAACTCCTGACTCTTGCCTTGTTCCAGAGAGTCAGGGTGAGAATGTGATCTGTCTGCTCCCCTCAGCTCTCTGGTGCAGTATGCTGTAGTAAAGTACAGTATTAAACAGCACTGCATTTACCTTGGTCTCCTCCTCACTCTCCGCTCGCGTTCCTCGCAGTCCTGCTTTTCTGCTTCCTCCAGATGTTTGTGTTGATTTATTGCACGCTGAAATAAATAAGAATAATAACAACAAAAATAAAACCCAAGTGGAAAAACCTGTTCACTTGAATGCTAGCAGATGTTAAAGCAGCCTTGTGGTCTGTGTGACAGGATGGATGGTATTTGCTAGATTTGCTTCCCCTCTCTCTGTCCAGCAATGCCCTAAGGCCTTCGAAAGCTGTCTCTGCATGCTGCTCCATAGGGCCGCTGACAGGCTGCACAGAACGGATTGCTAGCAGGAGAAGTAGTCTTGCCTCCAGCCTGCCTCTGGGGGATGTTGGGAGAGGCTGCTGGGGGTCACTGCATTAACATCACTTGCATCACTTACATCACTGCATGCCAGTGCTTGGCTAGTCGGGCCTGGCTGGCTTGTATATTGTAGCTCCTTATAAAAGTAAGTTTCATGCTGTTCTCAGGGTTACACTATAGACCCCCCCCAATGCTGTTCTCAGGGTTACACTATAGACCCCCCCCAATGCTGTTCTCAGGGTTACACTATAGACCCCCCCCCATGTCTGAATGTTACTGGGTGTGTTCTGTCTTATATCGGTCAGCACATGACTGGGGCCATTCTCACACCCTTTTCAAAATGTCTCACTAATTCTACGTGTGGATTTTATAACTTATCCCAGAGACGGAGAGGGGAGAGGGGGGCAGAAAAACAGAAGAAAAAAGCCCATGAGAATTCCTCAGCTGCTTTGACTGCTTTCCGAGACAAGGCTTTAGGTTGTGTGAATTCCGCTCCAGGAACCTGGCTCTGCCCATATATGGAATGGATTGTATTTTTAGGATGGTGGAAAATGTAAGTGCGCTCTTGATAAACATTCGCTCTCCGAAGCGAACAGCCACTGATGGCAGAAGAGATTGCTGCTCCCAGCCTGGCTGTGCTGCTGCTTGAGAAGCACCCTCTTCATCACGTTGACTCTGTGAAGCATGAGCCTCCAGATCCAGGTACTACAGTATATACTGAAGAGAGGAGCAGAAACAAAGGGATCGGACACGCTGCATTCCCCAGCATGCTAATCTACATCACCCTGCATTCACCAGCACACTAATCTACATCACCCTGCATTCACCAGCACACTAATCTACATCACCCTGCATTCACCAGCACACTAATCTACATCACCCTGCATTCACCAGCACACTAATCTACATCACCCTGCATTCACCAGCACACTAATCTACATCACCCTGCATTCACCAGCACACTAATCTACATCACCCTGCATTCACCAGCACGCTAATCTACATCACCCTGCATTCACCAGCACGCTAATCTACATCACCCTGCATTCACCAGCACGCTAATCTACATCACCCTGCATTCACCAGCACGCTAATCTACATCACCCTGCATTCACCAGCACACTAATCTACATCACCCTGCATTCACAACCACACTAATCTACATCACCCTGCATTCACAACCACACTAATCTACATCACCCTGCATTCACAACCACACTAATCTACATCACCCTGCATTCACCAGCACACTAATCTACATCACCCTGCATTCACCAGCACGCTAATCTACATCACCCTGCATTCACCAGCACGCTAATCTACATCACCCTGCATTCACCAGCACGCTAATCTACATCACCCTGCATTCACCAGCACACTAATCTACATCACCCTGCATTCACCAGCACACTAATCTACATCACCCTGCATTCACCAGCACACTAATCTACATCACCCTGCATTCACCAGCACACTAATCTACATCACCCTGCATTCACCAGCACACAGTCCACTGCTGTTATTGAGTCTAAATGGCCTCATTTGTAAAACAGATAATATACAGTTAATACTACAGCTAGTTCACTAAAGCACACCAGTGTGCACAAAAACGGTTTACAACACAATGTACACCACAGACCAGAAATACTGACGCTCCAGTCTCAGCAGTGTACCCCCTCTCTCTGTTAAACATGATCAGGGCAGGGCTGAGGCGCGGGGTCATCCGATGAAACGATGCAGAATTACCTGGGCAATATCGCCAAGCAGAGCCGCGGGTATTTAGTTATTGCCCTGTTAACATGAACAGTTCAGGAGCTTATAGCCCACTGCAGGAGCCAGAGATCAGAATTAGGACCCCCCTCCCTGTTTAACTGCAGTTGCTTTAGCTCTGTCCCATCCAACATCCCCTCCCTTAGAATCATTCAGGAAACCACAGCGCTGATTGCCTATCTCAGAGTTGCCCTGCAGGGAGGGACCAGCCCAGTCTGAAAGCCGGTGCCTCCCTGCTCCCCTCCTGTGACGGGCAGTGCTGTGTGATGCTGTCCCCTGTCGGTGAGATGAGACAAGGTTAAAAGCTCTATAACCACGAATGCAGACCAGTCTGGCTCTTTTGCATAGTGGTTAGTTCTCTGGTTTGCGCCCAGCCTCAGTCTGTTGCACTGCCTTCTCCAGCAACAAGTAAAAGAGGGTTTTTACAGCATTTAGAAGTGGACCTGCTAACTCCAAGGAAAGGAAGCTGAGTGTTTGGATGAGCTGAAATAAACCGCGGCCAGCTCTTTCACCGCCCTGTGTTATGGTTACTGAAGTACCTGCACCTGGGCTGTTGAGTTTTTCACAGGTCACAGTGAGTGCTGTGGGGAGCAGACTGACTGAATCTGTACATTCTGATTCAGTGATTAGGGGCTGGGCTCTGGAACAGCCAAACATTGCCTTTTAAGGTCTCCCTCTCATCCCCTCTCATCTTACTGAATCATCAAAACAGGAAATGAGGCAGGGGGGGCTCTGTCTCTTTCTCTCCCCACCCCCTACCCCCATACCTCTCTTCTCTCTCTCTCTGTCCCTCTCCCCACCCCACGCCTCTCTCCATCTCTCTGTCTCTCTCTCTCTCCCTCTCCCCACCCCCACGTCTCTCTCCATCTCTCCATCTCTCTGTCTCTCCCTCTCCGTTTTTGGACTTTGTCACAGTTCTGCAGCAGCCCCTGTACTCAGAGTCACAGTTCTGCAGCAGCCCCTGTATTCAGTCACAGTTCTGCAGCAGCCCCTGTATTCAGTCACAGTTCTGCAGCAGCCCCTGTACTCAGAGTCACAGTTCTGCAGCAGCCCCTGTATTCAGACTCACAGTTCTGCAGCAGCCCCTGTATTCAGTCACAGTTCTGCAGCAGCCCCTGTATTCAGACTCACAGTTCTGCAGCAGCCCCTGTATTCAGTCACAGTTCTGCAGCAGCCCCTGTATTCAGACTCACAGTTCTGCAGCAGCCCCTGTATTCAGACTCACAGTTCTGCAGCAGCCCCTGTATTCAGACTCACAGTTCTGCAGCAGCCCCTGTATTCAGACTCACAGTTCTGCAGCAGCCCCTGTATTCAGTCACAGTTCTGCAGCAGCCCCTGTTCCACATTCCACAGACAGCTTGTTGACGCTGTTGTTCTCTCCCAGTCTCCATGCTATGATTATTGATGGGCCGCTGTGTCACCCACACAGTTACATAGTGTAGCTCCTCCCCCTCTTCAACACATCTTCAGGACAAGGCCACTGCAGCTCACTGCACACTTTCAGCTGGGCTTCCTAATGCTAGAGCTGACAAATAGAAACTCACTTTTGAGCCAGCATCCCCACTGTATCCATTCACTACAGCTGGTCCTGTCTCAGTACAGACTGGAAAACTATACTGTATAACTACACTAATGATACTTAACAGGAAGCCCTGAAAGAGCTGTCGTTTTTTCTTTGTGTGTGTGTGTTTTTTTATTTGTGTTACTGCTGTGTGTGTGGCAGCCTCATTGCGCTGTGCTGTTCAGGTCCTGGGAACGCCCTGCTGCCTGGTCCTGTGAGACAGCAGCTCTGAGAGCAGAGTCTGAGAACCTGGGAGTGAGGGGAGAGGGGAGAGAGGAGAGGGACAGCGCCAGAGAGAGTCTGCTGCCTGGTCCTGTGAGACAGCAGCTCTGAGAGTGGAGTCTGAGAGCCTGGGAGTGAGGGGAGAGGGGAGAGAGGAGAGGGACAGAGCCAGAGAGAGAGGCTGCTGCCTGGTCCTGTGAGACAGCAGCTCTGAGAGCCTGGGAGTGAGGGGAGAGAGGAGAGAGGAGAGGGACAGAGCCAGAGAGAGAGGCTGCTGCCTGGTCCTGTGAGACAGCAGCTCTGAGAGCCTGGGAGTGAGGGGAGAGAGGAGAGAGGAGAGGGACAGAGCCAGAGAGAGGCTGCTGCCTGGTCCTGTGAGACAGCAGCTCTGAGAGCAGAGTCTGAGAGCAGAGTCTGAGAGCCTGGGAGTGAGGGGAGAGGGGAGAGAGGAGAGGGACAGCGCCAGAGAGAGAGGCTGCTGCCTGGTCCTGTGAGACAGCAGCTCTGAGAGCGGAGTCTGAGAGCCTGGGAGTGAGGGGAGAGAGGAGAGAGGAGAGGGACAGAGCCAGAGAGAGAGGCTGCTGCCTGGTCCTGTGAGACAGCAGCTCTGAGAGCCTGGGAGTGAGGGGAGAGAGGAGAGAGGAGAGGGACAGAGCCAGAGAGAGGCTGCTGCCTGGTCCTGTGAGACAGCAGCTCTGAGAGCCTGGGAGTGAGGGGAGAGAGGAGAGAGGAGAGGGACAGAGCCAGAGAGAGAGGCTGCTGCCTGGTCCTGTGAGACAGCAGCTCTGAGAGCGGAGTCTGAGAGCCTGGGAGTGAGGGGAGAGGGGAGAGAGGAGAGGGACAGTACCAGAGAGAGAGGCTGCTGCCTGGTCCTGTGAGACAGCAGCTCTGAGAGCGGAGTCTGAGAGCCTGGGAGTGAGGGGAGAGAGGAGAGAGGAGAGGGACAGAGCCAGAGAGAGAGGCTGCTGCCTGGTCCTGTGAGACAGCAGCTCTGAGAGCGGAGTCTGAGAGCCTGGGAGTGAGGGGAGAGGGGAGAGAGGAGAGGGACAGTACCAGAGAGAGAGGCTGCTGCCTGGAGGGGCAGCGTGGGGTCATGTGAAAGAACGTTAACTTGATGTCTTCCAGACACTCTGGCCTTTAAAAAATAAACTGTTTCCTTATCCGCCATCCCTCTCTTTATTTATCTAGCTATCTATCTGGTAAAATATTCATTCTATATATAATATAGATTCAGATATCATTTGAAACATGAATTTCTAATCATTCATGATAAATAAAAACACCAGAGAACTTAACATTCCCTCAGCTCTAAAGATATGATCACACTGCCTCCCTCCCAGTCCCTCAGCTCTAAAGATATGATCACACTGCCTCCCTCCCAGTCCCTCAGCTCTAAAGATATGATCACACTGCCTCCCTCCCAGTCCCTCAGCTCTAAAGATATGATCATACTGCCTCCCTCCCAGTCCCTCAGCTCTAAAGATATGATCACACTGCCTCTCTCCCAGTCCCTCAGCTCTAAAGATATGATCACACTGCCTCCCTCCCAGTCCCTCAGCTCTACCCACTAGACCACACTGCCTCCCTCCCAGTCCCTCAGCTCTACCCACTAGACCACACTGCCTCCCTCCCAGTCCCTCAGCTCTAAAGATATGATCACACTGCCTCCCTCCCAGTCCCTCAGCTCTAAAGATATGATCATACTGCCTCCCTCCCAGTCCCTCAGCTCTAAAGATATGATCATACTGCCTCCCTCCCAGTCCCTCAGCTCTAAAGATATGCCTCCCTCCCAGTCCCTCAGCTCTAAAGATATGATCACACTGCCTCTCTCCCAGTCCCTCAGCTCTAAAGATATGATCACACTGCCTCCCTCCCAGTCCCTCAGCTCTACCCACTAGACCACACTGCCTCCCTCCCAGTCCCTCAGCTCTACCCACTAGACCACACTGCCTCCCTCCCAGTCTCTCAGCTCTACCCACTAGACCACACTGCCTCCCTCCCAGTCCCTCAGCTCTACCCACTAGACCACACTGCCTCCCTCCCAGTCCCTTAGTTCTAATCCCTGGAGTTGTTTACTGGAGCTTTAGATATTCAAAGCCAGGCCCTTGACATGATAATCTATCATCTTTACAGCCATTACCCAGACTCCTGACCTGTGCTTTACATTAGGACTATTAAAGGACTATTAGAGGACTATTAGAGGGGTATTAGAGGACTATCAGGGGGGTATTAGAGGGGTATAAGAGGACTATCAGGGGGGTATTAGAGGGGTATTAGAGGACTATCAGGGGGGTATTAGAGGGGTATTAGAGGACTATCAGGGGGGTATTAGAAGGGTATTAGAGGACTATCAGAGGGGTATTAGAGGGTCGTTTTCAATGCGGGGCCTGGCATTTCCGTCAGACCGCTCTCTGCTCACAGCAGCTGGGCACATCTGGAGCCCGGGCCTCCCCGCTCACTGAGTTCCCAGGAAGAAAGAGCTGGGAGGCAGCAAGCCCGGGTTGACGGAAGGGTCACGTATCCTGTGCACGCTCACAGAGGGGAATCGGATAAGTTAACCATGCCTTGGTCACTTGGGAGCTTTCCCATGTTAGAAAGAAAAACAGCCCATTTACTGCATGACCTAATCCCCTCTGGAAGATTGCATAGGAACAGGTTTTCATTGCTGTATAATAGTGATCATCTCATTCTGCAACCCTTAACAGAGCAGGAGCATTTGACTAGATTACACTGCGTTACTGCACAGTGTATGAGCGGCCCACTGCTCAACTCTACTGTCGTTATATATCTGTGATTGCATGAAGAAGTAGAAACCTTCCCTAGCCAGGACGCATTGGGACCCTTTCCTTCCCTGTGCCAATGCAGATCCTGTGACTACACGCACACGCACACACACACACACACACACACGCACACACACACACACGCACACACACACACACGCACTCACACACACACGCACACACACACACGCACGCACGCACGCACGCACGCACGCACACATGCACACACGCACGCACACACACACACACGCATGCACACACACTCACACACACACGCACGCACACGCACGCACGCACGCACGCACACACACGCACGCACGCACACACGCACGCACGCACGCACGCACACCTTTGCTGTCAGCCTTGTACCCTGATACTGCCATTCTGACTGCTCTGTGTATGTGTTCTAGTCAGCTTGCATGCAATGGAACAGTTTGATTTCAGCTCATCTAGAAACAGGAATACTTACTGGGAATTAAAACAGTAACACTATTGGTTACGCAGATGGGACCAAGCAAGCAACTGGGTTACCATAGCAATAGAGTTCATAGCAATAGAGTTTCATTGCAATAGAGTTTCATAGAAATAGAGTTTCATAGCAAAAGAGTTTCATTGCAATAGAGTTTCATTGCAACAGAGTTTCATAGCAATAGAGTTTCATAGAAATAGAGTTTCATAGAAATAGAGTTTCATTGCAATAGAGTTTCATTGCAACAGAGTTTCATAGAAATAGAGTTTCATAGCAATAGCGTTTCATTGCAATAGAGTTTCATAGCAATAGAGTTTCATAGCAATAGAGTTTCATTGCAATAGAGTTTCATTGCAACAGAGTTTCATAGAAATAGAGTTTCATAGCAATAGCGTTTCATTGCAGTAGAGTTTCATTGCAATAGAGTTTCATTGCAGTAGAGTTTCATTGCAATAGAGTTTCATAGCAATAGAGTTTCATTGCAATAGAGTTTCACTGCAATAGCGTTTCATTGCAATAGAGTTTCATAGCAATAGAGTTTCATAGCAATAGAGTTTCATTGCAATAGAGTTTCATTGCAACAGAGTTTCATAGAAATAGAGTTTCATAGCAATAGCGTTTCATTGCAGTAGAGTTTCATAGCAATAGCGTTTCATTGCAGTAGAGTTTCATTGCAATAGAGTTTCATAGCAATAGAGTTTCATTGCAATAGAGTTTCACTGCAATAGAGTTTCATTGCAATAGAGTTTCACTGCAATAGAGTTTAATTGCACTACAATAACACTTTGAAGTAACAACCTGACTACGTTCTTCCCTGGAACAAACTGGAATACTGCAAAGCATTGGTGTTTAATATTAAACAATAAATACATAAAAACATGAAAGAGTAGTCGATTGTAAAATGAACTGCATATAATGTGCATTGTGGTATTTTTGTTAAGAAGGTAAACTTTCCCGAAAATGCATTTTGTACGCACACTTCGTTGGCATTCAAGGCCACAGCGGCACACAAACACACATGAGCAGTACAGCAGTGTGGAGCTCTTCCTACACTGCAGAGCAGCACTGCTGAGCTCTTCTGATACCTGGGAAACACTATTAAAGTGGCTTTCTTTATCAACAGCCTTGCATTCAAAAAACGTCTTGCATAAACATCTTAAATCAGCCTTTCAATAAAAAAAAAACCAAAACGAAATAAAAGAAAAAAAACCCTGTGGATACAGTGTGGCCCAGTAACGCAGCACTGCACACTTCCAACATGATGGCAATTTCAATTTGAATGGATTTTCATCCCACAGCATCTCCAAGCGCTTCACATGTGGGTTCAAACAGAAAGGAATCTGCAGCGTCAAGAAGTAGTGAAAATGACAAAGCAATAGGAAGGAACACTAACAATAAAACGACGTCTCTGATTCAGAGCAGAAAAGAGCTTCTCATTCACTCTTCAGCTGCAAGCCCAAGCTGGCCTTTTCTCTTAAACGGAGGCCTGTGCTTTAGTCACTGCACCCCAGGCTCCCCTCTAACCCCACAGGCCTCCCCTGCACGGCGTCGGGGGGCAGGGGGCTGCCTTGAGAACCAAACCTGCAGGCTGCTGCTTACCTGCCCTATACCTGCAGCTCAACCGCACTGTCACCCAAGCTGCCTTGAAAGTTAATGAACAGCTGAACTGCAGGAACCCACATTTTGATCTTTTGCTCAACTATCGTGGTTTACACATTACCAGGGCTGCCATTTCCTATGTTTTCACATGATTCATGTACTATACTTAGAGAATAGACACCCAGACAGACAGACACCCAGACAGACAGACAGACAAAAAGACACACACACACCCAGACACACACACCCAGACAGAGACACAAAGACAGACAGACAGACACACACACACCCCCACACCCCCACAGACAGAGACACAGACACACACACTCAGCTATAGGTGTTGTCCACACTTGTTGTTCTCTTTTATTTAATATAAAAAATCTTTATTAAAAAATAAATAAATAAATAAATTCCTTACCCGTCTCAGCGCTTTGCTCCAGCTGTCTCCCCGCACCCATGGGGCAGGTGGGTGGGTTTTGGGAGTGAGGGGTGAGGAGGGGGCAGCTCTCTTTCTGAGCACCCCTCTGGAGCTCCACAATCTGGACATCTTTCCTGAGACGAGGCTCCCTTTTGAAGCCTGGGCAGCACGGGCGCAAACTTTTCTTTACCCTTATATGAGCTCAGAGGCAGGTCTGTCGACAGAGCCGCACGTTTGGGAAAGCCCACAGAGCCATGTGATTGGCTGGAGGGGGGCCCCTGCGACCCCCTACCCTGTGACCTGACAAAGGGGGAGGGGAGGGGGGAAGGAGGGAGCAAAGGAAGCCGCCTTTGACAATTTTCATATTTCTTCTAAATTTGGAGATTTCTGCCCAGGCTGGAGTCTTGGCTGCCTCCCCCCTCCCCCCAGATGTCCATGTGGAAACCATTAAAGACTGAGAGCTTTGGGATTCCTGGCAGCGCTGGGCTTGGGAACATGAGAGGATTGCTCAGGCACAGTTATCTGGAATAAATAACTTCCTCTCCCAGCGCGACTGACCCATATGGGAAAGCGCTTGCTCACGGCAGGCTGGGATTAGTATACAAAAAAAAGAGAAGAAAATAAGAAAATGTCTCTTTCTGTTTATTTTAGAATGGGGGGAGGGGGTGAGGAGAGAGAAACCCTGGGAGTCAGACCAGGTCCTGTTAACCCTTTCCTGAAGGGATCCCTTTGATTCAGAAACCCGAGAGAAGAGAAGCGAGAAGCATGTGCTCCTGACATAACAACAGGGGAGATACGACAGAGTGCAAAAGTGAAAAGAACAATCACACGTTACAAGAGCAGTAACAGCCGACTCGAGCTGATCTTTTAGGTAGAGTAAGAGCTCAGCTGCTTGCCTGCCTTGCACTTGCAGTAAGACCCGTGATGAAGTTCAAGGTTGTCTGAACACTTGGGCGGTGCTGCAGTTTGAAATGCATGCTAGTCTGTGCTATCATAATGAAATGCATGCTAGTCTGTGCTATCATAATGAAATGCATGCTAGTCTGTCCTATCGTAATGAAATGCATGCTAGTCTGTGCTATCGTAATGAAATGCATGCTAGTCTGTGCTATCGTAATGAAATGCATGCTAGTCTGTGCTATCGTAATGAAATGCATGCTAGTCTGTCCTATCATAATGAAATGCATGCTAGTCTGTGCTATCATAATGAAATACATGCTAGTCTGTCCTATCATAATGAAATGCATGCTAGTCTGTGCTATCATAATGAAATGCATGCTAGTCTGTCCTATCATAATGAAATGCATGCTAGTCTGTGCTATCATAATGAAATGCATGCTAGTCTGTCCTATCATAATGAAATGCATGCTAGTCTGTGCTATCATAATGAAATGCATGCTAGTCTGTCCTATCGTAATGAAATGCATGCTAGTCTGTGCTATCGTAATGAAATGCATGCTAGTCTGTGCTATCGTAATGAAATGCATGCTAGTCTGTGCTATCGTAATGAAATGCATGCTAGTCTGTCCTATCATAATGAAATGCATGCTAGTCTGTGCTATCATAATGAAATACATGCTAGTCTGTCCTATCATAATGAAATGCATGCTAGTCTGTGCTATCATAATGAAATGCATGCTAGTCTGTCCTATCATAATGAAATGCATGCTAGTCTGTGCTATCATAATGAAATGCATGCTAGTCTGTCCTATCATAATGAAATGCATGCTAGTCTGTCCTATCGTAATGAAATGCATGCTAGTCTGTGCTATCGTAATGAAATGCATGCTAGTCTGTGCTATCGTAATGAAATGCATGCTAGTCTGTGCTATCGTAATGAAATGCATGCTAGTCTGTCCTATCATAATGAAATGCATGCTAGTCTGTGCTATCATAATGAAATACATGCTAGTCTGTCCTATCATAATGAAATGCATGCTAGTCTGTGCTATCATAATGAAATGCATGCTAGTCTGTCCTATCATAATGAAATGCATGCTAGTCTGTGCTATCATAATGAAATGCATGCTAGTCTGTCCTATCATAATGAAATGCATGCTAGTCTGTGCTATCGTAATGAAATGCATGCTAGTCTGTGCTATCGTAATGAAATGCATGCTGATAGGGGAAAAACACACTTATATGTAAAGTTTACCACTGCCTTTTTGCCCTCCTCTCCTCCTCTCCCCTCCTCTCCTCCTCTCCCTCATCTCCCCTCTCCCTCCTCCCTCCTCTCCCTCTCCCTCTCTTCCTCTCCCTCCTCTCCCCCCTCTCCCCCTCTCCTCTTCCTCTCCTTCCTCTCCCTCCTCCCCCCCTCCCCCCCTCTCCCCCTCCTCAATGTCTGTGTAGTCTCATCAGCCCATCCTCTCTGTGTTTAAAGGTGCTGTCTCCTGCTCAAGTGTGCTGCCAGACAGAAAGAGAAACTACATTTAGACCAGGGTGGGAGGTGGTAATAAGCAACTAAAACAAAAGAGGCAATGTTAGTGTAGCTGTTTGTTAAATGGGCCACTGGTTAGCTCGCTCATCCAGGAAGGTCATAGCTCTCCCTCCCCAAGAAGCCTTAAAAAGGCAATGTTTGGGGAAGACTCTCTGTTTACATCTCCTGCAGACTGGGACTGTTGAAAAAAAGAACTGCTGTCAGCCAGTGTCTCAGAGCCTGGCTGGCCAGAGCATTAATAAAAGTAGATTTGTCTTTATTTTTTTAATTGAGTCTTACTTGCCCATCTTCGGGCTCCATGTTATCTTTTCCTCTCTGCAGCTTTGGGTAGTTGGTCATCTTTCCTCTGTATAGGTTTGCGATGTTGAAAGGCTTTACTACTGGGCTGAAATCACTGTCCTGTGAATATCAACAAGATTGCAAACAAAGCTGGTTTGCAGTGCTTGTCATGTCAAACATGGACATGTTTCCAATGAGGTAACAGTGTAGCACTGTGGCTGTCCTGCGCTCACATGAGCACTTCCACAGAGCCCCGCTGCAATGCCACAGTAACTGTCCGCTCAGCTCCACCATATTAGCAGCCCTCAGCAGCTATTCACTGTCCTGCAGGTGTTTACAAGACATGAACCTCCTTGAGAAGCCTGCCAAGAAGGCGGCCTTGTGTGTGTGTGTGTGTGTGTGTGTGAGGTCAGTGTGTGTGTGTGTGCGTGCGTGCATGCGTGTGTGTGGGGGGTCAGTGTGTGTGCGTGTGTGTGTGTGTGTGTGCGTGCGTGCATGTGTGTGTGCATATGCGTGCATGCGTGCGTGCGTGCGTGTTTGCGTGCGTGTGCGTGCGTGCGTGCGTGCATGTGTGTGTGTGTGTGTGAGGTCAGTGTGTGCATGTGTGTGTGCGTGTGTTATTAGTGTTTCTTGTACTGCGTTGTAAATGTTAAAGCAGCACCTTGTCTTTTAATGAGTCGTTCAATTCAAACACATGCTTGTACACTAAGCAGGGTCCTGTGCTGGGAGCCCCTTCCACGCAGTCGGGCTGGAGACGGCAAGGCTGCCTGCCTGCTATAGAGCTCTCAAGCACGCCACACCACCCTGCTGACTAGCAGCCCAGGATTAAGATGTCAGGGTGATGGAGCGCCCTTTGTCTTTTGCACTCAAGCCCTGGCTGTCTATGAGAAATATCCTGAGTTTCCAGTAGACTCCCTGCCTGCCTCCCACTACAGAGGGAGCAAACCCAGCCCTTATTTGGAAATAGCGACAGTTCTAATAAACTTGCCTTGGAGTCAGATTGTGTGTGTGTGATTTTTTTTTTTTTAAATTCCCTGTTAAAGTTTGATTCTGGGCCAGCTGGTTAACTGTTATGGTTCTGAAAATAGTCAAGTCTGTTTCTTTATCTTCTCAAATACAAAGGCTTCATTTTTTAAAGCACTTAGAAAACATTTACAGCTAGGATGTAATTCATCGCATACATCAAAAATAAACATTGCATTCAAATGAGAACGGGCTGTCTGCTTACCTACTGTCTTTGATAAATGGATATAATTTATACTGCAGTGTCAACAACTGTGCACCGCTGGATGTGATGCATATGCAGACAGTATGGTTGGCAGTGCTATGGAGGATATTACCTCTGCAGATTTCTACACTCCTCACTGCTGGGCTTATGGCAGTTCAAAGTATTCTATAGATTTCTTGTAAATGCTGCTTGTTTTTAAACCTGACTGAATTCAGTCACTATCGCTTCAGCCCGTTGTCTGATTTCTTTGGAAAGCACTGTAGACTTCATTATAAAACTCAGCGGACCGGCTCAGCCAATCAGATTCCAGGTGCTTGGCGGTCACTATCCCTCTGTAGATGCCCTGGGAGACTGAGGGGCTGATGGAACAGGTGCAGGAAACCTTTCTGAAAGATTTGAAACCATGACCTGCATCCTCCTTCAGGGAGATGGGAATCAGATCTAAGAGTCTCGTTAAGCAAGGGTGTCAGATGTTTTTACTTTCTTTTTTGTTTCTGGGTGTTTCTAGTAGCTTTGCCCTCTTTAAATGTCACGCCGTGCTGTTTGTCCAAGCCTGTATGCTGTGTGCATAATTCATTTTCCAGGGAAGTGTATGCATTGCCTAATAATCGCAATGCTTTCTGCCTGATGTAATTCCCCTCCTGCACGCTGGTATTCCAATCAAAGCCAGAAACTCCAGCCCTGGAAGCAGAGCAGCCTACACTAGACTGGTGTACACTCTTCCAATTCTCTGTGTGTCTGCACTGAAACACACACAACTCAAACACGCACACAACTCAAACACACACACAACTCAAGATACCCAAATCAAACACACCCATCATCCCAGAGTAACAAAGGCACTCCCTCCCTCCCAAGGGCCCTTGATTTCAGCTGCAGTCTGCATTGAGGGGCCTCACCAGGGTACTTTGTCACATGGCTCGTCTCTTGAGCATGTCATTCTCTCCTGCCATCTTGATTTCCAATCTTACTGTCCTGGTAGAGTATTGTGCACGCGATGCTGCTTGATACAATGCTGAGAGTGAGCAAACTGGCCAGCTCTGATCTTGTGTGGGTGAAAATCAGCTTGCTTCTGTCACAGTGCCCTGGACTATTTCATTATGAATATATACTTCATTAAACACTTGCAGCTGTTTAATGTTACATTGTTTCCAGGTGATATAAGCGGTCCCACACAAAGACATTTCAGATGTCTGTATCCCATCTACATTAGGCTCTGGTGCTCATTTTATGACAGCATTTACTGAATTGGCTAATCTGTTTCAACCAGCAAGTTGTTTGCCTAATGACTTTCCTGAGTTTTGACATTCTGAAGCAGAAATGTTTTTGTATGCATCATTTCTTAAATTCTACCCAAAAAAGGCAATTCTTTATTTCCATGAGGGCGGTGGGATTATAGCTGGATAAGCACCGCGTTGCAGTCCTGCCCTTCAGACGGAAACAGCGAAGACAGCGAGCAGACAGCGATGAAGGAGCTTGCATTAACAAACAGGGAAAAATAATGGGCCGCCAACTAACTCGCTGTGATGGAAAAATGCAACCCCCATCTGTTATTGCATGCACTGCTTAGTTTAAATAACCTGTGAAATCTGTCATGCACACAGTTCGGGTATGTTTTATTTTTAATCAGAAGGTTTATCGTCCCCTTCCATTTAAAAATAGCCTCCTGCTCTACCCAGCCTGTTTTGGTAATCTCAGTTTCGAGAATGCCTCAGATATTTCACTGTGGTTCACGTCTGGATTCTATCAGTAATAGGAAATGATGTTTACACATGAACGCAGCTAAGAGGTATGTTACCACTGCGGCCAGTTACAAGGTTTTCAACTTTTTTGGTGAAAAGGGAAATGTGCTCTTATAAAAAAAACAAAAAAGAAAAAAAAAACCCATTGGGGCAGGTTTTGATAAGAGAACGTTCGGGTCATTAGAAGTGTTCATTTCCATAGCAACTGTGTCGGCACAGGCAGGGTTCCATACAGCACTTACTTAAATGTTCCCTTGCAAAATCCTAGGCACACAGTCGACTATGTGGATTAATGCATGGCATACTCTCCCTTTATGTCACATACAAAGGTACAGCTGTGAGATTCTGTGCTACAAAGCACTGTACTACAGTAAAACTGCTTGACAGAATACCGAGCGCTCCATCGGTCAGGGTTCCAGGGGTTTCATTTGTATTTATTTATTTTAACCAGTCCCCTTCAAAGATACAATCAACCATACCCATGTATAATCCTGACTCACTCTCACAAGGAAGCGTTTCTGAAGGGAGCGAGGGAGGCAGTGTGGTCCAACGTTCAGAGTGGAGACACAGGGACAGTGTGGCCCTGTGCTGAGTGGAGAGACTGGGACAGTGTGGTCCTGTGTTCAGAGTGGAGAGACTGGGGCAGTGTGGTCCAGTGTTCAGAGTGGAGACACAGGGACAGTGTGGTCCCATGGTAATCGTTGTAGACTATTTGTGCGTGTGCACTAAGATCATTTCCTAGAACTTTACTGTGTTGGAAACGAGATTATTTGAACAGAGACAAAAAAAAAAAAAAAGAAGTACTTGGAAGAAAAGATTTTATTGTAAATGTTTATTTCCTCGAGAAATAACAAATATAACATATAATGTAGAAATAAATATGTTTTATTTTTAGAAATTTCCTAGCATCACATCGTATTAAACAGTCGCTCCAAACAAACACTTTTTTTCTCGATTTTGTGTAAAAAACAAAAAACAAAAACTAACAAAACAAACAAAACTACAAAAAAACTAAACACAAAGTAATTCCCTTTTGCTTCTCTGCAGGAACTCGGTAAAACACTGTCTCAAGAGACTCAAGTTCAGGGTCTGAAACTCCCCGTCGAAACAAGAAACCTCGCTGTGCAACAAGAGCATTTCTTCACTGTCTGCAAGCCACTTCTGTGTCCTGCTTAGAACCATCACCAGAACGATCTAAATCATCTGAACCAGGGCTGGCACATACGTAGCATTATCATTGATTTCATTAAGTGGAAAATATTTCCAGGAGCCCCTCTTCCTTTTCTCTGGACTGCCCTGCTGCTTCTCCCCCAGTTTCATGGCTGGGAGGGGAGGAGAGCACACACTCCCCACAAGTCAGTACCTGATCCGGGTCAGTTCTGCTCGACCGTGGCCTTGTGGGTCTGTTCTGCGTTCTGGTACGACTTCTGTGACAGACAGGTGGTCTCTGAACAGATTCTGCCATGTGTGTTCCTGCAGCAGCGATGATCTGGAGCTCCCATGTCCAGCAGTTTGTACAGAAAGTTCTGTGTGTGCGTCCGCGTGCCTGACCTCGTGAGAAGAGCACAGCCAAGCCGGCTATGATCATCCCCGCGGTCGCTGCTTCTGAAAAGTCTCTATAGAGACCAGCAACCCGATCAGAGGATCTCTCTCGATGCGCCCAGACAAGCCAAACAGGAGCGTGTGGTTCATTAGCAGTAAATGCAGCTGGACTGGAATAATGTTCCGGGTCACCCATGGCATGTCATCTGCATCATCATGAAAAGTTACTTCCCCATTATAAACTGGAAAAAATCACCTTCCAGGCATGACTTCATTCCCAAGAGCCAGTCAAAAAAAAACACTTTCCAGTTTGAAAGTAAAAAAGGCACAAAAATGAGGAGTAAACGATGCCTCCGATCTCAGAGGCTGAGGGTAAACTGTCGTCCCAACTAGAAAAATACTAAGAGTTATCTGCTCGCAAGCCTGGCTAACGAGTACAATCAAGATGCATTTCCTCACACTCACTCATTCTTCTCCCTTTTATCAATAACTCAAATCGGTTATGTATTTTTTTTTCTTATAAAACATATGAGCGCAAAAAATAACAGACAATCCCAACAGCTCTTCATATCTGTACACACCTTCTCTATACATGGCTGGGTGCTGCTATACAGCTGAAGGGGACAGGGGACGGGGGACGGTCTCCCAGCAGCCTGGAGGGGAGGAGACACACCCGGGCATAGTTAGATGCTTACGAGCATGAAGCACAGAAGCGACAGGTTAATGGCTTTTTCATTTGTATTATCAGCATTGATTAGTGCCTTGACTTTATTGTGATGTTTTCTGTGCTGCGAATCACACACATATCGTTTGTTATTCTCTCTCCACTCAGACATGCCCTTCGTTTCCAGACTGGAAGGGGATGTCACCTGGACCCTGGACCCGGTTCTAGGCAGTGCGCTCTCACTGGTTTCAACAGAGAAATTTAGGGGTCACCGGGACAAGCCTTCGAGTGAAGGACTTTACAGGGCTTGGGTTTAAAGGGGAAGTCTGACATCACCTTCCAGTCTGAAAAGAAAAACAGTAAAACACTCAACAACAAAACAACAAACCCCAATAAAACACGCAGATGGACAGTACAACATCACAAAAAGCAGAGACTCTGGCAGGTCTGTCGCTCGTGTGCTCCTAGCTCTGGAACTGGGTGCTTCTCGAAAGCTTGATTCGATCTGTGAGCACCAGAGGTAGGAAGCAAAAAAAAACAACACAACGTCGTCCCTCTCACATTTCAGACGTCCCACGGCAGCACTGTACTGCCCTCCTGCTCTACGGCTAGTCCCCTGCTCTTAGGAAAGCGTGCTGCTCCACAAGTTTCCATCTACAGCAGCTGTGCATTCGCTGTGCAGCCTTATCCCATCCTGGTCAGCAGAGACACTGTGCAGCGTTTTCCATGTACATTAAAAGCAGCACAATCCACACACTCACTCTTCTAGTCTGGATGCACGCACGCACCCTTTCCTAAACAATGCAACGGGGCCAATGCCTCCGTAGGGCACGTTTCAATCAGAAAGCACGCAGGCACAAGCCAGTTTTGGAAGGGGGTGAAAGGGAAGGCAGACTTGGACATGCCTCTGCTGTAGCTGGAAAAGCACCTCAGCAAGGCAGCTGAACCACGTGCAGGTGTGAGGTGAAGGGCAGCATTAGATACTGGGGGTGGGCGGGGTTTCCCTTTGTCTAGCTTTGTAGAGACGCTCCACTGACTGGGATGGCGGTGGAGTCTCCCCCCTCTCTCGGAGGGTCCTGCAGCTGGCTATATGTAATCGTCCTCCACCGGCTCGCCCCGCACGTCGCAGTAGTGGATGAAGATGGCCACCACTCTCTGGAACACGCCCCGCCTGCTCTGCCGCAGCTCCGAGATCTCCTCCCCGATCGTCTCCATGCAGATATCCGCAGACAGCTGGCCCTTCCGCCGCGGGGCGTAGATGGTGGCTGCAGCAGGGAGAGAGAGGGTGAGAGGGGCTAGGAGGAAGAGGGACGCACTACCAGTCCAAAACGGCAATTCATCTGTCCACAGGGCACTAAATTACTACATTTCTAGCTACTCAAACCCACTGCCTTCCACGCTGCAGCCCAGTGCTTTCTCTAACCACTGAGCTACTCAAACCCACTGCCTTCCACGCTGCAGCCCAGCGCTTTCTCTAAGCACTGAGCTACTCAAACCCACTGCCTTCCACGCTGCAGCTCTCTCAGTAAGCCTGCAGACTGGCCCTGGGGAGTGTTGGGATTACAAACTCACTGCTCTCGTCATCCTCGAAGTCGTAGCGTGCGTAGCTGTTGGGCTCGGCAGTGCGGAGCGATCGCAGCCACGGGAAGTCTGTGATCATCGAGTAGGGGGCGCCATCCACCAGACCTGCAGAGAGGGAGGAGGTGAGAGAGAGGGAGGGGGGGAGACAGGGAGAGGAGAGAGAGAGGGAGGGGTAGAGAGGGGGTGAGAGAGAGGGAGGGAGGGAGAAGGGGTGAGAGAGAGGGAGGGAGGGAGGAAGGAGAGAGAGGGAGGGAGGGAGGAAGGAGAGAGAGGGAGGGAGGAAGGAAGGAAGGAAGGAAGGAAGGAAGGAGAGAGAGAGAATGTTTCAAACCTGACACTGTCTGGCACACACACATCTAACTCAGCACAAACTGGGCACCTCTTTACCCAGAAAAGAAAAAGAATGGGATCTTAGCTGCACATTGTCTTTAAAAGGAAACTTAGTTTATTTATAGGTTTAAAAACAATAGCTAGAAGTGCAGTTTGAGAATTGTTTTGGGCGAATGCCCTCCTGGTTGTGTTCTGCTTGATTTAGTTTCTTCTAGAAATGATTGCTGAGAGGTTGACGTCAGGAGCGACTGTTTCTATTGACCGAGCCCACGGTGCAGATTTGTACTTGAGAAGAAGATATGCTGATTGTGCAACTGTATAGCCAGCATTAACCAATCCAGGGACTGCACATGAAGGGCCTGGAATCTGACTGGAAGGCAGGCTGTCACTCACCCTCCAGAGTGTAGATGTCCCGCCCCCAGGGGTAGTGCGGGTGCCTCTTTACATCCTCCTCCGTCCGGGAGGCTTCTGGAAAAAACTCGTACTTGATGAGCTCTCTGTGAAGCGCAAAGAGAAAAGGACAGGAATGAAACAGAGGCCACAGCAAGGGCAGCTCTGCAGCATCCAAACCAACAAGCAGCAAAGCACAGTGAGCTAGACAATACCCCCAGGGACAACCTTTAATACCTTCAAGAGCAGGTCAAACGCGAGGCAGGGTCCTTAACAAGTTCATCGATTCTGTGACAACGTGACAGCAGCTTACTATTAGTGCACAGAGTTTCGCCATTGCTTTTAATGCCAAAAATGGTTAACAATGGTAACAGACAGCACACACCTCCACATGGTGGACATGTTGCTGTGAGGACACTGCCATCTGCTGGCCGGCTGAACTCATGTCAAGGCCAGCGTTCCCTGTTAAACAAAAGCCCTGATGCCTGTCTCTATTATTTTAATGAAAAGTATTATGCTTGAATAAATGGATTAAAACAAATTTCATCATTTACTAAAATATGTGTTGAGCTGATTTTTTTTTTTTTTTGGTAAATACATTTTAAATTTGTATTAATGTATCAATCAAATACAACAAAACCCTAAAACCTCTATAAAGATGGGATTTTTAAAAAATTTTTTTATAAAAAACTAAATTAGGGGAAACCTGAGAGAAATCACAGTAACCGCAGAGCTGCAAGATTTTAAATGTGCGGCACGTTCTTCGTTATCCACTGTATCTATCAGTGTGCATGTCCATTGAGACTTGCACCGATTGTGAACTTTGCATTTTTAAAGCACGCATTATATAATACAATGCAATATAATATAATCTAATAGAACAGAAGCCAGCACATGACAATGCAGCCCTCTCTGTGTGTCTGTGTGAAGAGTAGCAGCCACAGCCACATGCTGCAGGCTCTCCTGTGCTGCCTCGCCCCTCACAGGACTCACTGGTTGATGTTGGCGATGGTGTCCATCCAGCTGCGGATGCGCACCTTGTTCCTCACGTTGGGGGGGTTGCTGAACTCGTGGATGATGCACACGTGGTACGGATAGGGTCCACAGAAGATCTTCTTCTCCAGGGCTAGCGTGTCCACCTGCAGAGAACACCAGCGAGAGGTAAGAGCCAGGAGGCAGCGGTCTGCTGAGCACAACGCCAGGGGACAGGGGAGCACAGATCCAGCCCTGGAGGTGTCCGGAGCACCCCTGCACGTCGCTCCACCTGCACCCCGAATTACTGAAACGATCCCATGTCACCTCCTTCCAGGTCTTTCATTGTTTAATGACACAGATAAAACCTGGAGCAGTCTGGACCCCAAGGACAACATGTGTGCTCCCCTGCAATGTCAAGTCAACATCTCAACAGAATACCTTCATCATCAGTGTGAGGAGTCTGCAGCAGGATTTCTTTTCTAGGTTTTAGAAACTATGAAGTGCAGCTGCCGTCTTACCGTAAGAAACAGGTGTTAATCGAAACCTTGCTGTAATAAAAGGCCCCACAACACAAGCCCATGCCAGACTATCTGTGCTCGCTAGCTCGTCTGAACCGCACCTGCTGCATGGGGCGCAGGTAGATGATGCGGTTCCTCTCGGGGGGCATGCGCAGTATCTGGTCCAGCACCTGATCCATGTTGAGCTTTTTGCATTGTGCGTAATCGAAGCGGTTCACAATGGGGGCGTTCTCTACCCTCAAGTGCTTCAGCACCCGGCACCTGGTAGCTGGGAAGAGGGAGAAGAGATCAGGCCAAGAAAACACAAAACGCAGAAAATGCCACACGAGACACACATGCCCACCTTACCGTGAATGAACATCATTTTGGGGCAGTCTTTCAGCACTAAGTCTGTTATCCCACAGTTTGTTAACGTGATCCCCACCAGGTTTTTGGATTTTAGAGTCAGCACCTGCAAAGCACAGAGACACAGAACTTAGCAGAGCACACTGCTGATGCACTGCCACCCAGTGGCTATGAGCAGTACTGCTTAACTTAATACACCAATTCCAGGGGTGGTCTCTGACTCAACAAAATGGGGCAGGACAATACGAGCCACAATTCTAGAACGTCTCCTTTATAAAGAGCCGATCCAAATGCACAATGCGATTTCCACTGCGAGGTACATAACAACATCCTGGCTAGCGCTGTGTAGCTTGTAGCCTACAGTAGTCTCGGTTCTTTTGCATCTCTTTGTTTTGTCAGTTTAGGCTGCCTCTCTCGTACCTGCACATGGTCGTCCTCAGTGACAGGGTCGCTGGTGCTCGTGGATTTGTCTGCGGTTCGTTTCCGTTTCACAGCGGCCCGCGGCTTTGGTTTGGAGAGCTCTACGAGGGAAGAGTTAAAACTTTCATTCAAAGTTTGGAGCAATATAACAACTTTGACAAAGTTAAACATTGAGCCACTCAAACCCACTGCCTTCCACACTGCAGCCCAGCACTCCGACCACTGAGCTACTCAAATACACTGCAGCCCAGCACTCTCACCACTGAGCGACTCAATCACACTGCCTTCCACACTGCAGCCCAGCACTCTCACCACTGAGCTACTCAATCACACTGCCTTCCACACTGCAGCCCAGCACTCTCACCACTGAGCGACTCAATCACACTGCCTTCCACACTGCAGCCCAGCACTCTCACCACTGAGCTACTCAATCACACTGCCTTCCACACTGCAGCCCAGCACTCTCACCACTGAGCTACTCAAACACACTGCAGCACAGCACTCTCTCCACTGAGCTACTCAAACACACTGCAGCCCAGCACTCTCACCACTGAGCCACTCAAACACACTGCCTTCCACACTGCATCCAGGCACTCTAGTAAGTAAAATGTGATGCCATGTTGTGTTCGGTCGGTTGGTTATCCTGCAGCAGCACTACAGAGGTACCGATGAACCCTACCTGTCTCGGGGACCAGAGGCACGAGGGACAGCCTGCTCCTGGCTCTGGTGACGGGTCGGTGTGGGTACCCATCGCTCAGCCTCCTGTCCTGCCCCCTACCCCCTGCCCCCTCCTCAGAGGAGTGCCCACTAGTCCTACTGCTGCCCTGCGGCACTGGGCCACCTTGAGTCCTGGGAGGGGTCTCAATGGCTCCACGCCCTGCCCCCCCGGGCAGTGTTCCAGGGCCTGTCCCCTGCTCTCTGGCTGTGCTGCCGGGAGGCTCGTTTGCGCCGGCTCGAGTTCTGCCCTCTGCAGTGGGCCGAGTCCTGCTGCAAGTGCAGCGCACCATTCCCTCGTTGCTGCCTCCTGCCCCCGGCTGCACTCGACTAGCAGCAGAGGCGTCCCTCCAGCGCATGGAGCACATGCATCTCCCGTCCCCCGTGCGACCTGGGTTCGAGCTCTCCCCCCTGCCTCCCCGCTCGGGGGTCTCGACGGCAGCCTTCATGTCGGCCTTGATCTGCTCGCTGGTCACCTGGCAGCCCTTCTCACAGCACTGCTCCGGAACGGGGCCCCCTCGTCGTCGCAGGGGGGTCTTCCCTTTACCTGGGGGAGAAAGGGGGGCATTGCGCCATTACAATGTGACACAATGACTTGGCTCTACAGCAGGGGTGTCCAGGAGAGCCACTCTGCTCCAGGTTTAGCAATGACATCATTAACTACGTCAGGGTTTGGATGGAGGTTGATTTGGGTCAACTAAAGAATTTAGACCAGGACTGGAGTCACTGCTGTGCTTTCAGATCTGTGTGTGCTGCTGTTATGAAAACTCACTGCTGTGTTTCCCTGGATCCTCAGCGTATCCTGGAGTCGCCCGCTCCTCAGTGCCGGCCGTCCTCTCTCCGTCCTCCTCGTCTTCGCTGTCTGAATCGGGCACCACTATGGGCAGCTTCTTCACTGCGGGCTGCACTCCGCTGGGGCCTGAGGGAGACACACAGCTTTGGAACTGAGCGAGTGTGCTTACTGAGCCTTACATACTAACAAACTATCGAACCACTAGACTGCTAGCTACTAACAAACAAACGCACACACGCACATGTTTTAAGCCTGGATTTAAAGGTGGACAGGGCATTGCATTCATTTGATAAACGACTGCTTGAGCTCTGGCTACGAGGGGACAACCCTTGCTGTTGTATAAATCAGAAATGTCGTACCTGCTTGTTCCTCGTCCACCTCCATGGGTTTGACAGCCTGTGTGGGTCCAGGCGTGTCCTGTGGACTGCCTGCTGCAAGCCCTGCCTCGGCTTCCACGTTCTCCTGCACGGCTTCCTCCATGCCATGGAGCTCTGGAAAGAGTGCAGCAGGACGAGGGGGAGAGAGAGTGTGAGGGGGGCGTTTCAAACCTGACACTGACTGACACACACACATCTTCTGACCCAGCACAAACTGGGCACCTCTTTACCAAGAAAAGAAAAAGAAACGTCAGCAAAAGGAAACACAGCTGCACATTGTCTTTAATGAAAAAGTTTCTAGTTTAAAAAAATAAAAATAGCTAGAAGAACAACTGACGGGCCCCGTGCCGTACCCTCGGCGTGGAGCTGCTGCTCGGGGGCGCCCCCCTCCTCTCTCGCCTCATCGTTCCCGGGCGGCGCGATGTTGCCGTTGTTGTTCTGATGGTGGTGGTTGTTGTTGTTGTTGTCGTTGTCGTTGTTGGAGTTCTGGTTGCTGACGAGAGCCGAGGAGACTCCGATCCCTGTGCCAGCACTCAGACCCACGCGGGCACAGCCCTGCAGAGAGAACCAGCGCGACTCATTACACCCGGAAATGCAGAGAACCAGCGCGACTCATTACACCCGGAAATGCAGAGAGAACCAGCGCGACTCATTACACCCGGAAATGCAGAGAGAACCAGCGCGATTCATTACACCTGGAAATGCATTTACCCATGGTTACCCACGGTTATCCATGTTTTTAAATATGCTTTACTACACACCTCTCTGTGCTTTACCATGCTTTCACTGTGCTTTATTACACTTTGCTATGCTTTTACTACAGGGAAACCTTTGTGATTTTTTGGTAACCATTAATCGTTAACCAAAATTTTCATTATTGTCCAACAGAAATACATTTTGAAATACAAAAAAAAACTTATGACAAGTCTTTCTCTCCCAAAAACAAAACAAAAACAAACAGCACAGTACCATTGTTGTGAAGTTTCTAAATTCAGCACAGTTGAGTCTAACAGTGATGGATGAACCCAAATAAACACATACAGAAGCCTGTGCCCTCGAGCCGGGGGCAGAGCAGGCAGCTCACCTTGGGCGGCTCCCTGAACATCTGGTCCAGGGAGATGAACTCCAGGCTGGGCAGCGTCTCGATGAACTGGCTGAAGGATTCCAGTTTAATGGCATGGCAGCGCACCAGGGTGAGGTCCACCAGCCGGCTCCAGCGGGAGTGATCTGGGAACAGGGAGCGTCCTTAATACCCATCCTGACTCAAACAAGGTTACAGTCCTAACCTGTGTACTTTGTCATTTACTGGCAGCCTTCAAAGTTGAAAAATATCAAACAGTGTTTTATAAAGCACCCGGGTGCTTTTGTTACAACGGATAGGTCATCAGTATCAGACATTATGAGAAGCCAAGACTTGTGTATTACATTTCAACAATCGCTACAAAAATCTTGGGATTGCCATTAGTCTGATTTTTGAAGAGTGAGTGTGTGTGTGTGCATGTGCGCGTGTGTCTGTGTGTGGTACCTGTGATCCAGGTGTGTGTGTGTGGAGGTGGGATACCTATGATCCAGGTGTGTGTGTGTGTGTGTGTGTGTGGGGGGGGGGGGGTACCTGTGATCCAGGTGTGGAGGTGGGGTACCTGTGATCCAGGTGTGTGTGTGTGTGTGTGGAGGTGGGGTACCTGTGATCCAGGTGTGTGGGGTGTGGAGGTGGGGTACCTGTGATCCAGGTGTGTGTGTGTGGAGGTGGGGTACCTGTGATCCAGGTGTGTGTGTGGAGGTGGGGTACCTGTGATCCAGGTGTGTGTGTGTGTGTGGAGGTGGGGTACCTGTGATCCAGGTGTGTGTGTGAAGGTGGGGTACCTGTGATCCAGGTGTGTGGGGTGTGGAGGTGGGGGCAGTTGTAGATGCCGAGGTACTTGATGGAGGTGAAGACCTCGTTGACCGCTTTCATTCCGATGTCGGTGATGATGCCAGGGTTCTCCGTCACGTCCGCCAAGCCGTACTTCACCAGGTCAGCATGGCTCATTTTACCTGAGAACGGAGAAAGAAACACATAATAGCCCCTGTAGACTTAGGGCTGGATTAATATGATCACCCGTCATCAACAATCAACTACCAGTCCAGGTATGGGAACTGTAAAGCCACACATAGATTAGAAGTAACCACCCTACAGATTGGGAGCCCACCCCTCTCTGCCACGGTTAGCCTTAATCATGTCAATGTCACCTACACTTAAAAACATCAAGGTGACAAACATTTTGGATAGTGCCGTCATCAATGCTTGAAGTTCTGGCTCAACTGAAATATATTGTGACTCATTAACGGCTGGTTTCACAGACCCTGAACAGCACTAACCTAAAATGACCTAACATTTCACAGTCCTCAATTACAATTACAACGATGCAGCCGCCCCACCAAGCTGATGTTTAATAAAGAATGTGCGAGCGCTTACACTGTAACAGAAACTCATCGACGTATCCCAGGTGCAGAGTCTCAAACTGGGGGAACTCCAGCTCTGCCATCTTCAGCGCAGAGAACACCCCGTCTTTGGTGAGGGAAGGCTGGATTCGGACTTCGTGCAGCCTGGAAAACACAGCACTTCATATCTGCCTTATTTATATACGTCTCGCTGCACAAGGTACACACAAGGTACGGCTGTTCTATTATTATTATTATTTATTTCTTAGCTGTTACAAGATATCACATTATACATTATTTCACATTATACAGATATCACATTATTTTTACATACAATTACCCATTTATACAGTTGGGTTTTTACTGGAGCAATCTAGGTAAAGTACCTTGCTCAAGGGTACAACAGCAGTGTCCACCACTGGGGATTGAACCCACAACCTTCCGGTCAAGAGTAACACGTGGTTTACTGGGGTGCGAAACAGGAGGCACGCTGGAGAGGAGCTTTTGAACATCGCTGTGCTGTCATGTGCAGTTTGCCTTACAACCAGGGTGCTAGCACAATATGTGAAATCATTTATCTGTACTGCCCCCAGCTGCGTCAATGTTTTACCCATTTCTCTCTCTCACCTTCGGGCAGCAGTAATGATGAGGTAGCCCAGGTCAACTTCAAGTGCATTCTTACAGGCTCCGAACACAATGGTGTGCAGGTTCCGGAACCCCCCTGGAACACAGACGGAATCAGGCTAGTAATTCCGTGTTCTTCGATACAGAACAACACATGCTTGGTACTTGTGTCGCTCTTTCAAGAATGTCATGGCCATTGCACAGACACTTCCTTATAGAGCACACACTAATACACAGGAGAGGGATTTCTCCATATACAGCGGATTCTCCAAAAAGGGATTTTACAAAAACAACCGTGATCCAGAAATATAAAATACCCACTGACACTGAAAAAGACTTTCTGGGGGATTAAACATTTATTAAAGTTTATTTTAGTATTTCTACATTTAGCACAACTGTCTGTTTCATGGTTACATATTGTAACTATAAAACATTTATTTCTGATAAATTTAGAGAAATTGGAGAAACAATTCTATATTAATATGTCTCTTCTTTAGTGCATGACCCTGAGCTGGCCAAAAAAAACAAGCCCAGTGACTCCAGCTTTAACCAATGCATGATTGAAATGAAGGACGGAAGGCACCAGAGCAGCCCTCTCACCTGATCTCCAGCTGTCCTCCACCACGTGCTGAATCAGCCCCCCCAGGAAGGGCACCCTCACCAGCTCCAGCTGCTCCAGGTTCCTCGCCGAGGCCAGGCCCGTCACCAGGGGCACGTACTTCAGGGAGTTAGTGGGGCCTGCGGGGAGCAGGGGGGCACCGTTAGAAATGCACCGATACAGGAATAACAGAACTGATGTGATCCAGCCTTCTGAAGGGAGTCTGTATCAGACGGCTTGAATATACATATATAACAGATCAATATATTACTCAACCTATCCCTCTATAGATAGGCTTTACAGACTACATATCTCTATTCACACACACAATCCCAGGATCCTAGTTTGATTCCCCCTGTAGAAGACACAGCCCCGGTATGGTTGTTTCAGGCACGGCTCACCTGCACAGTTCCTCATGACGAAGGTGCGCAGGCTGACGCAGAGGAAGTCCTTGAAGGGCTGGGGCTTGGTGAGGCGGACCCACTTCAGATAGAGGTGTCTCAGCAAGGGAACACAGGGGATCTCCGGCACATTCACTCCTGGAGCACACAGGAAGCAGCACCAGTCAGCTACGCGGCACTGCAAACACTGGCCGTGCTGCAGGCTGCAGGCTTGTGCCAGCATCTCTCAGTTCTGCATTTGCAGAGGGAGTGCAAGACATTCCCTCCGCGTTCATGCTGGATAGCCAGGGCGAAAGACACTCTCTTTACTGCATGCTTAGCAGCTTTTTCAATGAAGACACAAGCTTTGAGAATAGCAGCAACAAGAGACGGCGTTCTCAATTTCAAGGGCTCTGATACGACACAGGGAGCACAGCCTACCTACGAGGTGGAGGGTCTGGATCTTGGCACCGATGGGAATGGTGAGCTTGTTTTCTGGAGGGATCGGGAACGCCCCGTTCCGGTTCCTGAATTTTCCCAGAACGTGCACCTGAGGCATGTAGTTCCAGATGGCCTCCACCAGCTCCAAGTGGGACGTCTCCACTCCCTGCCGAGGAAACGCAGCTCGTTACGACTCACCCCTCCGTCAATCACACACGCAGTGCAAAAACTCTGCTTCCATTAGGGACTTACACAGGCACTAGAAAACAATGGAAACCATTACTGGGCTATAAGCAGCCATAAATGTGCTAAACATTTTTTTTTTTTTTTAAATAACTTTTTGTAGAAACAAAACAGTCTTTCTGCTGTGTGCGTCTGTCTAAGCGGTATGTCCTCTCTGTCTGTCTGTCTGTCTATGCGGTGTGTCTGTCTGTCTGTGTGTGTCTATGCGCTCTGTGTGTGTGTGTGTCTGTGTCCGTCTGTCTATGCGCTGTGTGTGTGCGTGTGTGTGTGTTTATACCAGCAGAGAGGGGCAGGCCTGCAGAGCCTCCAGGACCCCGGGGATGCTGAATGCCTCGTGTCCTCGAACCCGTCGCCGCTCCAGGTATCGGGGGTGCAGGCCGTACAGCTGCTCCAGGTCTGGCATCTTCTTCAGCAGCATCAGGAAGCTGGAGTCTGTGAAGCCTGGGGTGGGGAGGGGAGGGGAGGACAGGGGCTGGCTTTGTTTTAGTAATTCTTCAGTTTTACTTAAAAAAAAAAAAAAAAACATTCTATAAAACAACAAAACAACTGAAAAGCCTGCCCATTGTGACGTATCCCCATGTGTAATGTACTTCCCAGGAGTACTGTAATTACCTGTATATAAAGACCCTCTGTGTATAAACCTCTCTTTCTGACGCTCCCCTCAAGCGGTTGTTTGCAGCGCTCACTTTTGTTTTGGCTGTCTGTGCCCAGGCTAGCTGTGCAAATACAAACCGTGTGAGCAGAACTAACAAGATCTGTTCACTTATTTATGTATTCTTTTTTATATAACAGCTTCTGTCTTTGCAGCTTGCGTTCAGGCGGACGGAGGACTGATAGAGAGATGGACCTGCCTGGCTCTGCCTACCTGAGGGCATGTACTCCCACCAGCGCCCGGCACACAGGTCCACCACCTTCACCACCCGCAGGTACAGCATCACCGCCTCCCGCAGCTTCCGAGACAAGCACTCCATGCACATGATATCCAGCAGGGGCAGGTACCTGAGAGAGAGAGGACAGGGTCACAGATCAGCAGCCCTGCGCAATTATTATTTCAGTACAAAAAAAACACAACACTAGCCTATTTGTAGACAGGTGAGAATCGTGATCATTTTCAGCGTGGAACAATGGCACGCAGTTTTGTAAACCCTGTATCCTGGAGTACGTATCCAGAATATCCGATCTCACTATAGACCTCCACTGTAGGAAACTCACTTAAATATGTGGCAGAGCACCTCGTGGGAGAGCTCGTTGATGTAGTCCTTGGGCTCCTCCTGCTTCCGCACGTCGGCCGGCCCTCCTCCAGCGCCCTGGGGCTTGGTGGATTTCCGGCGGGGGCCCATCATGGCAGGGGGCTGGAAGAGAATCACCCCAGGAAAGGCTGTGCTCCTCCGCCCGCTCCGTTTCTATCACTCTATCAGAGCGTTTCACTCGCTCGCTCCTACGCAATCACACACTCGTCACTTCTGCAACAAAAAGGGTGCACAGGGCATGCTGTAAGTGTGCTGTAAAAGCTGTTTATTTAAAAAGACAGCTGTGCAATAAAGACATGCTGAGATCCCATTCCCTAGGATGTCCTGTTCCCAATTATAGGAAAACAAAAACCGTTTAAAAATAGGTAAACTTGCTTTCTATGGCCTGTACTTGCAGGGATGGAAATAAGATCTATGAGTTTAATAATAAGACACACCTGAGTGTGTTACACTGTGGTTAATCAAGCTGGTATTAAAACCTGGAATGGGTGGAGCTGCTATTCAACGGGAGTCTTATTTCGATCCCTGACTTGGATTAAGCTTGGCCACTGGAATGCACATTTGGGTTTGTGTTGAAACGTGCTTGCATTTCGTGTAGGTTTAGGCTATGCTGATTTCTGAATGGAGGGTAATTGACACGCTGGAATTGAGGATGATGACACTGAATAAAATCTCTGAAACTGGTTAAGGAGCGACTGTACATACAGATGCAGCTATACCTTTCTACACGCATGCTTTTTTATTGAAGAAAAACTGAAAATGAGCAGGCCGATCCAGGTTGTACAGTCCATCCGTACGAAGTGGAAATGAGAGTTGAAATGAAAGACCAGCAGCACAAGTACACAGCGGCACCGTTGAAGAAAACGCATGACCGCACAGCCAAGGGCTGGGTTCAACTGCTTTTTTCCATTTCGCTTTTAATTGATTCCTCTCAGTCGATTACTGCTGGTTCATTTTTAACTAGCAGCAGATCTGAACGCACTGGGGACTGTAGAATATGCAGGATTTTATTTTAAACGAAACCCAGACTCTAAAAAAAACAAGGCCGATATGTTATAAAATAAGAACATCGTTCTTTATTTTCAAAACAATCTCGCCAGCACTAGCAGTCTTTCCTACGACAACACAACACTGACACAACACAACACAACAAACCCAACACCCAAAACAAACTCATCGCATTCCGGGCTCAACAAAACGGGACCGAGTCTAAAGATACACGTGGGATAATTACATCAGCGAACTGCAGTTCGGTTCCGAGCTGCTAAACTGTTTAATGGAACTAGACTTGTGGAGTTTTTTTTCTTTGTGGAAAACTAAAAGGCAACTCCGATGGAAGCAGATGCACCCCTGTGTTAAATTCAACATACAGGCCTCTCCCCGCTACCGGCTTATCAAACCCCACGGGCTGGTGCTAGACCCCTGTCCCGCTCCGGAGGCGCACAGAGACCCCCTGCCACGCCACCGATGGTTCGCCCTAGCTCACATTTCAAAAGCATCGGTAGAAAATTAAAGCAAACCTGTGTGCCTCTGCTCTCTCCTGCTGCAACTCAGAGACGCACTTCCGCCATCTTTCCACCCCGCCCCGTTACGTCACGCTCACCTCCGGTGAAGGCGGGGCCTCGAAGGAAACCTCATCTGGACAGGGTCAACATGCCTACCGGTTAATATACTGAATTGTTTTTATTCAGGATCATTTAAAACAACCAAATGCATATACATATATACAGCAGTATACACACTATATACAACAGTGTTCAGATTCATTAGAACACCTTAAGATGTGTCATTTATATCCTTCATATACCTACCCGCATGAAAACCTCTGGGCATGAGAATTTCAATTTCCAGTCAGTAATCAGTGATATGAAAACAATAGGCACTCGTGTGGAAACGTGAGACCTCTCTGTGCTTTAATTAGGCATCTTAAACCACTTCTAAAATGCCTCCTGCGTTTCACCATGCGTGGCTCTGTGTTCCTTTTCTCTGACTGTTTTAAATGAATCGCACGTGTGGTCATATAGTCATCAATTCAAATAGACAATCACCAATATCCCTATGTTGACAGTTTTGCAGGATGTTCAGTTGCAGTGGTCTATGTATATGTATATTGATATAGTGTAGCTCTCTGTTGCCTGGTTCAGGTGCTCTGGGTGCTTGCATGACAGCCTCCCCTGCTCTGCATGCACTCTCAGAGGCCTCTCTGAATCCCTGTATACTGCATCACTGCTTCTTCCTGCTGCATTCGGGAGTGTAAACCAGCACGGAAGGGCAGTCCAGCGCCAGTGTGTTTTCTTTCCTGCTCTAGTGAACCCGGGATGCTAAGTGACCCCTACATCGCAGGGGTTAAGAGCACATTTCTGAAGAGCCCATCCCAGGACCGCGCTCTGTGTTAGGGATGCATCACTTGCAGGGGGCAGAGCGTGCATACAAAGAATCGCTTGGGTTTTGCCTTGTTTTCACAAGTTTCAGTAATAACAGCAGCTTCAAAAAGGCACAGCCATGTTTTTCTAAAGTATTTTCAGACAAAAGCAGGACTGCCCCTGATCTGCAGTGTATTGCCACAGACTCCATGGAGCCAGCATGACTGAATGGCTGTAATAAATACATTTCAATTCAATCAAAGATTTCAGTGAACTGAACCATGGCCAGCATGTGGACTGGGGGCTTGTTCCAGGAGATACAAACACAGTGAACTGAACCATGGGCCAGCATGTGGACTGGGGGCTTGTTCCAGGAGATACAAACACAGTGAACTGAACCATGGCCAGCATGTGGACTGGGGGCTTGTTCCAGGAGATACAAACACAGTGAACTGAACCATGGGCCAGCATGTGGACTGGGGGCTTGTTCCAGGAGATACAAACACAGTGAACTGAACCATGGCCAGCATGTGGACTGGGGGCTTGTTCCAGGAGATACAAACACAGTGAACTGAACCATGGCCAGCATGTGGACTGGGGGCTTGTTCCAGGAGATACAAACACAGTGAACTGAACCATGGCCAGCATGTGGACTGGGGGCTTGTTCCAGGAGATACAAACACAGTGAACTGAACCATGGCCAGCATGTGGACTGGGGGCTTGTTCCAGGAGATACAAACACAGTGAACTGAACCATGGCCAGCATGTGGACTGGGGGCTTGTTCCAGGAGATACAAACACAGTGAACTGAACCATGGCCAGCATGTGGACTGGGGGCTTGTTCCAGGAGATACAAACACAGTGAACTGAACCATGGCCAGCATGTGGACTGGGGGCTTGTTCCAGGAGATACAAACACAGTGAACTGAACCATGGGCCAGCATGTGGACTGGGGGCTTGTTCCAGGAGATACAAACACAGTGAACAGTTAACCCCTAATGTACTGAGGACATTGTTAACACACACACACACACACACACACACACACACACACACAAGATAAAACATTTGAGATGTATTTTTTATTTTTTTCTAAACGTACCTCCTGAATTCTAAGCATTGCATGCAGCAATTCTTCAATGGGATTGTTCTGTACATTATACAGAGGAAATGAATCACTATTAAAACAGACTCCAGTGCTGATCTGTTTGTTCCCAGCAGTATTAAATCATCAGCAAACAGGTACAAAACAATGCATATAAAAATACAATATGGCTTTCTTTAATATTTTAAATAACATATATATCTAATCAGGGACACCAAGATATTTAGAGAGCAAGCAGTCTGAGTGAAGTTATCTGCCAGCAAACTCCCCGTCCCCAGTTCTACTGCTTTCCTAGAACGAGGAGACCATTTCGGGGGAACGTTCTACTTGTGAGATGTCTTGCTCATCAGATATTCACATATTTTTTAAAAGGAGATGATTATCTGTTCAGAGATACCGGGGTATTTAGTTAGTAACAAACTTATGGCTTTTGTCCCATTTTCACAGGTCTGATCGAGATCCATATAGGGTCAGTCCATTTCCTTGAATTTCAAATCCCTTAGCTTATCAACAGAACAGGGAGTATATGCAGAGCACAGACAAGCGCCTCTCTCCCTGAACCCTGTGAAGCTCATTCCCATCATGAAGACGCACTGCACCAGACACAGCACTGCGGTGTCACTGAGGGGAAAGGAATGCTGGGTTAGAAACAGGCTGTCTTCGGCTCACACATCACCGTTTCATTTCCAGGTTTAAACGGGAGCTGATATACCTATATATATGGGTTTCTTATATTAATTTATTAATTAACAGTTTAAAAAAAAAAAAGATGTCATAATTTTAAAAATATTGACAGGCTTCTAAACAAAATAAACGCCTATCTGTCTGTCTGTCTGTCTGTCTGTCTGTCTGTCTTGGTTTGTTTGTTTTTCGATTCAAGGTAAACTCGCTCCAGTCTTGAATCAACCTGATGCTTTTTTAGTCTTTAGAGTTCTTCTCACACCAGTAGAAATGAACAAAAAATGTGACCCTGAGCTCTGTGGAGATCCCAGACACAGTCCCCTGACTCTGAAGCCGTGGAGCTGCCCTGGGGAGCGGGGAGGGTCTGTGCGGAGCAGCCCAGGTTAACACTGGTAGTGGAAATGCTGGTGCTGGTGCACCTTCCCGTCTGCGTGGCAGTGCGTGTGAGTGTGCACGTCCGTGTAAACCTTGGAGTAGGTCTTGCTCGGGAGTCCCGGGGCGGTGCTGAGCAGTCTCTGGGTGGGGTAGTCGGGCGTGGCGGCCGGGCTGTCCGTGGCTGCGGGGGGGTCCCGGTGGGGCCGGGGGGGCAGAGCGCTGTGCCGGCGGCGGGCGTGGCACAGCCACAGGACGATGGTGCCCACGATGAGGAGCGCTGTGGCTGGGACCCCGATGATGACGGGCCAGGGCAGGCCGGGGCTCAGGTGGGGGGGCGTCGCCGGCTTCTCCACCCGGCGGGGGTCTGCGGGGAACACAATGGGGCGCTGGGTTAGTGAGTGATCTCCCATTACTGTAAAACACAGGCAGAAATGTACTACTGCAGAAAGCACAGCGTCCAGCACACACACACACACACACACGCTTTATGTTTCATGACTGTGGGTTTTCTTGTACTCCTCTTTTATTGTGTTTCATTGTGTTTGCTGTGGCAGTGTGAGCCTCTGGCCAGGTCATCACTGTAAATAAGAACGCATCTTGATAAACTGTTAACCAACCCTGCCCCTGCCCCTGCCCCCACCCCTGCCCCTGCGAGGGCTCCTTGTCTCTCCCACCTGGCAGCACTGTGAGGTAGGCGCTCCTGAAGCTGTAGCCCATGGTGTTGGCTCCCAGGCAGATGTACATGCCGGCGTCCTCCTCCTTGGCCCGGATGATCATCAGCTTGTTGAGGTAGGAGCCATCGGGGCGGGACCACACGTCCCCCGTGGGCAGCACCACGAAGCGCTGGCCCCCCACCTCCAGCGTGGAGTTGTAGCGCCCCTCGGCCCCCGGGTCCACGCGCTTCAGCCACTGAATCACAGGCTTGACGTCGCTGTGCACCTTGCACTGGAACGAGGTGGTGCCGCCAAACTCTACCGTGGTGTTGACCGGGTGAGTGCCAGTCAGGATCGGCTTGGACTTGGTCTGCTCTGTAGAGGGACAGGGAGGAGGAGAGAGGGAGAGGGGAGAGGGAGAGGAGAGGGAGAGAGGGGAGAGGAGAGAGGGAGGAGAGAGGAGAGGGAGAGGGAGAGAGAGAGGGGAGAGGAGATAGGGAGGAGAGAGGAGAGAGGGAGAGGGAGAGAGAGAGGGGAGAGGAGATAGGGAGGAGAGAGGAGAGAGGGAGAGGGAGAGAGAGAGGGGAGAGGAAAGAGGGAGGAGAGAGGAGAGAGGGAGAGGGAGAGAGAGAGGGGAGAGGAGAGAGGGAGGAGAGAGGAGAGGGAGAGGGAGAGAGAGAGGGGAGAGGAGAGAGGGAGGAGAGAGGGAGAGGGAGAGGGAGAGAGAGAGGGGAGAGGAGAGAGGGAGGAGAGAGGAGAGGGAGAGAGGGAGGAGAGAGGAGAGAGGAGAGAGGGAGGAGAGAGGAGAGAGGGAGGAGAGAGGAGAGAGGAGAGAGGGAGGAGAGAGGGAGAGGGGAGGGAGAGAGGGAGGAGAGAGGAGAGAGGAGAGAGGGAGGAGAGAGGAGAGAGGAGAGAGGGAGGAGAGAGGGAGAGGGAGAGGGAGAGAGAGAGGGGAGAGGAGAGAGGGAGGAGAGAGGAAGACAGGGAATTTACAATTGCATTTTGTTACCCAGTTTTTCAGTAAAAATCGGAATAATCTATTTGAAAAGGCATGCTTTTATGGCATTACAATCTCTTTAGTATACCTCTCGTTGCTTTTACGATGCTTGCCTGTGCTTTAGAACACTGTGCTAAGCTTTTCCCATTGTGTGGTGACTGTTTCCCCACACGCCCCCCGTTATAAAGCTGTGTGGCGGCTGCTCTTACCCACGACGTCCACTTTGTACGTGGCGTTGATCTGGCCGGCGCGGTTGGACACGTGGCAGGTGTAGCGGCCGCTGTCCTCTGGCCTCAGGTTCTTGAGGGTCAGTGTCCACTGCGGCCGCTGGTTGTCCCGCGGGGGGGGGAGGAGACGCTCGTCCTTGACCCAGGCGATGTCGGGCCGCGGGCTGCCGCTGGCCAGGCACTTGAGTCGCACCGAGCTGCCCAGCGGCCGCGCCAGGACCCGCTGCCTCATCTTGGTGGGCTGAGTGAACCGCGGCTTCACTGAGGAGAGGAGAGCGGTACTAGATTTCTAAATGGATCATATCTGACAGTCCAATAAATAACATTATTTCATCAGAATCTTAAATTTCATCTTTGCTTTTAAGAAAACCAAATGGGCCTTAATTCCCAAACCCTGAGCTGCTGTAAAAGCCTGTTGTGATAAATGAAAGACACTGTGTGTGTGTGTATGTGTGTGTGTGGGACCCTGGTACTCACCGAAGGGCATGCCGGTGGGGTCCTCGCTGGCCGGCTCAGGGTTCGGGTCCTCAGGGACTGGTTCACTGCTGCTCCCTGCTGCAGAGTCGTCTGGAGAGGAGCACAAACACAACTGTTACACCCGGAGATCAGCCATTCATGTGCGAGACTATTACAGACTGTCCACTGGCTTCATACTGCAGGACAAACAAACTAGCACTAACACAAACTAGCACTAGATTAAGGCAGACACCGGTCATGTCCTTTAAGATAAACAGATCTTTTAAAAGTAATAGGAAGTGCAATATGTGATCACCAGGTGCCGCGCGCGAGCAGCTAACTCTCGTGCTATTGTAACTCAGGGCTGCACAGACAGGGGTTGTATTGCAGGGGCTCGCATAGTGCCTCACTGTGTAAAATAAAACAGCGTGCTGACTTAACCCTGAGCAGGAAACCAATTCACTGTCTTTCAGCTAAACGGCGCACTCAGGGCTGTGAGCTCTGTTGTATTTGGGTAGGCTCAGGGCTGTGAGCTCACGTGTTGGGTAGGCTGTTCTTTCTTTCTTTCTTTCTTTCTTTCTTTCTTTCTTTCTTTCTTTCTTTCTTTTTTGCTAGTTTCGTCTCCTAGCACACATTAACTAAGAGTGGTTTCTCGCACATTCTACTGAAGTGTTAGGACTAGCAGGGTATGGCTTTGTAAAAGCATTGTGCAGATTTACTGCTGTATATGCAGACACTTAAACACATTCCCATTTGATCCTATTTGGATTTTATTTTTTCATGCTGCAGGCTGGCAGCGAGCAGCACTGTGCTATGAATAGAGTGGAGCGTGTTTTGTAATTGCGCTTGAACTCTGAGTACAAGCCCAAAGATAACATTACTGCTGTGATGATGAATGTTGAAACACACAGAGTCTCTGTTCTAGGACTCCATGCAGCCGCACAGACACATTTACTGAAGCTGTTCCCCTCGCTAGTGCTAATACTGTGCACTGCTGTGAGCCCCACGTTTCAGTGAACACACAGACCACATGCTATTGGTGCTTGCTTGTTGGTGTCTGAACCCACATTCACACACGAAGCACACAGACATGATCGATAAGTGTGGTTCTGAAGTGGCTTCTCACATTCACTTCTATGTGACCACTAGGGGGGCGTATTCCTCTACAGTATGTCTGCTGTTTCAATAGAAGAGCATCCCACCAGAGAACCGAGAGTGCTCTAGAGGTGAACCCCTCTACCGAGCCTGCCTGTAACATGCACATTATTTAACAATCTGTAAACACGATGAAAAGGCTGTGAATGGATGCAACCTGAGCCCAATGTTCTCCAAACTCTGTGTAATCACTGGCCTGCCACACCCACAGCCCCAAACAAAGGAGGTGAGGGTGGGGGGTGGGGGGGCGGGACGGGACACAGAGGGATTGGCAGAGATGACAATCACGATTTTTCTATTGTTAGTTTTGGGCTCTTTAGTCTTTTTGGAGTAAGTCAGCACTGGCGGTTCAAATGGGCTTCCTTGATCCTGGCTAGCGGGGGCTATTGAGACCCGCTGAGGTGGAATTGAAGGCAAATCCTCTGTCCTAAGTGGTGTTAGCAGGGTCTCACTCCCAGAGCAGGTGCAGGGCTGGAATCCTGGAAGATTCCCTTTGCAGAGCCTGGCTCTCGTAAGCAGCCTGACTCCACACACCTCTCCGTGCTGCACCTGACCTCTCTCCAGCACGCACACAAAGGAATCTCAAACAGATGCTTTCAACTGCAACCGTTTCCACGTCCTCTCAGCTGGGCGGGTCTCGAGTTTCAGATGATCAGAGCTAGGTGGACGTGTTCAGTGCTGCTGATAGAAAGAGCTTGCAGTGCCAGACAGCCAGTCCCCCAGAGTGGAGAGAGATTCCTGGGGTTCCCATCCACATTGCAAGGGTTCTGAAAGGAAACTCTATGGAGTGAGCCACAGGGACAGAGGGCTAACCCTCAGTTCTCAGGTTACACAGCTCTCTGTGTCACTACGAGCCCAGACGCTGCTTACCAGCCAAGGCAGATCATTTGTGTCCTACTGGGACATCATTAAAGGGTTTTCTCAAAAGCTTCATTCTGCATTCATTCACAAGTATTAATATACAAAGACCTTTATTCCACCGTCAGGAGGGCTTGAATATATACATCCTCGTGCAATCTGGAGATCTGCTTTTACCAAAGCACAGCCTAAACTTTCCTCTTGACATGTTCTTCACACAGAGCCTTGCACACCACTGCATTTTAAATAAATAAATAAAATAAATAAAAATCCCAGTCGATGAAACAGAACTACAGCATGCAGCGTCAAGAAGTAGTGAACATGACAAAATAACAGTTGATAATATATCAATACTTAATAAAACGAGGAATCGAATACTCTACCGGATATAAGCGCTACGTTATAAGATTTCATATTTCATATATAGATATATTTTTGAATGCATCATTCTATTTACTCGGTGTGGTCCTTTAGGGTTAATAGCTCAATGTACAGGAAAAGGAAATCAGTCTATTTGGGGGAACGTGCGCTGCACTGGGTATTGCTGAATTGTAGCCCCAGCACTGGAAATGAAAGAGCTTTGACAGAAGTGCAGTTTCAGAGAAGGCGGGGTGAAGCGCACAGCTGTAATTACTAGTTTAGCAGCTCTTTTATTGCCTCATAAGTGGCTCCGAGCAGCAGACGAGCGGAGGAGTTTTTTTTAAAGGATAAACAAAACTGGCAAAAAATGAAGAAAACGAGAAAAGTTTTGAATTAAAAACAAAAGAAAAAGCCACTGTGAAAGGCAGTGCGGAGAGCATGTGGGTTTAACTGTAATTGAAGGGATCTGTAATGTGGGGAGAGAGTGAAGGTGGATGATTAGCATCCTCTGAGTTTAATTAAAACCATGGTGTCTGAACCACATACAGCACGCTGCCTCTCTCCTACAACCACCCTGGAGATGAAACGTGCTGCGTGCGTGTGTGTGTGTGTGAGAGTGTGTGAGATTGTGTGTGTGAGAGAGAGTGTGTGTGTGTGTGTGTGTGTGTGTGTGCGTGCGTGAGTGTGTGTGCGTGTGCAAGTGTGCCCTCCTTGATTACAGAAAGGACAGTGGGAGTCAAAGTGAAGAAGGGAGACTACACTGTGGGGGTCACACCATCTAGGAGCCCCTGTTCCTCACTGCTATCTGGCCTCTCGCTGTGATCTGGGTACAGTGATGTCAGTAGAGACTCTCCTCTCCTCAGATCCCTGTATCTTCAGAGCCCCCCTGTTCCTCACTGCTATCTGGCCTCTCGCTATGATCTGGGTACAGTGATGTCAGTAGAGACTCTCCTCTCCTCAGAGCCCTGTATCTTCAGAGTCCCTCTCGCACTCATTTCAAGGTAAGACAGAGGTCACACGGGGGAGTCATTGGTACAAGAGCCTAATCTTTGCAATGATCACGGCAAAATAATGTTTTGCTTGTCTTTTAATTGGGGCCAAGTTAAAAAAACAGAGAGAAACAGTTTGAAATTTTGGAACAAACCCTCCCTTTCATCTTTCACTTGTATTAATGAACCCTGTTCTTCCCTCACGCTGAGGCATGGATTCATTTACGTCCATATGTGTGTGTGCTTTGAACTTCCCCTTTAAATGAAAGGCCCTTGTTTTTGACAGCGTGCTTTGCACAGCGTTTCCGAGCTCTTCAGAATGGCGTTTCAAAACAAGCTGCCTCTCTGGCAACAGGAGGCTGAGACACACATGGGCTGAGCTGCAGCTCCTCCAAGTCCTTTTGGATGTGATTTTCTACCTTTTCCAGTAAGCGCTCCAGCACTGAGCCTCTCACACCCTCTAACCACGCAGTTAACCACTCTCCTCATGTCACTGATCACTCCCTGCTAAGGCACGCTGTCATGTGTTCCTCAAATCAAAGGGCTTGTAGAATTGGTGTGCATGCGCGCTGGTGTTCAGGACGTCCCACGTTAAAGTACAACACATGATTTCTGCTCACGCACAAGCAAACCGATACAATTAGAGAGTTCAGCCGCCCATAAAAAGCCGGTCCTGACCGCTGTCTAACCCGAGTCCCCAGTCTCCAGATCTCAACTCCCCCGTGCTGCCGTTGCTGAAGGGACCCTGCTACTGTGCTTGAGAGAGCGTGAGTGATTCGGTTCCTGTCCCGCTCTCATCCTGTCTGCAGCGCACCCCTCATTGCAGGGTTCCTGTCCCGCTCTCATCCTGTCTGCAGCGCACCCCTCATTGCAGGGTTCCTGTCCCGCTCTCATCCTGTCTGCAGCGCACCCCTCATTGCAGGGTTCCTGTCCCGCTCTCATCCTGTCTGCAGCGCACCCCTCATTGCAGGGTTCCTGTCCCGCTCTCATCCTGTCTGCAGCGCACCCCTCATTGCAGGGTTCCTGTCCCGCTCTCATCCTGTCTGCAGCGCACCCCTCATTGCAGGGTTCCTGTCCCGCTCTCATCCTGTCTGTAGTCATCATGCTGTTTACCAATCCGCTCTACCTCTCTCTGCTCTCACTCTGAGAACGTCTCATCTCGTCCCTGACATTAGTCTGGGATTCCCTCTCCCTTCACTCTAAGGCACCGCTCTCAGATACAGGGTTGCTTCCACACCCCACCCTCCTTCCAGGGCTCTTTGCTCTGACACAGCCCCCGATGGGAAGCTGGTCTGCTGGAAACCACTTATACTTACAGGGGAAGGAAGTAGATGTTCTCTCCTGGCAGGCAGGCTCTATACGGAGCGCACACTAACAATGTGGTCTGTGTATTTTTAGCTTTTAAACAGCAGGTTTACAGAGCACTGAAATCAATCAGACCACCAGGGATACATCAGGAACAGACAGCGGAGCACGCAGGAACAGACAGCGGAGCACACACACACAGATCTCAGACTCATCTTGCTCCACTCCTAGTCAAACTGAACGGCAAGCCCGTGCCACACTCCTGCAGGCTCATCTGACACACTTGGAGAATGTGTGTTCTTTTGGCATGTTGTGTTTTCTATTAAAAGAAGGACTCGGAAGCTGAGGTTTGATGTGTAGCCCGGGTGCTAGTCTAGACGCCTCTGAAGCTGCTCTGCTCAGCCCTGTGATCCCAGCCTCCAGAGCACAAGGGAAGGAAGCTCAGGATTCCTGGAGAAATCCTGCACACCCTGGTGCTTTATAACCAGGTGGGACTGAACGTTTTCCTATGAAATCGATCCCCTTAGTGAATTAGCTAGTGGGTGTACTGTGTCTACCCTGTAATACTGCAAGAACCAAAGCAGAGCACAGTCCTGTGTGCTCATGTGTGTGTGTGCGTGTGCGTGCGTGCATGTGCGTGTGCGTGTGCTTGTGTGTGCGTGCGTGCGTGCGTGCGTGCGGTACTCACAGATGACGGTCAGGGTGTAGTTGAGTGTGTGCGTGCGTGCGTGCGGTACTCACAGATGATGGTCAGGGTGTAGTTGAGTGTGTGTGAGTGTGTGTGTGTGTGCGTGCATGCATGCACGCGGTACTCACAGATGATGGTCAGGGTGTAGTTGAGTGTGTGTGAGTGTGTGTGTGTGTGTGTGTGTGCGTGCGTGCGTGCGTGCGGTACTCACAGATGATGGTCAGGGTGTAGTTGAGTGTGTGTGAGTGTGTGTGTGTGTGTGTGTATGTGTGTGTGCGTGCATGCACGCGGTACTCACAGATGATGGTCAGGGTGTAGTTTAGTGTGTGTGTGTGTGTGTGTGTGTGTGTGTGTGTGTGTGCGTGCATGCACGCGGTACTCACAGATGATGGTCAGGGTGTAGTTGAGTGTGTGTGTGTGTGTGTGTGTGTGTGTACGTGCGTGCGTGCGTGGTACTCACAGATTACGGTCAGGGTGTAGTTGAGTGTGTGTGTGTGTGTGTGTGTGTGTGTGTGTGTGTGTGTGTGTGTGTGTGTGTGCGTGCATGCACGCGGTACTCACAGATGATGGTCAGGGTGTAGTTGAGTGTGTGTGAGTGTGTGTGTGTGTGTGTGCGTGCGTGCGTGCGCGCGGTACTCACAGATTACGGTCAGGGTGTAGTTGAGTGTGATGCTGCCGAAGCCGTTGGTAGCTCTGCACACGTAGACCCCAGCGTCGCCCGTCTCCGCCTCCTTGATCTTGAGTCCCTGCTGCAGGATGCGGTGGCGGCTCCAGCCGCTGTGCACCGTACGGCCGTCCTTCACCCACATGGTCAGGGGAGGGGGGTCTCCCTCCACCGGGCAGGACAGCCGGATCGTCCTGCCCAGCCTGACCGCCTGCCTCTCCTCCACCCGGTGAGTCACCTGTGGGGGTCCTGGAACAAGGGAGCCGGCATTAGCATTGAAACATCAGGAGACACAATATACAACAGGAGAGCTGGCATTAGCATTGAAACATCAGGATACACAATATACAACAGGAGAGCTGGCATTACAGGCTCATCCTCACCCCAGCCTAATTCTCACCCGTATTCTGTCCAGAGAGGATGAACATAAGCCCAGGCCAATTCTCACTTAGTCAAAAGCAGTCTTCTGGGATCGTGGTATGCTTACAAAGATAATAAATAGACGCGCTCTTAAGGGCTCCCGAGTGGCGCATCCAGTAAAAGGCGCTCCATGTGGAGTCTGGATGCGCCCTGTAGCCTGGACGTCCAGGCTATAGGTCCAAGTTATTCCATTGCAGACCGAGGACGGGAGTTCCCAGGGGGCGGTGCACAATTTGACAAGCGCTACCCAGGGAGAGGGAGGGTTAGATCGGTCAGGGTGTCCTCGGCTCACTGCGCACCAGCGACCCCTGTAGTCTGGCCCGGGCACCTGTGGGCTTGCCTATAAGCTGCCTGAGAGCTGCGTTGTCCTCCGACGCTGTAGCTCTGGATGGCTGCATGGTGAGTCTGCAGTGTGTAAAGAAGCGGGGGGCTGACAGCACACACTTCGGAGGACAGGGTGTGTTCGTCTTCGCCCCTCCCGAGTCAGCGCAGGGGTGGTAGCGGTGAGCTGAGCCGAAAAATAATTGGCCATTCCAAATTGGGGAGAAAATAATAAAAATAATTGGGGACTACTAAATTAAAAAAAAATAATTAATTAAAAAATAAAAAAATAAAAAAATAAATAGACACGCTCTCTTCTGTAGCATTGGAGAAAGAAACTCCACATTTTTATACTGGAACTTGCGCTCCTTGAACTTGAGGACTGCTTATGCCTACAGAGATGAAACTGACCTTTCTGAGCACGAAGGCAGAATTCCAATGCAAGTTGAGAAGCCTCAAGAAAGGCAAAGATCTCAAAAAGCTTTCACAGACCTGGGGGTGAGGATTGACCTGACAGGGTGAAGATCAGCCGAGGCTATTTCTCACTCAGACCTGAGGATGGGGATTATCCTGTAACACCGGCATCAGCATTGAAACAAAAACACATAGAGTGAGTAAGACACGCAGCACAAGGGAGCTGCTAATGAGACTGGGAATCTCAGAGGAAGGTCTCTGTATGTTTGAACCCTCCCAGCAGAGGCGTGTCTGCGCTGCTCCAGTTCAAACAGCAGCAGCAGCTCATTCCTGCAGTGATTTAGTGCCGCTCTGAGTAAAGGGAGCTGCTTTCAGCTTTCAATCCTGGGGGGGTGGAAGGAAAACCTTGTTTACGTTGGCGGGGGGGGGGGGGGGTAGCATTTACAGGACCCCAAGCCGGGGCAGCTAGAGAATTTGTCAAAGAACTAAAGATGGAAACTAGGCTTTATTCATTTTTTTGGAAGTTTATTTTTTCCACAGCCTTCCTTGCGTGCACTCGGCTCTTTTTCCCTGACAGTCTTCCTGGAGAGCTCCTCTTTCCATTTACTTTGGCTGCTGCCCCCCTGCCACAGCGCTGGCTCAGTGTGTACATTGGAACCCTGCTTTAATTCATACTTGATATTGTCACATCCTGTTACAGTATCAGCCAGTCAAAGAAATCGCAGCCAAGACTTTCAAAATAAAAACAGAACAAACCATTTGATTCTTCTCTGGCCCTCCTGTACAGAAAGTGTGGGTTTTGTCTCTAAGGGGGCTCAGCCGTACCGCTTCAGTCTGCTGCTCGCTCGATACAGCTGCAGGGGGAGCTGGGGGAGGGTGCTCAGCCGTACCGCTTCAGTCTGCTGCTCGCTCGATACAGCTGCAGGGGGAGCTGGGGGAGGGGGCTCAGCCGTACCGCTTCAGTCTGCTGCTCGCTCGATACAGCTGCAGGGGGAGCTGGGGGAGGGGGCTCAGCCGTACCGCTTCAGTCTGCTGCTCGCTCGATACAGCTGCAGGGGGAGCTGGGGGAGGGGGCTCAGCCGTACCGCTTCAGTCTGCTGCTCGCTCGATACAGCTGCAGGGGGAGCTGGGGGAGGGGGCTCAGCCGTACCGCTTCAGTCTGCTGCTCGCTCGATACAGCTGCAGGGGGAGCTGGGGGAGGGGGCTCAGCCGTACCGCTTCAGTCTGCTGCTCGCTCGATACAGCTGCAGGGGGAGCTGGGGGAGGGGGCTCACAAAGGGCAGCTTGTTCCTGTCTTGAGCTCGGCTCAGAGGGCAGTCTTGTGCTAAGCTCGGAGGCCACAAACCCCAAGCCTGGCTGCTAAAGGGGCTGGAAGCAGCATCAGGGAGCTTTGAGAGCAAAGGGCAGCGTTAACAGTGACACTTCTGCCAGAGCAAGCACGGGTACAGCAACAAAACCATACTGAGATTGAGAGGGGTGAACCTCAGCATATTTCACCCAAAAAAACACTTAAACTACTGTCTACACGAAGGGATTTAACTGTCATCCTCCAGAGGGATCTTCTTTGTGTCCCATTTCATAATCAACTGATAGACGACTCCAGCAGCTCATATAAATATGTCCCATAGTAAAAGCACAGCAAAGTCTAATAAAGCTGAGTGAAAGCATGGTACAGCATAGGGGGGGCATAGAAAATAAAAGCAGGGTATGACATAGTAATAAACATGGCAAGCCAGGGTAAACAATGGTAAATGCAGAGTTACAAATATAACTGCAGGGGCAAGTTGCCATAACACAGCCTCACCTCTAGGGGGGGTTCCAGGCTAGAAGACAGTTCTTTTTTTACTGTTTCCAGGACCCTCTTGTAAATGAGGCCTCGGTCTCAAGGAGTACATCTCCTGGTTAAGTAAATAAATCAATAAAAGCTACATGACAGTAAGTACTGTAAGTAGTGGACTTTATTTTAAATATTATTCAGTATCCATGAGCTGGAGTGGCACCCGAGCACAGTCTCCACACACAGGCACGTCTCCCGTTATTAACCGAATCAGAACCCTCTAATGACAGCATCATGGAGCACACGGCACAGCCGTCCCTAATGGACAGCCAGCGACTGGGAATCACTCACACGGCTTTCAAACAAAACTCCATTACCGCAGATACTATTACAAGCAATAAGGGCTGTTTCTGATGGTGTCGCCCAGCTGTCTCGTGAGTTTCTAATTGCTGGATTGGTGGGTGTGCTTGACAGTATTGGGAGCCTTGCCTCTTTACAAGCCAAAGCAAGGAGGTTAACTGGCCACACGCTATTGAAAACAAAACAAACAGATTCATAAGTTATGTATTGAATGGCTCAGTCTTTATTTTGCTATCTGACTTACACATAAAAAAAAACTCATTAAAAAAAAGCAAAAACCCAGTGAATTAGTAAAGGGCCCTTCTGCAGTAAAATATAACTTTTACAATTTTACTGTCAACACGGCCAAACAGTATGGAGAGAGTCCAAACCCTAACCCTAACCCTAACCCTGACCCTAATCCTAACACATCTCCTTTCAAGAGAGTCCTAACCCTAACCCTAACCCTGACCCTAATCCTAACACATCTCCTTTCAAGAGAGTCCTGATTGGAAATGGGATTGTTTCAACGCTGGTCTGGAACGTGGCGGAGCCTCCCAATGAAAACACACAGAACTCTGGAATTCAGAGGAGCGGGGGAGTTTCAGGACCAATCGGACGGCTGGGAGATGTTTGCACAAGGCACTTTATCATGAGTGCTGAAGGCCCTGGCCTGTGAAGCTCTTTCCCCTGGTTAATGTGAAAGAGGCAGCTGCTGTTCTTGCTAATGGGGGCTGTGTGATCCCTATTCAGGGTCAGTAATCCCTCGTTACTGACAGACAAAGAGCTGCCGTGGATTGAGACTCCCTGAGTGAAAGTCAACGGCCCCCGCATACAGGTTAAATCTCCTGTGTCCTCTGCCTGTGCATCAGGGAGGGGTCCCGCCTCTCCGCTGTGTCTACAGGGGATAGAGAACAATGCAGCCTCCCAGCTACCTGACCCCCCCACCCGGAGCCTCAGCCCAGCTGTGCAAACAGTACGAGGGAAGCGAGACTGATGGCATTCTGATGGCACCCATCGGAGGGGTTCTCAATTCCGTGAACAAGCTGCTCTTGTTATTTCTTGTTCTTTTGCACGCTCCGATTGATTCTATCCGCTCCTCCTCCTGGGCCCCAGCCAGCGCTGTGCTGTCCTGTACAGGTGGAAGGAAGTAAAGAACCACCCAGCTACAGAACACCCAGCCCAGACACAACAGCCCCTCCCTCCGATGAAAGGACCTGTGCCTGATAAGAGTCTCTGAGATCAGGCTGAGAACGGAAACCCTGCTTCCAGGCAGGTCTGCATTTGATGGCAAATAAACGAACAACGTGTTCAAATCAGCTCACTCTCATTGTAGCGTAAAGTTTACTCAACAGGAAATGTTGTTTTTAAATTGTGTTTCATGCTTCAAAGCTCTGAATGGTAACTCCATTTGGGCAGGTAGAATAAGGCATGTGTTCTTGTGGAAGGCTGCTCCATGCACACAGTACACAGCGATCCTGCCTCTTTACTGGGGCTGGCACTCGGAGGAGGCATGCTGAGTATGTCACCGTCACTCTGGTGCACAACAAAGGCTGCTGATTGCGTGCTTCAATACAATCAAAAGAGGCAAAACAAAACTGCAGCTGAAAATAATCTCCAGGGTGTTTCAGACCAGAGAGACTTCCAAGGAGCAGCCTTCATCACATGCATGACAGTACTGAATCCAGCATTGCACAATACTAGCAACCAGGCATGTGGACTGCACATTTACACACAGGCAGACACACTAGCCTCCGACAAGGACTGTGACACCTTACGCTATCCTAGAAACTTACAAAGCAAAACCAAACACTCACAAATGTCATTCAAGGGCTTGTAGGGTTAGTGTTACTCAACACACTCGCATCCTTACTATTACTAGGGAGGTCTCTTTAGGAACTGTGATAACACCCAAACCCATTGCTTTCCACACTGCAGCCCAGCACTCTAACCACTGAGCTCCTCAAACCCACTGCCTTCCACACTGAAGCCCAGCACTCTAACCACTGAGCTCCTCAAACCCACTGCCTTCCACACTGAAGCCCAGCCCTCTAACCACTGAGCTCCTCAAACCCATGAAGCATTACACCTGCTTAAACAAGAACGATGGCACGAATGAGCAGATCTCATGTCGGACTCCCTAAAGCTTGCAATGAATCCTATTTTTTGTTCTCACTGTTTGAGTTCTTGTAATCTTGCCTTGTAATCTGTCATGCTTGATAAGCACAGGCGTGAAGCTTGCCCATTACCAGGGCAATGAAGTGGAGGGGCCAGTACCTGCAGCTAACCAAACTTGTACTTTTGATTAAGTGCAACCGGAGTAAACAAGGGGGTGATCAGCGTTTCACAGTGACGCAGAGAGGGGGGGAGGGGGTCTGGACAGGCAATGGCTTGTGTGGCAGGCAGGGGAGGGTGGTCTCCAGCCTTGACCCCTCCGTGGTGAAACACAGTACTAGTGAGAATGTGAACAGAGACATCCAGGTGATTGTGATACACACTGGAGACACTGCACTGAGTGCCTCCCCTGACAACAGAGAAAACAGACCCTCCCGGCCTGGTTATATGTACAGCTCAGTGCCTGTCTCTGTGTCTGTCTAATATATAGAGATGTGTGGGCAAAATGGGGGGTGCACTCCGACCCTGAACCCGGGACAAAAGTGTGTGCTCTCGGTATTTCTGCATTTTTATCATGCCTGTCCTATGGTTTTACATGCATATTTTGTAATACACTTTCCCACACCTCTCTGTGCTTTAAATGCTTGCCTATGCTCTCCCATACCTCTCTGTGTTTTACAATGCTTCCCTATGCTTTCCCATACCTCTCTGTGTATTACAATGCTTTACCATGCTTTCACTGTGCTCTATTACACTTTGCTGTGCTTTTGCTGTGGGACACTTTTAGAAGAGGCATGTGAAACACGCTGGGAATGTCAGAAGGTCTCTTGCGCTGCTGTGGCCAGCAGGCAGGTCCTCATAATAAAAGTCCCAGTGCTTCCAGCTAGCCGGTAAGAGCAGTCTGGGATCAGAAGAACGAGACCCGCAGTGACCTCTCCATTCCTCCTGCAGCCTGCTCTATCAATAGGCACGTTCCTGCTATAACGGGCTGTGTGACGCGTCCCACACAGGGGCTCCTTCACAAATAACAAGCCAGGGGACACAGAAACATGACATCAAGCACTGGAGTACTGGAGCTCCAAAGTATTTACAATAGAGGCAATCCAAACACAATAAAGAGTGTGTGTGTGTGTGTGTGTGTGTGTGTGTGTGTGTGTGTGTGTGTGTGTGTGTGTGTGTGTCAGTGTGTGTGTGTCAGTGTGTGTGTTCGACTCACAAACGCAGAGCCACTATCCCAGAGAGTGCAAACACTGTCAGTGCTTCAGTAAATAGAGGATACAATACAGGCTGCGAGGTCATGAAGACAAAGGCAAGGTCCCTGGAATGAAGTGTGTGATTTCTACAGTGCTAATGAAGTCTGCTGGAACCCCAACAGGAGCGCTAGCCCTTAACATTGCACACACACGCACAATAAGATGCATGGCAAGCTGTGAATCTCTCTCGAGGAGAGACTCCTTGCGAAACATCTTGTGAGGTTGCTGGCTTTACTGAGTGTCCGATTTTAAAGCTCCTTTTCCACTGCAGGGGTGGAATAAGACTCCCATTGCACAGCAGTCTGATCCATTCCTGGTGTCACTATGAGTTTAATCAGACACACCTGAGCTTGTTACCTCTACACTGGGGCTAATCAACCTCCTAGTAAAACCTGGAAAGGGTGACACTGCTATGCAATAGGAGTCTTATTTCCATCCCAGCTGGTCATCGTCATACAGGCATGAAGGTTTTGGTCTGGGTGGTTTCCTGATGTGTGTACAATTCAGAATCCACACACATATTCAGCTAATAATACAACTCTTAAACTAGGAAACTGAGGGCTGAAAATCCACTGCCAGCATATTCTCAAGAAACGCCTTCAAATAAATGCAAGCGAAGATGAACTGTGAGGTAGAGCGCTGGAGCGCCTGGGATAACAGTGCAGCTCCCTTCGGTCAATAGCAACACCAGAACAAGATCACATGAAGCCAGGAGATGAGGAGTGTGAGGAGACGTTTGAAAGAGCAGAGTGCCTCATCTCATTTACACAGCCCAACCCAGGAGCCCTGGAGTGCTCTGTGACTTGTTCTTTACTGTAATGTCGCCATTATTTTGCAAGTCGGTGAATTTGAGGGATTTCCGTCCAAAGCGTCATTTCACTGTGTTTGTTTATTCGTGTTTTTTAAAAGGTCCTGACTTTCATGAAGTTGGATTTGTATATTTTGATAGTAAACACGGCGGCCTTTTAAAGAACAGGGAGTGTTCGACAAGCGAACTTTTCATCAGTATCCAAAGAAACATTTCTCTCATCCTATCAGAACCACATCTTGCATGAATCATATGCAAAAACACCCACAGCGATTAAACCCCGCGCTGCTGCGTTTAGAAACACCAAAAGAAGCGCAATCTATTCAATGGCAAAGATTTCGACTAGCAGTCCTGTTCAGAGTCGCCAGTGTCTGCGTAAAAACAACATATACCGGTAAACTAACTTCAAGAACGCAACTAAATCAAATAAACTCCTCAACTGAAAAAAACGAGAGAAATCATCTAGAAATCCACTAAATGTGACAGAAATAAACTACTGTCCACGTAGAAACGCAGATGATAAGACAGAAGGCACTGACGATGTGGAGCACACAGCTCATAAAGGCGTTTGATTATTTCCTGCTCATGTATTCACATCAGTAAAACAAATGAGACACAAGGACCGACAGTGTAATTAAAAAAACAGACTCGAAAGAGCTGCAATCACGTTTGTGGATTCAGCGAATACGCATTGACATGAAATAGCATAATCTAATCAATTCGCAATGTTCACCTCCTGTACTGAAACACGGAAACACACTAACCTGCCACTTACAGTGTGGAGTATTTCACTCACACGTATTCTCACTAATTGCCCATTTAACAATGTAGGCTGAGAATGCTACAATTTCTCCACTGATGAAAAACCAGGACTCAATACCAAAGATGAAGAGTATAGTTTTTATTTCTATTTTAAATGATTGTAATGTTTAAATGAACCACACACCCGAATCTATGTATGTATGTATGTATGTATGTATGCATGCATGTATGTATGTATGTATGTATGTATGATTATTATTATTATTATTATTATTATTATTATTATTATGCTGTTTTTTCATTTGTATTCCGGTGAGCGGATGAAAAGCACATTATATTGAATGAACTCGATAAAGGACGCATTGTATAAACGCATACAGATGTGTCCATTCACGGAACCGCTCCTGTTACTCGATGCAATCAAAACCCGTGCTTTATTTTTACAACCTCACAACATATATAATGTCCTAACCGCAGCACTGAGGTGAAACATAAGGGCCATTGTTAAAGCCGTGAGCCTGCAGATCCAACACCACGCACAGTTCAGACACCTATTTTTGATCTGCCAGTACCGCTGTTTCTTATTACAGCGCCTATACAGCGGCCGCTTGTTCAGCACCGAGCTTTAAAAGCATAGATTATCACAGAGCGGGCCGCTAGAAACACGGGCTGCGTGTCATCGTGTTATGAAAATACAAACTCGTTTAGTTGGATGTGTTTTCTTAACTCTGTTAAAGCACTCGGAACACGTTGCAATGCACTTACCCCTGGCCTCGCACGTCAGCAGAAGAATGGACGCAGTCACACAGACGTGCACGATGATCTCCATGTTAAAATAATTCACAAACCAGACTTCTTAAACTGCAGAGAAAGGAAATCTCTTATTAGAGTCATGCCCTTTTCATGTGCATACAGAGTGCAGACGCGGCTGAATCTCTCGCCACACGAAGCTGTGTTTGGCTGTTGTGTAGGTCGGGGCTTTTGAAAAGTAAAACGTTTTTTTTTATTTTTATTATTTTAAGTGTGTTTTTAAGCCAGATAAATATATAAATGTACAGAACTAAATGTGATTAAATACTTGGTTCATCCCCATAAATACATTAATATTGCGGACAAGCTCTGAACTCATCAGTCCTTCACTATAATAAACCTTACACACGCACTAAACATATAACTAACAGACAATGTGAAGCCGGTCGATATTCGATTAATATATATACTGAGTCCAGTAATATCAAGCAGCAGTCCATAACCACAGCTCCAAACATCCAAACTCACCTGTTTATTCCGCACCCGCTGTTCACAACATCCACAGCCACAGCGCGCCGCCTTTATTCTGAATCAAAGTATTCCTAAGCAATCAAACAGCCCTGCATAATATACTGATATTGTATAGAGAGTTTAACACACGTGTGCTGTCTGCTATACCTAAGCAGATTTTCTGTTTAGCGGTTTCAGAAAGCGCTGCTCACGTTAAAATAAGGTCCACGCGTCTGTTCGGCTCCTGTGGCAGGGTGCGTGTCAGTGGGCTCTCGGTCTGTTGTCCACAGGGTAGGTAGTCGACCTGGTCAGCTTTGCAAGCCCATTGTTGATTGGGTTAATGATGATGATTGCGAACCTGTCCCTCGCGATTCTCCTCTGACCTCACAATACACACTCGCATCCTTTACAAGCTGAAAACTTTGCCTCAAAGTTTTGCAGCTGTAGACAGCTTCCAGCCAATCACAGCCCGGCTAGAGGAACGGTCTTCAAGCCGATTGGCCTCCGCAGTGCCATGCAGCGTGAGCGCCCCCTGCGGGCGGATAGGTTGCGTAAAAAAGAAGTTTGCATTGAGCTGCATAATGTGGTTTGGAAACGAGCACACATTAACAATCTCGCCTTTCAACAGCCGCGAAGAACAGGATGTGCATTGACATTCCTTAAATACACTGAACAGCCCGTATGGAACTTAGAGTCATGGCAAATATAGAACAGAACCTTTCTGTATAGCACTACAGTACTTCAAATGCGGGGGATGAACACGCAACTGTAAAGTTATAAGAAATACTGCAGGTTGAGCCAATACGTGTTACTATTATTATTATTATTATTATTATTATTATTATTATTATTAGTGGTATATGTAGTATAATTGTCTTATTTTTATAAAAGCCCAAACACTTCTGTAATGTTACACTTTTTACAGTAGAAATATTGCTCATATGTGTCCGTTTCTTTTATCGTGGCTTCTAGCAATCATCTCGATATCACTCCGTGCTTTGACTGTTTCCACATTGTTAAGTAGTGTCGATTTGAATTGATAAAACCATCAATACACAATGATCAAGACACAGGCTGTACTCCCCCCCCCCCCCCCCTCTCCTCACCTTTAAAGCGGTACCCCCCTCCCTCAACACGCAGAGATGAATGAATCACTCTGAGAACGCCGCACTAATTTGGTATTTTAGGAGACTTCAAACACGCCACTGCGCTTTTATCGTTCGCATTGAAATGTAAATGTGGCTCACGTCCAAACGAGTTACTTTGAACTGGTGACTGAATAAAGCAAGTCAGCGAGACACAGCGTGCGCTGCTGCTGCAGACTGCACTATGCTTTCATCGCAGGGTTTTAAACATGCGACCTACACATTCACGTGCAGGACACTCATCTTCTTAAGACAAGTTCATATGTGAAGGCTGGCGAGTTTACTGCATTATTAAACGGATCCCTATGCAGGGCCTACCTATGAAAAGAATGCGCAAATTACATCATCGAAATTATTATTACACATATTTTGATTTCATATATCAATATTATTTCACATTTCTCTTTATTATATCCGTATAATTATTTATTAATATCACACGTTGCATAAAATAACACAAATAGTTTAAGCTGAGGTACAACGTGCGTCTGAAGTGTATTCTCAAAAAACTAAAACCACCCGCAAGACGCGATTCAAATCTGGTATAAGGTTTCATTATATTTTCATATTCACGATTCATGAAGAGCATTGGATTTCACTTCTTTCCATTCCGAGTTGAAATAAAAAACATTCCACTCCTCCAGCAGTAATTACTTTGGCTGAGATGTTAATTCTTTCCAAAAAACCCCAGACTTTTCCAAACATACTTGAAGAGTGTAAAAATACCTCATTCAAAAACAAAACTGAAGCACATCCCTTTCGCTCAATCCCAGCCGCTTGTTCTTCCAGTCTCGTTCCATGGCGAGCTGTGTTATAGAAGATCTCCATTATAGACGCAGAGAACGGCAGCCGCTGCAGGCTGGGTGCGTGCATGCTTCTCTGTGCTCATCCTCGGAAACTCCTTTACAACTGCCAGATCCAATTCAAAATGACTCAACTCACAAGCGTGTAGTACAAGCAAGTACAGCATGACACGATGCACTTAACCTCAGTAAGGTCTCTTCATAAACGCCTGCCTAAGACCTGTCTAAATACTATATGCAAGAAAGAGTGTCTTCCACTGCAAGGGAGTCAGCAGTGCTCACCCCTCATTAGAGTTGTATTGTGAATTGAAGTTTTGTTTTAATTGATCAAGTGGCAGATTTCAAAGCAACACAAACTGGGGTCAATGTAACACACTGAGCAATGGATGAAATGCATGGACAAGGAGGTGACTGCAGAAACCTTTCAGATCAAATCACACCACCACATCACAAAGTACACTGTTTACATGGAGGCTAGACACAGCAGCAAACAGCATGCCTGCTCAGGGACCACAGATCCCATGCTGACAATCGTATTACTAATACATTACAAACAAGGACACCATTATCATTCAAGACAGGACTCTCAATACTGTAACCTGCAACTTTAATGTTTAAAACATCCATATCAGCTTGTTTTGCTCTTGGATCATGCATCACAACACTGTACATGGCATGGTTTCATATTGGATTTGGCACCACAGCACTGTACACGGCATGGTTTCATATTGGATTATGCATCACAGCACTGTACATGGCATGGTTTCATATTGGATCATGCATCACAGCACTGTACATGGCATGGTTTCATATTGGATCATGCATCACAGCACTGTACATGGCATGGTTTCATATTGGATTATGTACCACAGCACTGTACATGGCATGGTTTCATATTGGATTCTGCACCACAGCACTGTACATGGCATGGTTTCATATTGGATCATGCATCACAGCACTGTACATGGCATGGTTTCATATTGGATCCTGCACCACAGTCCAGCACTACACATGGAATGGTTTCACAGCAGCAGCTACACATGTAGAGAGAGGGGTGCTCTTCAGCCTCTGGGTCTCTTGATCAACTCTGCAGACAAGACAAACAGCAGATCAGTTAGGGTTATATTATAAAATAGCATTCTCATAACCTGACATCCTCAAATTATTTTAAAATGAACACAAACCCCTCCAACCCTGGCTGCCCCAACATTAAGCAAGTCACATTAACTCTTATTCTGTAGATGGTTCCATGCAATAATTTCACAATTTGTTTGCAATGAAACAGTTGAAATGCCTCCAGTAGCAACCGTGTCCCAGGTCTTCTAGTCAGGTCAGCGCGGAAAGGAGCCGGGTAAACCTGTGCCAAAGTCCTGCCGATTAATATCCCAAGATTAAAGGATCACAGCGAGGAAGTGCCCTCTGCCATGATCGTACAGACTTGGTTATTGGATCTGAATCTTCTATCACACTGAATTCTGGCGATAGAGGAGTCATGCAGCTATTCTTTATATTAGAACATCACAATACCTTGTCAGGAAGGCTGGGAGGACAGGCAGCAGCAGCTCCATCACTGTGCAGTCACGTCATTTCTACACATTCTGCAGCAGATTCAATGCCTGATGAACACATTTGAATGCACATGTTAGTGTATAAATCCACATTTGCTGCTGATCATTTTTGTGAACTATTCATACATGCCCCTCCCAAATGCCCTGGTATAGCTCTGTGCTCAGTGCTTTGAAAGTGCTCTCATCACAGCAACATCAGAATGATGTGTTGAATTCGCATCATCACAGCACAGATCAGCCCAGTCTGAAAGCACGCTGCTCCTCATACAGTCAGACAGACACTTCCAGGAGCAGCATGGTTCAATTCAATGCACAGGGGACTCCCGGTCACATTGCAGCATGTGCACTGCCGTCTCTGCTGAAGGCACACAAGTAGTGTGCCAAAGTCCTGCAGATTAATATCCCAAGATTAAAGCATCACAGCGAGGAAGTGCCCTCTGCCATGATCGTACAGACTTGGTTTAGCAATGAAGCTTCAAATCACACAGAGCTGCCCTTGGAGTTCTGACAATACTATACCTGGGCATTCAGCTGTGAGGAGGCTGCCGTCTCATCATTCAGAGATCCACCAACAGAATCCATGCCTGATGAATACATGAAAGCAATCTATGAAACACAGGTTCAATCTTTTTCTGCATTATGTCCAATGCATGCAACATGCAGTTAAGCTTTTAAAAGACATTTCATATTTTTTTGTATCACTCAATCCCTTATATCCGAGTTTGAAGTTATGAAGGGGAAGAGCTCCCTTGCAAACTCAATGAGGTTTTCCTAGAGTTTATAAAAAACTAAGCATGCAGGCAAGGCACCACTCTTCAGTCCTGTAAATCTTTGTATCTGTGTGCACCCCGACTAGGGCTGCTCCAGGGGAGCTGGTTCAGTCCACTCTCAGAGGGTGCAGAGCGCGGCCACAACCCGGCTTCAGCAGCCACTAAAACAGTGTCTCCCACAGCCAGGCTACCGGGCCGCGCCTTCCTCTCCCAGCAGTGTAACACCGGCACAGGCACGGGGAGACGCCTGGACAGCTGACTACCGCTGGGGTGCAACAACCCTGTGCAGATCAATGAATGAGATGCTTTCTGTACATTAAATCACTCAAGGTATGCATCAGAAGAGCGATAAGACTGCTTTCTAGCTGTGAATACATACCCTCCCGATCTCTGTGTGTTTAACAAAACCGTCCATCTTTAAATGATAATTCAATCTTACTATACCTCACACAAGCAGTGAATGTGGACCATGACAGCCATGGTGCTGTAGATCGTTTGGGGTCCTGCATCCCGTTACACCCCCACTGCTGGAGAACGGAAGGGATTACCAGGGGACATCACTGTCAGCATGGCCAGGGACCAGGTCACGCAGGGCAGCTTCACATGCATCAGTCTGTGTGGAGAGAAGAGACCTCAGCAATTAAACTAGCTTCAGAAACGGTTTGCAAGAGCATGCAGCAACACGCCATGGTTACCCACGGACTCGAAAGACTAGGCAAGTGGTATTGTCCAGGTACAGACTTACACAACGTGTTCAGTACATAGATGGCATGTTTATAACTGAGCACAAGCCAACTAATGCAGACATCCGTCCTGTAAATGTGATTATACTGAACTAAACAGAAACCGACGCCAATGGGATGCAACAGGATAACGTGAAATTATACATTTAACAATTTCAATCAATTAAAATTGGTGCACACCGACAATCTATGCCAGATCTAGGAGTATTCACTGCCTTATGGTTGCTACTGCATGTAATCCTTCAAACCTGTATTCATCAGCGTGGATATGTGTGCACCCAGACTAGGGCTGCTCCAGGGGAGCTGGTTCAGTCCACTCTCAGAGGGTGCAGAGCGCGGCCACAGCCCGGCTTCAGCAGCCACTAAAACAGTGTCTCCCACAGCCAGGCTACCGGGCCGCGCCTTCCTCTCCCAGCAGTGTAACACCGGCACAGGCACGGGGAGCCGCCTGGACAGCTGACTACCGCTGGGGCGACAACACGATTCGAGAGATGGGTTCAAATCGCTGTGGGAAACATTATAACGGGTTTGGTGGGGTCATAACTAGACTAACCATCCCTAGCCCACCACAACACTGCTCTCCATTGTCGCGGGTATAACTTTCGACCGCCTCCCCAAACCAAATTTCAAACTAGAAGTAACTCACGTTCATTGCGTTTCTTATACCTGATAATTAAAACGGCATTGCCCAAGAGAAAAACATCTAGAATATTCTTAACACGGGCACACGCGTTCTAGGGGAGGGCGACAAGCATGCGCACCAGGGATCTTCCTCATAGTAATCGACGTGCCTCCTAAACAATACGGCAAAACATTCCCAAACTCGCATCGGGTAAGCTGCAGCCTCGCAGAGGATGCAAGCTCCCCTTGCATCTCAGAGACAGGCGCTAAACAATATGCATTTAAAACAAGGATTATAAAGATTGAAACGGATTGACTTTCAAAAATACTAACCTCCTACCAACCTTCATCCGCCGGTATCAGCAAGACCGAGCATGCGCTGCGGAAGCCTGTTTTATAGTTCAAGCTTGCACCATCGAGTTCTCCCTGTGGATGTGCACAGCGATGATGCATTGTGGGACACCGGAGGTTTGTTGGAACGCAATAATCTGCCCATGTGAAAACTCGAGCGGTGCGGTTGTGTTGTTCAGTGCAGTGATCAGTGCAGTGCTGTGCGCCGTTGCGAGCTCGTACTACACAGCGGTGAGAAGGAAGCGCTCTTTCATGCACACCACTATGTCACTTTATTTACAGCCTCATATGAGCACATTTGCATGAACGGGTCAATATTAAACAGCTGCTGGGGTTTGCAATGCACAACGGATTTCTTAAATAGGTATCTTCTGTGCTCCCTGGATAGCGCATTTTAATATATGTATGCCAGTCTATGACTCTCCAGAATGACAGCTGAACGGCTGTCCTGTGAGAGCTCCGTCGCCTCCGGTCTGTTGTCAGCCTCAGTGTGTATTTACCGTAGTTATCACTTTACCTTAGCCACGTATTTATGATCGCTCAGCATTATATCAGCGGGCGCTGCTCCCCTGGACTGCAATGCCACTGGTAGAGCTCAGTGGAATCTATTTCGACCCCCTAATGCGAGTCTTGTTAAGGTAGTCTGAGATTAATATTGATCAGTTTCTGAATAATGAAAGCCCATTTTCCCCATATTGGAACTTGCCTGTGAAAAGGACAGCTTGTGCTTGCAGGTGTGACTGGATTGATTGAGAAAGAAAGTAACACACAAACATTCAAGAGTTTGAATCTCAGATTTTATTAAAAAAAAAACAACAACAATCTTGTTATTATGTAATGTTGCAGAAGAATAGGATGCGATTCCGTGACTCCCGAACTCCCAACACGGTACTTAGACCTCACCCCCTCGTCAATGTTAATGTATAAGCAGAGCCATTAGCTCAGCCCAGCCACAACCCCACTCTGAACCTTCAGCAGCTCAGGGGCCCGTGCAGTGTGCAGCAGGAACTGCAACTCAGAGATCAGTTATTATTTCTGCTCAGCTTTACCTTTAAACACTCACAAAGGAATTATCTTAGCACTAGAAAGAAACTGCCTTTCTTCATACTAGTGATTTCTCCATTTTGAAAACTGTGCATCTATATATATATATATATATATAAATAAAATGTCACTACATGGATGTTCTTGCAGAATATCTAATCTAAACAGATTGTTGTCACAGAGACGAGCTTCACTTTCATGTTAAGAGCGGTCACATGCTTTGTCTTTATAAAATGTTCTGGGATAAAGCTGCACTAATCCTTGCAGAAAGAGGGATCACAGGAAACTATAGAACAGTATTCTGTGTTCAGATTAGCACCCAGAACCCCCTCCCTCCCTCCCTTCCTTCCTTCCTTCCTTTTTTTTCTCCATGGCAATTTACAAACACACCATAAGTACAGGCACATTCACTGATCACAGGCCAGACCGTGCATAGACCACAGCAGGCATCCCAGACTGTGATAAAGGAACAGCCCTGTGACAAGGCACTGCCGGGGTTCTGCTGCCCGTGTTTCCCACATGGCATGGCGTTTATAAATCACCCTGTACAGAAGGACGGCCACTGCTACCAAGCACACCTTTCCCATAAAGACCCCACCAGCATTAATATAGTGGACAGCTGGTCTTACATTATATTCATTTTAATAAATCCAGTTTCTTAAACTGTACAATAAAGAAGAGAGTTGTAACTGAGACAGGTCGAGAGGGACACATGTTGGTAATAGAGCTGAACTGCAGGGCAGTATTGCAGCAGCTGCGAGAGCTCACATGTGAATGTGGCGGGAATCTGGAGCTCAGTTTCTTGTTTCTTTGTCACTATGATGCTGCTGATGCTGCAGACTCGGAGCTGGACAGGGGCAGAAACAGCCACACCTTGTGACACTACTCGCAGTGTCTCTGTTACAGTCCTTTCGGGTGGTTTTAAATAATTTAAGTTCAAACAGAAGTATGCAAAAGACAGGACCAGACAAAGCGAGGTCTATCCTGAGTGCAACGCACCCAAGCGACATTCCAGACAACATACCATAATTACCACCTTAATCATTTTTACAACAGGATGAAAAAAAAAGAAAACATCTTTAAAAATGCTGACAAGATATACTTCTGAACTACTAAATTACACAATTACGAGAGAACAGAAAAAAACAGCTATGTATAGAATACTGCAAAAACACAGTATACGAGAATGACTCGTGCGTGTTATTCGCTCAGGAGAGCAGATGGTCGATGCGCGCCCAAGCTTCTTCAGCCCCCAGGTGTGGATGCCCCAGGGCAATTCAGCGTGGTGCGGGGCTCTACTGCTGCCCCTCCTTCTTCTCTTCACTGCCAGAGCTGCTGCTGCTGCTGCTGCCGCTGCTGCCCTCCCTATCAGATGCCATCTGGAAACACAAACGATAGTATTCACATTGTTGAAACAGGTTGAAGTAGTTACACAGTGCTCCCTCCATAATCCAGAATTCGATAACTCGCTGTTAGCGCACATTGACAGTAAATTGTTCATCCCAAGCGCAGCTGAAGCTGAGCAGCAGTATTAAACCTGGACAGACAACAACAACACAAAGCAATCCGGAAGGGCATTCCAGAACCCCAAGGCTGTTCCACAGAAAGAGTAACGACACAGCCGGAGGAGAGACGTCAAGGGGCCCAGGGTACCTACCTTCTTATAGGCCATCTCGAAGAGCTTGAGCGATGCCTGCTGCAGGGTGCTCGCAGCCTGCTTGATGTTTTCACCCGTCTCGGAGTCCTTCCTGGCCAGCAGCTCTTTCACTTTGACGATCTCTTCTTTCAGTTTGTTGCACTGAGAGGAAGAGGAGGAGCCGTTACTACAGGTACACAAGAGCAAGGGCCTTCAATAATTACAGGAGGAGTGCACAGGTTCCCATCAACCACCTGAAGGCAGGTCTCAATGGAATGTATACGCATCAGGAAACGCAGCTGGAATATTTGTTTTAATAGGAACATATAGGAGCTCAGGTTAGAGAGGGACCCCAGTCCAATCACAGCCAGCACTGAACACACTGCAGGGCAGAGACTTTCACTGCACAGCAGGGAAGGAAATACGACTCCTGTTGCACAGCAGGTCCACCCACTCCAGGTTTTACTAAAAGCTTGATTAGCCACACTGTACAGGTAACAAGCTCAAGTGTGTCGTATTAAACACATAGTAAAACCAGCAATGGATCAAACTGCTGTGCAACAGGAGTCTTGTTTCCATCCCTGTATTCACCCCACAGCAGGCTGTGCGGGCGAGGCACACACACACCTCATCGGCAGGGAGCTGTTCCTTGAACTCCTCCATCTTAGATTCTGTGTCGTGAACAATCCCCTCGGCCATGTTCACAGCTTCGACGCGCTCCTGTGGAGAAAAACACACAGCGTCAGACCATCGACCCGCTCCCAGCTCCCACCTTACCCGCACTGCACCCCAGCTGCAGATCAAGTTTAGCAGGCTGTCTAGAGCCCCCCCCGCTCTCATACCTTCCTCCTCCTGTCCTCCTCAGCGTACTTCTCTGCGTTCTTCACCATGTTCTCAATGTCATCCTTGCTGAGGCCGCCAGATGACTGGATTATAACTGGGGGAAAAAAAAAAAGAAAGAGAACAGGCTGAGCCATGAGGAGCCAGACACATTCCCATTCCTTTTCAATCCATTCCAATTCCTTCAAATCTGCGGTGTTGAGTGGGGTTCTCTTTCCAGCACTGCAACCGTTCCTTGTTACTACAGGTCTCTCTCTCTCTATTCTGGTCTGCAGTGCAGAATCTCCTGCTTACTCTGCTGCTCGCGGCCGGTGCCCTTGTCCTTGGCTGACACATGGACGATCCCGTTGGCGTCAATGTCAAAGGTCACCTCGATCTGGGGGACTCCGCGGGGTGCAGGGGGGATCCCAACCTGTGGGAAGGGCGACACAATTGTTAATACCATCACAGAAAAGGGGGTGAGCACACAACACAAGACTGACAACCAGCAATGGCAGCAAGACACCTCCTGCACTGCAGCTTCACCCATGCCAGGTTTTAATAGGAGCTTCATTACCCCTGTTGTACAGACTTGCACTTGCGCCTGTTACCTTAAGCTCATAATAAAAACCAGGAATAGATTGAATGGCTATGCAATGGGAAGTCTGATTTTAATCCCTGCTGACTAAACTATTTAAAAAGCATTGAACAGGTCACTTTGGACACAGCAGCAGAGCAAATAGGGGCCCAAGACAAACAGAATACAAAAACAGCAACTACACAGCGATTTGTCTCTAGTTTTCCAGCAGACCCTCCCTATCTGTTCCGATAAGGGCAGAGCTGGCATTATCATGGCTCGGAGTCACAGGGCGACTTACCAGAGTGAACTGCCCCAGGACCTTGTTGTCGGCAGCCATCTCTCTCTCTCCCTGGCACACCTTGATCTCCACCTGCGTCTGTCCATCAGCTGCTGTGGAGAACACCTGCAAACAGGGAGACTTGTTACAGGGCAATCACAGGGCAGCTCTACAGCCCCTCTCAGTGTGTTAATGCAATCACAGGACAGCCCCACAGCCCCTCTCAGTGTGTTAATGCAATCACAGGACAGCTCTACAGCCCCTCTCAGTGTGTTAATGCAATCACAGCTCTACAGCCCCTCTCAGTGTGTTAATGCAATCACAGCTCTACAGCCCCTCTCAGTGTGTTAATGCAATCACAGGACAGCTCTACAGCCCCTCTCAGTGTGTTAATGCAATCACAGCTCTACAGCCCCTCTCAGTGTGTTAATGCAATCACAGCTCTACAGCCCCTCTCAGTGTGTTAATGCAATCACAGCTCTACAGCCCCTCTCAGTGTGGTAATGCAATCACAGCTCTACAGCCCCTCTCAGTGTGTTAATGCAATCACAGCTCTACAGCCCCTCTCAGTGTGTTAATGCAATCACAGCTCTACAGCCCCTCTCAGTGTGTTAATGCAATCACAGCTCTACAGCCCCTCTCAGTGTGTTAATGCACATCATGAAAACACTGTTGAGTTTCCAGCAGACTTCATTAGCACTACATAAATCAGACACTTCATTCACCTGGCCCTTCTTGGTGGGGATGGTGGTGTTGCGGTTGATGAGCTTGGTGAAGACCCCCCCCAGGGTCTCGATGCCCAGGGACAGGGGGGTGACGTCCAGCAGCAGCACGTCCGTCACGTCCCCGGCCAGCACGCCCCCCTGGATGGCGGCTCCGATGGCCACGGCCTCGTCGGGGTTCACAGACTTGCTGGGGGCGCGTCCGAACAGGTCCTGCACTGTCTGCTGCACCTGGGGGAGCACAGAGCACAGAAACATTCACATCAAGAGCAAGCAACCGCCTGGAGTGGAGCAGGGAGAAAGTGGTGTCAACTGCAAACAGTGCGAGTTTCAACTGTTACTGTGAAACATTTGACTGATATATAAAAATAATTAACTACTTTAATAATTAAGATGGTGAGTTTTCCATTTATCAATTACTTTTTTTCTTCATTAAGTATTTCTAGCGATCGAGGAGTAATCCTGTTGGATCCTGATTCTCCTTGGATATAAAGCTGCTTGCTGTTTTTAAATTCTATCTCTATACATCCCCACACACACACACACACACACCTGTCCAGTAAGCGCAGTGCAGGTAGCTTAGGCACTGAATGGCGCTGGCAGCTGGCAGCAGGACGTTACCTTTGGCATGCGGGACATGCCCCCGACCAGCAGCACCTCCCCGATCTCGCTCTTGCTGACTTCGGCGTCCTGCATGGCTTTCTGGCAGGGAGCCACGGTCCTGCGGATCAGATCGCCCACGATGCCCTCGAACTGTGAGCGGGTCAGCTTCATGTTCAAGTGCTTGGGACCCGAGGCGTCCATCGTCAGGTAGGGCAGGTTGATGTCAGTCTGCACGGGAGAGAGAAGAGACAGCTCAGCATGGAGGATTCAGGAGAGAGAGAGCTCAGCATGGAGGATTCAGGAGAGAGCAAGCTCAGCATGGAGGATTCAGGAGAGAGAGAGCTCAGCATGGAGGATTCAGGAGAGAGCGAGCTCAGCATGGAGGATTCAGGAGAGAGAGAGCTCAGCATGGAGGATTCAGGAGAGAGAGCTCAGCATGGAGGACTCGGGAGAGAGAGAGCTCAGCATGGAGGATTCGGGAGAAAGAGAGCTCAGCATGGAGGACTCGGGAGAGAGAGAGCTCAGCATGGAGGACTCGGGAGAGAGAGAGCTCAGCATGGAGGACTCAGGAGAGAGAGAGCTCAGCATGGAGGACTCAGGAGAGAGAGAGCTCAGCATGGAGGACTCAGGAGAGAGAGAGCTCAGCATGGAGGACTCAGGAGAGAGAGAGCTCAGCATGGAGGACTCAGGAGAGACACAGAAGCACTGCTCTAGCCAGGCTCGCTGCTGATTACGCAGTGCTGAGCCGGAGGAACGTTTATCAAAAGCAGATACGGAGTAGGTGTTTGATGCATCTAGCTTTAATAAGGAATCAGATTATACCTTTTAAATCAAACACACACTTTTTAGATGCAATACTCAGGACTATGCAATACTATACTAGAATATTTAAAGACTGTATACTCAAGTACAGGTTTTAAGCAAACTTTGACTTCTAAGTTGACACCCACACAAGTCACTATCTGCAGCTCTGTGTGTATGTGTGTGCACCCCGAGTAGGGCTGCTCCAGGGGAGCTGGTTCAGTCCACTCTCAGAGGGTGCAGAGCGTGGCCACAGCCCGGCTTCAGCAGCCACTAAAACAGTGTCTCCTACAGCCAGGCTACCGGGCCGAGCCTTCCTCTCCCAGCAGTGTAACACCGGCACAGGCACGGGGAGACGCCTGGACAGCTGACTACCGCTGGGGTGTGGTCCACAAGAACTAACGGAGTCCTCCTGGATGATAAGCCATTGTCTGGATGGCAGGGGCTGGGAAGGCTGTTGCAGCAGCAGGCACTCGTGGTCCAGCCACAGCTGCTCCACACATGCCTTTGTGGTCCCGTACCTGCAGGGAGGAGGACAGCTCACACTTGGCTTTCTCAGCAGCCTCCCGGACTCTCTGCAAGGCCATGTTGTCCTTGGTGAGGTCGACACCGGACTGCAAAAGAGAAAGAAAGAAAAAAGTGAGCAAACGGTAAATCCCTTTACCATACGAACTCACTCACACGTGGAAAGCACAGAAAACACCAAACAGCGTGTCTGCCTCCCGGACCTCTCTCTTGAACTCCTTGACGATGTGTCTCAGCAGAGCCTGGTCGAAGTCCTCCCCTCCCAGGAAGGTGTCTCCGTTGGTGGACTTGACCTCGAACACACCCTTCTGGATCTCCAGGACAGAGATATCGAAGGTCCCGCCTCCTAGATCATACACAGCGATGCTGCACAGAGACAAGAGAAGGGCGAGCCAGGGTCAGCCGGGTACCAAACACACACACACGAGAAACTAGAACAGCATTACTGTCAATCAGAATGCCCCACAGCCCCTGCTTCCCCCCTATTCTAGGACACCCACAACGTCTATCAAGTTGATGGATTCTGGAACAGAAAGGCATGATATTAAATAGATAAAGAGTGTGGTTAACGTTCCCAGCGTTCGGCCAGCATGGTTTGTTTGCATTCCTCTGTTGTAGTATTCACTGTGTACCCAGCAGCACAACAGGGTCCTGTTCCCCACACTTACATTTTGTCCTGGGACTTATCCAGCCCGTAGGCCAGAGCAGCAGCGGTGGGCTCATTGATGACACGCAGCACATTGAGCCCGGAGATCTGGCCAGCATCCTTGGTGGCCTGGAGAGAGAGACAGAGAGAGACACAGAGAGAGAGAGAGAGAGAGACAGAGACACAGAGAGAAGTTTAGTGCTACAGATTACTGACCTCATCCAATTCTGCTGCAAACGTTAAATATATGAATACCACTGCTGAAAACACACAAACCTCATTGCTGCTACTATCCAGCTAAGGATGCAATCTGTTTCAGTTTTCAGAAATTGCAACAGCGCATGACTGTGTGTACAGCTTAAGACTTTGAAGCATATTTCTGTTAAATAACCAAACCATCAGGAAGTCAGACAGACAGAGAGACGCTGGTCTAAGCCAGCCTATCGGTTGTAAGCAGTGTGCTCCTCACCTGTCGCTGGGAGTCGTTGAAGTAAGCAGGGACTGTCACCACAGCATTCTTCACACTGTGACCCAGGTAGCTTTCTGAAGAGGGGAAACAACAACACCACGCCTTCAGCTCAACAAGGAAGAATCACAGCAAAACACCTGCCAGACATGCGAGGAACTGCGATGCACCCACCTGCTGTCTCTTTCATCTTCATGAGGACGAAGGCGCCAACCTGGCTGGGGGAGTAGAGCTTCCCATGAGCCTCCACCCAGGCGTCTCCATTAGAAGCACGGACTATCTTATAGGGTACGTTCTTACTGTGGAGGAGAGGGCAAGGTTATACAGCACCGGTCTTACCGTTAACCTACAGGGATGGAAATAAGCCTCCCACTGCTGAGCAGTTTGATCCATTCCTGGTTTTACAAGGAGTTCAAATAGATACACCCAAGCGTGTTACCTACACACTGGGGGTAATCAAGCTCGTAGCACAACGGGGAATGGGTGACACTGCTATGCAACAGGAGTCTTATTCCCATCGCTGAACTGTAAAGACACAATGTTATTCTTCACAGAGGCGCAGCAGCTCTGCACTTACAGGTCTTTCTGCACTTCTGCGTCATCAAAGCGACGTCCGATGAGGCGCTTGGTGGCGTACAGGGTGTTGTTGGGGTTGGTGACAGCCTGGCGCTTAGCTGGCATCCCCACCAGCCTCTCGCCGTCAGCAGTGAACGCCACAACTGAGGGCGTGGTGCGGGCACCCTCGGCGTTCTCCAGGACCTGCGGGGAAATGAGGAGGGGGTCGGATCAGACAGTACAGAGACGGGACAGAGATAGAGGGGGTCCGATCAGAGAGCACAGAGATAGAGGGGGTCCGATCAGAGAGCACAGAAGTAGAGGGGGTCCGATCAGAGAGCACAGAGGTAGAGGGGGTCCGATCAGAGAGCACAGAGATAGAGGGGGTCCGATCAGAGAGCACAGAGATAGAGGGGGTCCGATCAGAGAGCACAGAGATAGAGGGGGTCCGATCAGAGAGCACAGAGATAGAGGGGGTCCGACCAGAGAGGACAGAGATAGAGGGGGTCCGACCAGAGAGGACAGAGATAGAGGGGGTCCGACCAGAGAGGACAGAGATAGAGGGGGTCCGATCAGAGAGCACAGAGATACAGGGGGTCCGATCAGAGAGCACAGAGATACAGGGGGTCCAATCAGAGAGCACAGAGACGGGACAGAGATAGAGGGGGTCCGATCAGAGAGCACAGAGAAGGGACAGAGATAGAGGGGGTCCGATCAGAGAGCACAGAGAAGGGACAGAGATAGAGGGGGTCCGATCAGAGAGCACAGAGACGGGACAGAGATAGAGGGGGTCCGATCAGAGAGCACAGAGAAGGGACAGAGATAGAGGGGGTCCGATCAGAGAGCACAGAGATAGAGGGGGTCCAATCAGAGAGCACAGAGACGGGACAGAGATAGCAAGTCCAGGGTTAGAGTGAATCGAGGATGGGCTGACACTAAAAAATAACTTTTGTAGTTGTAGTTGTCTACATGGACTGTTTTTATTAGCATTGCTCAAGGACTGCACAGGCTGCATCTTGAGTGAATGAACCTGCTATTCTTTTTTTCTAATTCAGGAATGTAAATAAGACTCTTATTGCACAGCAGTGTCACCCATTCCAGTTTTCACTACCAGCTTGATTAGCCCCAGTGTGTCTAGGTAAGACGCTCAGGTGTGTCTTATTAAACACATAGTAAATCCAGGAATGGTTCACACTGCTATGCAATGGGAGTCTTATTGCCACCCCTGCAGTTGTTCCTCAGCACTTACCTTTGCCTGTTTGCCTTCCATCACCGCCACGCAGGAGTTGGTGGTTCCCAGATCGATGCCTATAACTGACCCTTTGATTGCTTCTGACCTGCAACACAGGAAGACACACCTGCAGCCTTAGACTCTGCTCTATCAGAATGAGAAGAAGCTAAATGAAATGCTGGTGGAGCAGCACAGGGAGGCTGGGATCTCTACACACCCACACTGGAGAATGTAAACCAAGTGGCCTGTCAACATCTGCTTTCTGATAAAAGCTAAGAGTATAAAGAAGAATGCTGAACGATGGAAACATGTAGAAGGTAAAAACAATACACAATGGTATTTAAGTGTTAAACTAAACATAAGCCTATCTATACATAAACTGTAAGTACATTAATAAAATACCCTAAAGTCAATATACACTTACGCATAGTCACGTCTGGATACTGTTCTGAGAACATCTCGACTCAGTCCGTTCCAACATCCCTAAAATATAAAAAACACATTAAAACACTAAAACAAATTAACTACCACGGCAACACACGTCATTGAAATTCAAGGCTTTACCTTTTATCATAAAAAAAAAACACACGGATGCACATTATCGAGCCTGCACGAGTAACACAGGCTCTCAAATTCCTTACAGCAGGCAAGGCATGTCGTTGTGAACTGGGCGGGCGTTCTAGTTCTTTTTTTCATTGATGTAGAAAGACGGGGCAGCTGAGAGAATTAAACTGCGGATTTTAAGATTGAAATCATCCCTAACGTGCAAAATGTAGTACAGTTCTAAACTGTGCCCCCCTCCCCCTCCCCCCTTTTTTTTAAACCACAATACATAATCACAGGTTACACTACGTGCATGTAGTGTGTCAGCCAAGGCTCTGTCTGGGCTTAACCTTGGCATCAAAGCCCACCCCACACATCACGATAAAGGAAGACGGTTCTTTCAGGGGAACATTCAGGGACACGCCGTGAAGGTCACACACAGTCTCTGCACAGAGAGCCGCATCTGTTCAACCCCTCAAAATACACAGTCTTTCATTGAAAATAAATAACCACACACACACACACACAAACACAAACACACAGTGACAGCTGAAACAAAGTGAAGCAAGCTGGTTTATTAAAAACAGTGATCCGCAGTGTTGCTATTTTTTTTAATGACTATCTACGCAGGCAGCGCGGCGGAGGTTACGCAATCCAATTACAATATATAACATTGGTAGGGGCGCTTGCTAGTACACACGGTTTACAAAATAACAACTCAGACGAACGATGTACACGTTCATTAAACACGTCTCAAGTGTTTTTATTGTCAAGTCAGAAATTGTTGTTAAGGCCTACAGACATACTGGCAAGCAACCCCGAATGCGTACAGAGCGCAACATCACAACTAAAAACTTCACGTTGAATTAAACCGGCTTTCTGCGAGGCCGCATCGACATCCTGCGTGTTTCGAGTTTATCTTTTATTTTTTACTGATCGTTGATTTAGCTTGTAGTGGTAACAAGTACGATTTTAATAACACTACATCATGCTTCACTCAATCGACAGCAATGGCCGCCCCGTCCTCTTACATTACACACGTTATGATTAATAACAACAGACTTTTGCGTTTCAATTAAATTAAATTATTATTTTACTAACGATGCTGCCATCGCTACTACTTGCTATACATTAAAAATGACAACTACAGCTGAGCTTCTTCAAGTGCTGTCCTCGGCTCCCGACTGCCATGGAGCCGTTTTCAACACTATAATTAGGAAAAGCCTTACCTTGTTCATGGCGAGAGAGGCGACGCTCCTTGTGCAGGCTGCCCGGGTCTGCAGGAGAGTTTGGGAGGCAGTTCTGGCCGCACTGAGCATCATGTCTGCGGGTTAGTTGTGTGTCTGGCTCTGGGACTGGCTGAGTAAAGCGATAATGGAAATGGCAGGTTACAGAATGTCGCTCGTTTGACTTTGCTGCGTCTTTGTCGTGACTGCAGAACGGCATGCAAATCCTATTCCCGTTTTCTTGTTAGTTTTTAATAATAGGCAGTCTCTGTGTGTGTGAGAGTCAGCGCCCCGGTAATCAATGTCTCTTAGCGGTTTGTAAACCGGACTGAATAACCCGACGAGTCGCTCTGCTTCTGGAACTATCCGAACCACATGGGCCCGCAACACGCTCAGCTGACAGGACCCGTCCGGGGAGCTCGGGACACGCCTGAACCGAACCGCAGGGCGCGCAGGATTTTAATCCGCATGCCCTGCTACTTGCACACATTCATTCACACGCTCGGAGATAACTGCTATCCCAAAGGGTGACAATCGCTGCTTACCGTTTCATAATTTAATTTTCAGAGTCATTTTTTTGTACGGCGCATTTATAGTCAGCCCGGGTCCTGATAGAGCACGTCGCCCTGAAGGTCAGGAGTTAAAGAGGGCAACAATTGCTCAGGAGTTACATCAGAGAGAGCCGGTCTCTCCTAACACCGGTGATAGGTTTGAGTTACATCAGAGAGAGCCGGTCTCTCCTAACACCGGTGATAGGTTTGAGTTACATCAGAGAGAGCCGGTCTCTCCTAACACCGGTGATAGGTTTGAGTTACATCAGAGAGAGCCGGTCTCTCCTAACACCGGTGATAGGTTTGAGTTACATCAGAGAGAGCCGGTCTCTCCTAACACCGGTGATAGGTTTGAGTTACATCAGAGAGAGCCGGTCTCTCCTAACACCGGTGATAGGTTTGAGTTACATCAGAGAGAGCCGGTCTCTCCTAACACCGGTGATAGGTTTGAGTTACATCAGAGAGAGCCGGTCTCTCCTAACACCGGTGATAGGTTTGAGTTACATCAGAGAGAGCCGGTCTCTCCCAACACCGGTGATAGGTTTGAGTTACATCAGAGAGAGCCGGTCTCTCCTAACACCGGTGATAGGTTTGAGTTACATCAGAGAGAGCCGGTCTCTCCTAACACCGGTGATAGGTTTGAGTTACATCAGAGAGAGCCGGTCTCTCCCAACACCGGTGATAGGTTTGAGTTACATCAGAGAGAGCCGGTCTCTCCTAACACCGGTGATAGGTTTGAGTTACATCAGAGAGAGCCGGTCTCTCCTAACACCGGTGATAGGTTTGAGTTACATCAGAGAGAGCCGGTCTCTCCTAACACCGGTGATAGGTTTGAGTTACATCAGAGAGAGCCGGTCTCTCCTAACACCGGTGATAGGTTTGAGTTACATCAGAGAGAGCCGGTCTCTCCTAACACCGGTGATAGGTTTGAGTTACATCAGAGAGAGCCGGTCTCTCCTAACACCGGTGATAGGTTTGAGTTACATCAGAGAGAGCCGGTCTCTCCTAACACCGGTGATAGGTTTGAGTTACATCAGAGAGAGCCGGTCTCTCCCAACACCGGTGATAGGTTTGAGTTACATCAGAGAGAGCCGGTCTCTCCTAACACCGGTGATAGGTTTGAGTTACATCAGAGAGAGCCGGTCTCTCCTAACACCGGTGATAGGTTTGAGTTACATCAGAGAGAGCCGGTCTCTCCTAACACCGGTGATAGGTTTGAGTTACATCAGAGAGAGCCGGTCTCTCCTAACACCGGTGATAGGTTTGAGTTACATCAGAGAGAGCCGGTCTCTCCTAACACCGTGATAGGTTTGAGTTACATCAGAGAGAGCCGGTCTCTCCTAACACCGGTGATAGGTTTGAGTTACATCAGAGAGAGCCGGTCTCTCCTAACACCGGTGATAGGTTTGAGTTACATCAGAGAGAGCCGGTCTCTCCTAACACCGGTGATAGGTTTGAGTTACATCAGAGAGAGCCGGTCTCTCCTAACACCGGTGATAGGTTTGAGTTACATCAGAGAGAGCCGGTCTCTCCTAACACCGGTGATAGGTTTGAGTTACATCAGAGAGAGCCGGTCTCTCCTAACACCGGTGATAGGTTTGAGTTACATCAGAGAGAGCCGGTCTCTCCTAACACCGGTGATAGGTTTGAGTTACATCAGAGAGAGCCGGTCTCTCCTAACACCGGTGATAGGTTTGAGTTACATCAGAGAGAGCCGGTCTCTCCTAACACCGGTGATAGGTTTGAGTTACATCAGAGAGAGCCGGTCTCTCCTAACACCGGTGATAGGTTTGAGTTACATCAGAGAGAGCCGGTCTCTCCTAACACCGGTGATAGGTTTGAGTTACATCAGAGAGAGCCGGTCTCTCCTAACACCGGTGATCAGGTTTGAGTTACATCAGAGAGAGCCGGTCTCTCCTAACACCGGTGATAGGTTTGAGTTACATCAGAGAGAGCCGGTCTCTCCTAACACCGGTGATAGGTTTGAGTTACATCAGAGAGAGCCGGTCTCTCCTAACACCGGTGATAGGTTTGAGTTACATCAGAGAGAGCCGGTCTCTCCTAACACCGGTGATAGGTTTGAGTTACATCAGAGAGAGCCGGTCTCTCCTAACACCGGTGATAGGTTTGAGTTACATCAGAGAGAGCCGGTCTCTCCTAACACCGGTGATAGGTTTGAGTTACATCAGAGAGAGCCGGTCTCTCCTAACACCGGTGATAGGTTTGAGTTACATCAGAGAGAGCCGGTCTCTCCTAACACCGGTGATAGGTTTGAGTTACATCAGAGAGAGCCGGTCTCTCCTAACACCGGTGATAGGTTTGAGTTACATCAGAGAGAGCCGGTCTCTCCTAACACCGGTGATAGGTTTGAGTTACATCAGAGAGAGCCGGTCTCTCCTAACACCGGTGATAGGTTTGAGTTACATCAGAGAGAGCCGGTCTCTCCTAACACCGGTGATAGGTTTGAGTTACATCAGAGAGAGCCGGTCTCTCCTAACACCGGTGATAGGTTTGAGTTACATCAGAGAGAGCCGGTCTCTCCTAACACCGGTGATAGGTTTGAGTTACATCAGAGAGAGCCGGTCTCTCCTCAGCGCCGGTGATAGGTTTGAGTTACATCAGAGAGAGCCGGTCTCTCCTAACACCGGTGATAGGTTTGAGTTACATCAGAGAGAGCCGGTCTCTCCTAACACCGGTGATAGGTTTGAGTTACATCAGAGAGAGCCGGTCTCTCCTAACACCGGTGATAGGTTTGAGTTACATCAGAGAGAGCCGGTCTCTCCTAACACCGGTGATAGGTTTGAGTTACATCAGAGAGAGCCGGTCTCTCCTAACACCGGTGATAGGTTTGAGTTACATCAGAGAGAGCCGGTCTCTCCTAACACCGGTGATAGGTTTGAGTTACATCAGAGAGAGCCGGTCTCTCCTAACACCGGTGATAGGTTTGAGTTACATCAGAGAGAGCCGGTCTCTCCTAACACCGGTGATAGGTTTGAGTTACATCAGAGAGAGCCGGTCTCTCCTAACACCGGTGATAGGTTTGAGTTACATCAGAGAGAGCCGGTCTCTCCTAACACCGGTGATAGGTTTGAGTTACATCAGAGAGAGCCGGTCTCTCCTAACACCGGTGATAGGTTTGAGTTACATCAGAGAGAGCCGGTCTCTCCTAACACCGGTGATAGGTTTGAGTTACATCAGAGAGAGCCGGTCTCTCCTAACACCGGTGATAGGTTTGAGTTACATCAGAGAGAGCCGGTCTCTCCTAACACCGGTGATAGGTTTGAGTTACATCAGAGAGAGCCGGTCTCTCCTAACACCGGTGATAGGTTTGAGTTACATCAGAGAGAGCCGGTCTCTCCTAACACCGGTGATAGGTTTGAGTTACATCAGAGAGAGCCGGTCTCTCCTAACACCGGTGATAGGTTTGAGTTACATCAGAGAGAGCCGGTCTCTCCTAACACCGGTGATAGGTTTGAGTTACATCAGAGAGAGCCGGTCTCTCCTAACACCGGTGATAGGTTTGAGTTACATCAGAGAGAGCCGGTCTCTCCTAACACCGGTGATAGGTTTGAGTTACATCAGAGAGAGCCGGTCTCTCCTAACACCGGTGATAGGTTTGAGTTACATCAGAGAGAGCCGGTCTCTCCTAACACCGGTGATAGGTTTGAGTTACATCAGAGAGAGCCGGTCTCTCCTAACACCGGTGATAGGTTTGAGTTACATCAGAGAGAGCCGGTCTCTCCTAACACCGGTGATAGGTTTGAGTTACATCAGAGAGAGCCGGTCTCTCCCAACACCGGTGATAGGTTTGAGTTACATCAGAGAGAGCCGGTCTCTCCCAACACCGGTGATAGGTTTGAGTTACATCAGAGAGAGCCGGTCTCTCCCAACACCGGTGATAGGTTTGAGTTACATCAGAGAGAGCCGGTCTCTCCTAACACCGGTGATAGGTTTGAGTTACATCAGAGAGAGCCGGTCTCTCCCAACACCGGTGATAGGTTTGAGTTACATCAGAGAGAGCCGGTCTCTCCTAACACCGGTGATAGGTTTGAGTTACATCAGAGAGAGCCGGTCTCTCCTAACACCGGTGATAGGTTTGAGTTACATCAGAGAGAGCCGGTCTCTCCTAACACCGGTGATAGGTTTGAGTTACATCAGAGAGAGCCGGTCTCTCCTAACACCGGTGATAGGTTTGAGTTACATCAGAGAGAGCCGGTCTCTCCTAACACCGGTGATAGGTTTGAGTTACATCAGAGAGAGCCGGTCTCTCCTAACACCGGTGATAGGTTTGAGTTACATCAGAGAGAGCCGGTCTCTCTCAGCACCGGTGATAGGTTTGAGTTACATCAGAGAGAGCCGGTCTCTCCCAACACCGGTGATAGGTTTGAGTTACATCAGAGAGAGCCGGTCTCTCCTAACACCGGTGATAGGTTTGAGTTACATCGGAGAGAGCCGGTCTCTCCTAACCCCGGTGATAGGTTTGAGTTACATCAGAGAGAGCCGGTCTCTCCTAACACCGGTGAAAGGTTTGAGTTACATCAGAGAGAGCCGGTCTCTCCTAACACCGGTGATAGGATTGAGTTACATCAGAGAGAGCCGGTCTCTCCTAACACCGGTGATAGGTTTGAGTTACATCAGAGAGAGCCGGTCTCTCCTAACGCCGGTGATAGGTTTGAGTTACATCAGAGAGAGCCGGTCTCTCCTAACGCCGGTGATAGGTTTGAGTTACATCAGAGAGAGCCGGTCTCTCCTAACACCGGTGATAGGTTTGAGTTACATCAGAGAGAGCCGGTCTCTCCTAACACCGGTGATAGGTTTGAGTTACATCAGAGAGAGCCGGTCTCTCCTAACACCGGTGATAGGTTTGAGTTACATCAGAGAGAGCCGGTCTCTCCTAACGCCGGTGATAGGTTTGAGTTACATCAGAGAGAGCCGGTCTCTCCTAACACCGGTGATAGGTTTGAGTTACATCAGAGAGAGCCGGTCTCTCCTAACGCCGGTGATAGGATTGAGTTACATCAGAGAGAGCCGGTCTCTCCTAACGCCGGTGATAGGTTTGAGTTACATCAGAGAGAGCCGGTCTCTCCTAACACCGGTGATAGGTTTGAGTTACATCAGAGAGAGCCGGTCTCTCCTAACACCGGTGATAGGATTGAGTTACATCAGAGAGAGCCGGTCTCTCCTAACACCGGTGATAGGTTTGAGTTACATCAGAGAGAGCCGGTCTCTCCTAACACCGGTGATAGGTTTGAGTTACATCAGAGAGAGCCGGTCTCTCCCAACACCGGTGATAGGTTTGAGTTACATTAGAGAGAGCCGGTCTCTCCTAACACCGGTGATAGGTTTGAGTTACATCAGAGAGAGCCGGTCTCTCCTAACACCGGTGATAGGTTTGAGTTACATCAGAGAGAGCCGGTCTCTCCTAACACCGGTGATAGGTTTGAGTTACATCAGAGAGAGCCGGTCTCTCCTAACGCCGGTGATAGGTTTGAGTTACATCAGAGAGAGCCGGTCTCTCCTAACGCCGGTGATAGGTTTGAGTTACATCAGAGAGAGCCGGTCTCTCCTAACGCCGGTGATAGGTTTGAGTTACATCAGAGAGAGCCGGTCTCTCCTAACACCGGTGATAGGTTTGAGTTACATCAGAGAGAGCCGGTCTCTCCTAACACCGGTGATAGGTTTGAGTTACATCAGAGAGAGCCGGTCTCTCCTAACGCCGGTGATAGGTTTGAGTTACATCAGAGAGAGCCGGTCTCTCCTAACACCGGTGATAGGTTTGAGTTACATCAGAGAGAGCCGGTCTCTCCTAACGCCGGTGATAGGATTGAGTTACATCAGAGAGAGCCGGTCTCTCCTAACACCGGTGATAGGTTTGAGTTACATCAGAGAGAGCCGGTCTCTCCTAACACCGGTGATAGGTTTGAGTTACATCAGAGAGAGCCGGTCTCTCCTAACACCGGTGATAGGATTGAGTTACATCAGAGAGAGCCGGTCTCTCCTAACACCGGTGATAGGTTTGAGTTACATCAGAGAGAGCCGGTCTCTCCTAACACCGGTGATAGGTTTGAGTTACATCAGAGAGAGCCGGTCTCTCCCAACACCGGTGATAGGTTTGAGTTACATTAGAGAGAGCCGGTCTCTCCTAACACCGGTGATAGGTTTGAGTTACATCAGAGAGAGCCGGTCTCTCCTAACACCGGTGATAGGTTTGAGTTACATCAGAGAGAGCCGGTCTCTCCTAACACCGGTGATAGGTTTGAGTTACATCAGAGAGAGCCGGTCTCTCCTAACACCGGTGATAGGTTTGAGTTACATCAGAGAGAGCCGGTCTCTCCTAACACCGGTGATAGGTTTGAGTTACATCAGAGAGAGCCGGTCTCTCCCAACACCGGTGATAGGTTTGAGTTACATCAGAGAGAGCCGGTCTCTCCTAACACCGGTGATAGGTTTGAGTTACATCAGAGAGAGCCGGTCTCTCCCAACACCGGTGATAGGTTTGAGTTACATCAGAGAGAGCCGGTCTCTCCCAACACCGGTGATAGGTTTGAGTTACATCAGAGAGAGCCGGTCTCTCCTAACACCGGTGATAGGTTTGAGTTACATCAGAGAGAGCCGGTCTCTCCTAACACCGGTGATAGGTTTGAGTTACATCAGAGAGAGCCGGTCTCTCCTAACACCGGTGATAGGTTTGAGTTACATCAGAGAGAGCCGGTCTCTCCTAACACCGGTGATAGGTTTGAGTTACATCAGAGAGAGCCGGTCTCTCCTAACACCGGTGATAGGTTTGAGTTACATCAGAGAGAGCCGGTCTCTCCTAACACCGGTGATAGGTTTGAGTTACATCAGAGAGAGCCGGTCTCTCTCAGCACCGGTGATAGGTTTGAGTTACATCAGAGAGAGCCGGTCTCTCCCAACACCGGTGATAGGTTTGAGTTACATCAGAGAGAGCCGGTCTCTCCTAACACCGGTGATAGGTTTGAGTTACATCAGAGAGAGCCGGTCTCTCCTAACCCCGGTGATAGGTTTGAGTTACATCAGAGAGAGCCGGTCTCTCCTAACACCGGTGATAGGTTTGAGTTACATCAGAGAGAGCCGGTCTCTCCTAACACCGGTGATAGGATTGAGTTACATCAGAGAGAGCCGGTCTCTCCTAACACCGGTGATAGGTTTGAGTTACATCAGAGAGAGCCGGTCTCTCCCAACACCGGTGATAGGTTTGAGTTACATCAGAGAGAGCCGGTCTCTCCTAACACCGGTGATAGGTTTGAGTTACATCAGAGAGAGCCGGTCTCTCCTAACACCGGTGATAGGTTTGAGTTACATCAGAGAGAGCCGGTCTCTCCTAACGCCGGTGATAGGTTTGAGTTACATCAGAGAGAGCCGGTCTCTCCTAACACCGGTGATAGGTTTGAGTTACATCAGAGAGAGCCGGTCTCTCCTAACACCGGTGATAGGTTTGAGTTACATCAGAGAGAGCCGGTCTCTCCTAACACCGGTGATAGGTTTGAGTTACATCAGAGAGAGCCGGTCTCTCCTAACACCGGTGATAGGTTTGAGTTACATCAGAGAGAGCCGGTCTCTCTCAGCACCGGTGATAGGTTTGAGTTACATCAGAGAGAGCCGGTCTCTCCCAACACCGGTGATAGGTTTGAGTTACATCAGAGAGAGCCGGTCTCTCCTAACACCGGTGATAGGTTTGAGTTACATCAGAGAGAGCCGGTCTCTCCTAACCCCGGTGATAGGTTTGAGTTACATCAGAGAGAGCCGGTCTCTCCTAACACCGGTGATAGGTTTGAGTTACATCAGAGAGAGCCGGTCTCTCCTAACACCGGTGATAGGATTGAGTTACATCAGAGAGAGCCGGTCTCTCCTAACACCGGTGATAGGTTTGAGTTACATCAGAGAGAGCCGGTCTCTCCCAACACCGGTGATAGGTTTGAGTTACATCAGAGAGAGCCGGTCTCTCCTAACACCGGTGATAGGTTTGAGTTACATCAGAGAGAGCCGGTCTCTCCTAACACCGGTGATAGGTTTGAGTTACATCAGAGAGAGCCGGTCTCTCCTAACGCCGGTGATAGGTTTGAGTTACATCAGAGAGAGCCGGTCTCTCCTAACGCCGGTGATAGGTTTGAGTTACATCAGAGAGAGCCGGTCTCTCCTAACGCCGGTGATAGGATTGAGTTACATCAGAGAGAGCCGGTCTCTCCTAACACCGGTGATAGGTTTGAGTTACATCAGAGAGAGCCGGTCTCTCCTAACACCGGTGATAGGTTTGAGTTACATCAGAGAGAGCCGGTCTCTCCTAACACCGGTGATAGGATTGAGTTACATCAGAGAGAGCCGGTCTCTCCTAACACCGGTGATAGGTTTGAGTTACATCAGAGAGAGCCGGTCTCTCCTAACACCGGTGATAGGTTTGAGTTACATCAGAGAGAGCCGGTCTCTCCCAACACCGGTGATAGGTTTGAGTTACATCAGAGAGAGCCGGTCTCTCCCAACACCGGTGATAGGTTTGAGTTACATCAGAGAGAGCCGGTCTCTCCCAACACCGGTGATAGGTTTGAGTTACATCAGAGAGAGCCGGTCTCTCCCAACACCGGTGATAGGTTTGAGTTACATCAGAGAGAGCCGGTCTCTCCCAACACCGGTGATAGGTTTGAGTTACATCAGAGAGAGCCGGTCTCTCCCAACACCGGTGATAGGTTTGAGTTACATCAGAGAGAGCCGGTCTCTCCCAACACCGGTGATAGGTTTGAGTTACATCAGAGAGAGCCGGTCTCTCCCAACACCGGTGATAGGTTTGAGTTACATCAGAGAGAGCCGGTCTCTCCTAACACCGGTGATAGGTTTGAGTTACATCAGAGAGAGCCGGTCTCTCCTAACACCGGTGATAGGTTTGAGTTACATCAGAGAGAGCCGGTCTCTCCTAACACCGGTGATAGGTTTGAGTTACATCAGAGAGAGCCGGTCTCTCCTAACACCGGTGATAGGTTTGAGTTACATCAGAGAGAGCCGGTCTCTCCTAACACCGGTGATAGGTTTGAGTTACATCAGAGAGAGCCGGTCTCTCCTAACACCGGTGATAGGTTTGAGTTACATCAGAGAGAGCCGGTCTCTCCTAACACCGGTGATAGGTTTGAGTTACATCAGAGAGAGCCGGTCTCTCCTAACACCGGTGATAGGTTTGAGTTACATCAGAGAGAGCCGGTCTCTCCTAACACCGGTGATAGGTTTGAGTTACATCAGAGAGAGCCGGTCTCTCCCAACACCGGTGATAGGTTTGAGTTACATCAGAGAGAGCCGGTCTCTCCTAACACCGGTGATAGGTTTGAGTTACATCAGAGAGAGCCGGTCTCTCCCAACACCGGTGATAGGTTTGAGTTACATCAGAGAGAGACGGTCTCTCCCAACACCGGTGATAGGTTTGAGTTACATCAGAGAGAGACGGTCTCTCCCAACACCGGTGATAGGTTTGAGTTACATCAGAGAGAGCCGGTCTCTCCCAACACCGGTGATAGGTTTGAGTTACATCAGAGAGAGCCGGTCTCTCCCAACACCGGTGATAGGTTTGAGTTACATCAGAGAGAGCCGGTCTCTCCTAACACCGGTGATAGGTTTGAGTTACATCAGAGAGAGCCGGTCTCTCCTAACACCGGTGATAGGATTGAGTTACATCAGAGAGAGCCGGTCTCTCCTAACACCGGTGATAGGTTTGAGTTACATCAGAGAGAGCCGGTCTCTCTCAGCACCGGTGATAGGTTTGAGTTACATCAGAGAGAGCCGGTCTCTCCTAACACCGGTGATAGGTTTGAGTTACATCAGAGAGAGCCGGTCTCTCCTAACACCGGTGATAGGTTTGAGTTACATCAGAGAGAGCCGGTCTCTCCTAACACCGGTGATAGGTTTGAGTTACATCAGAGAGAGCCGGTCTCTCCTAACACCGGTGATAGGTTTGAGTTACATCAGAGAGAGCCGGTCTCTCCTAACACCGGTGATAGGTTTGAGTTACATCAGAGAGAGCCGGTCTCTCCTAACACCGGTGATAGGTTTGAGTTACATCAGAGAGAGCCGGTCTCTCCTAACACCGGTGATAGGTTTGAGTTACATCAGAGAGAGCCGGTCTCTCCTAACACCGGTGATAGGTTTGAGTTACATCAGAGAGAGCCGGTCTCTCCTAACACCGGTGATAGGTTTGAGTTACATCAGAGAGAGCCGGTCTCTCCTAACACCGGTGATAGGTTTGAGTTACATCAGAGAGAGCCGGTCTCTCCTAACACCGGTGATAGGTTTGAGTTACATCAGAGAGAGCCGGTCTCTCCTAACACCGGTGATAGGTTTGAGTTACATCAGAGAGAGCCGGTCTCTCCTAACACCGGTGATAGGTTTGAGTTACATCAGAGAGAGACGGTCTCTCCCAACACCGGTGATAGGTTTGAGTTACATCAGAGAGAGCCGGTCTCTCCCAACACCGGTGATAGGTTTGAGTTACATCAGAGAGAGCCGGTCTCTCCCAACACCGGTGATAGGTTTGAGTTACATCAGAGAGAGCCGGTCTCTCCCAACTCCGGTGATAGGTTTGAGTTACATCAGAGAGAGCCGGTCTCTCCTAACACCGGTGATAGGTTTGAGTTACATCAGAGAGAGCCGGTCTCTCCTAACACCGGTGATAGGATTGAGTTACATCAGAGAGAGCCGGTCTCTCCTAACACCGGTGATAGGTTTGAGTTACATCAGAGAGAGCCGGTCTCTCTCAGCACCGGTGATAGGTTTGAGTTACATCAGAGAGAGCCGGTCTCTCCTAACACCGGTGATAGGTTTGAGTTACATCAGAGAGAGCCGGTCTCTCCTAACACCGGTGATAGGTTTGAGTTACATCAGAGAGAGCCGGTCTCTCCTAACACCGGTGATAGGTTTGAGTTACATCAGAGAGAGCCGGTCTCTCCTAACACCGGTGATAGGTTTGAGTTACATCAGAGAGAGCCGGTCTCTCCTAACACCGGTGATAGGTTTGAGTTACATCAGAGAGAGCCGGTCTCTCCTAACACCGGTGATAGGTTTGAGTTACATCAGAGAGAGCCGGTCTCTCCTAACACCGGTGATAGGTTTGAGTTACATCAGAGAGAGCCGGTCTCTCCTAACACCGGTGATAGGTTTGAGTTACATCAGAGAGAGCCGGTCTCTCCTAACACCGGTGATAGGTTTGAGTTACATCAGAGAGAGCCGGTCTCTCCTAACACCGGTGATAGGTTTGAGTTACATCAGAGAGAGCCGGTCTCTCCTAACACCGTGATAGGTTTGAGTTACATCAGAGAGAGCCGGTCTCCCCTAACACCGGTGATAGGTTTGAGTTACATCAGAGAGAGCCGGTCTCTCCCAACACCGGTGATAGGTTTGAGTTACATCAGAGAGAGCCGGTCTCTCCTAACACCGGTGATAGGTTTGAGTTACATCAGAGAGAGACGGTCTCTCCTAACACCGGTGATAGGTTTGAGTTACATCAGAGAGAGCCGGCCTCTCCCAGCACCGGTGATAGGTTTGAGTTACATCAGAGAGAGCCGGTCTCTCCCAGCACCGGTGATAGGTGTGCATGGTGCAGCGATGGGCATGGCGCCGCGTTTTATGCATGCATTTGTAAAGTATAAAATGAGTAGTGCATCCATTATAATTAAATATGTGTGCTTTGCAGTTATCCATCAAACGTTATTATTAACGGACCGTAGTTTATCATTGTAATTAAATAGCTACAAGTTAACTATATAAATGCTCAACAACAAAGCCACGTACAGAATGTTATGCTATATTATTTGCAGCTATAACAAGCCCCCCCAAGTTATTTCTGGGACAGATATTAAAGGCCAGATAAACTATGGTCTGGGAGTGTTACTCTATAATGATTTTAAAATATAATTATTTTTACAGCTTTGTACACGGTGTTTTAATTTTTTGTTCAATAATCTTATTTGAGGTGTCGGTAGCTGTTCACCGCGTCCTGGAGTTTAGTGTCTGTTATCACGGGTACTTACCCTGGCTAAGATGGAAGAGAGCTCAGAGCTGATGTAGTGTGTGTTACGTCCACCGGGGGCAGTGTTGCGTTGCAGGGGCAGGGGTATGCTGCTGTATATGATGATTGATGAGAGGAAGACTGCTGCTGATACTGCAGCAACTCATTCAAACTGTGAACTGGAAACGATCACCATGGAAATGGAAGGATGTGCTGTTCTCATTGCTGAGCACGCTGAGGAAAGCCCCAGCTGAGCATGAATGCTGCTTTCCACAAGAGGCCCTGTCTGTCCCACAGTGTGCAAAGGTGGGGAAGCGAGGCGCTGTGCTGCATGTGTGCAAGGTAGCCCTTCTGAGTACTGGCTTTCAGTTCATGAGAAGCCGTGTCCACATGCTGGGGTGGAGGTATTTCTGCAGAGTAGCCCTACACTCATTTAGAAAAAGGTTACAAACAGGTCCTGTCCCCCTGCTTGTCTCTGCAGTGTAGATAAGCCTGCTGTGTATTATTCGGGGATTCCCCTGCGCATCACAAAGACAGCATCCCATTAACACCAGCGGAACCGTGTGCTGATTCCACCCGAGATATCCCAATTACCAGGGGATCCCAGAGGGGCGAACCCACCCACAGCTCAGGAACGCAAAGGGGCTTATTCTGCTTAGACAGTGCGGCCCAGAAGAACACATGGAGATCTCTCCTGGTTTAATGAAACAGTGCGATCAGCCCAGTGGATCCTAATGCCAATATTTCCACTGTCTTTCGTCACAGTAATGAGGAACGTTTGCTTCTCGTGTAACTCAAATATACCCCAATGAGCCGGGGCTCAGTCAATAAGAGACCTGAACAGCATCCACCCCCCACGCATCTGCTGTTTGTAATGCAAGAGGGAGCCAGGTGTGACGGTAGTGGAGCTTCCTAGTGAAGAACTGCCGGGGGCGAAGGGTTAATCTGTACTCATTGGGGAAACAAACAAAAGACAAAGGAGCAAGTCCCTGTTCTGTAACAGCAGCAGGTGTAATATTTCTCATTGTTTCACTATGAAACGTTTTGATCAATGTGCGGAAAAAAAAAACAGAGTGAGGGCCTCGATCAGATAAGCGACCTGACAATTGTGAATAAAAATGAGTGCAAGCGCAGATAGCATCGCTACGTAGGAGTATGGCTTGAAACGACGGAAAATAAAAATGACAATAAATATGAAAGTTACAATCAGCCGGATATCTCCTGTGAGTTAAAGCGCGCCACGTGTTACCATACTGTGTTCCGGAGCCTGTGTCTCTGGCTTGCATTCGCTCTCGCAGACTCGGCCAGGCAAGCCCAGCTAAACCCAGGAAGGCCCTCCACTGACAGCTGGGCAGCGTTAACCTCATCTCATCTCATCTCCCACTGACCCACTGACAGCTGGGCAGCGTTAACCTCATCTCATCTCATCTCCCACTGACCCACTGACAGCTGGGCAGCATTAACCTCATCTCATCTCATCTCCCACTGACCCACTGACAGCTAACCTCATCTCATCTCATCTCCCATTGACCCACTGACAGCTGGGCAGCGTTAACCTCATCTCATCTCATCTCCCACTGACCCACTGACAGCTGGGCAGCGTTAACCTCATCTCATCTCCCACTGACCCACTGACAGCTGGGCAGCATTAACCTCATCTTATCTCATCTCCCACTGACCCACTGACAGCTAACCTCATCTCATCTCATCTCCCATTGACCCACTGACAGCTGGGCAGCGCTAACCTCATCTCATCTCATCTCCCACTGACCCACTGACAGCTGGGCAGCGTTAACCTCATCTCATCTCATCTCCCACTGACCCACTGACAGCTGGGCAGCGTTAACCTCATCTCATCTCATCTCCCACTGACCCACTGACAGCTAACCTCATCTCATCTCATCTCCCATTGACCCACTGACAGCTGGGCAGCGTTAACCTCATCTCATCTCATCTCCCACTGACCCACTGACAGCTAACCTCATCTCATCTCATCTCCCATTGACCCACTGACAGCTGGGCAGCGCTAACCTCATCTCATCTCATCTCCCATTGACCCACTGACAGCTGGGCAGCGTTAACCTCATCTCATCTCATCTCCCACTGACCCACTGACAGCTAACCTCATCTCATCTCATCTCCCATTGACCCACTGACAGCTGGGCAGCACTAACCTCATCTCATCTCATCTCCCACTGACCCACTGACAGCTAACCTCATCTCATCTCATCTCCCATTGACTCACTGACAGCTGGGCAGCGCTAACCTCATCTCATCTCATCTCCCATTGACCCACTGACAGCTGGGCAGCGTTAACCTCATCTCATCTCATCTCCCACTGACCCACTGACAGCTAACCTCATCTCATCTCATCTCCCATTGACTCACTGACAGCTGGGCAGCGCTAACCTCATCTCATCTCATCTCCCACTGACCCACTGACAGCTGGGCAGCGTTAACCTCATCTCATCTCATTTCCCATTGACCCACTGACAGCTGGGCAGCGTTAACTTCATCTCATCTCATCACCCACTGACCCACTGACAGCTGGGGGGCAGCAGGAACCAGATAGAAATGAAAATTTCTGGTAACACTTTACACGAAGTGTCTCTAATTACTGTGTATTTACAGAGTAGTTACTTAGTAAATACATGTGTGCTTACACACAATTACAATGTTGTGCACAGTCACAGTGTACTGAATGTGTGAATCTTTTTGCATAATATATGCGAGTACACAATTGTATCAAAAAAGGGTTACAGTTATATCATGCAAAATGATTTCCACATGAAGTGTATTGTAACTATGCATAATCACATTGTAATTGTGTGTAAGTACACCTGTGTTTACTACTATGTAAAGACACAGTAATTAGAGACAGTGTGACGTGTTAGTTCTGAGTCAAGGCTGCTGTATTTCTCTAGCTCCACTGAGCCTTGTGCTCGTTCGAGTTCAGCTCCAATATCACCTGCCTATGTCGGCACGCAAGGAGGGGCAGCTTAGATTCTACTGGCTGATTTTGCCTGATGTTAATAACGTGGTAATACTGGCACTGGGCATGTTAATTACACTGCAGTCAAAACCAAAGGAATGGAAGTGGTCCGATAATGTGAAGTTACACTCATGAGCCAAAGCAGTGTCCCAGCGTCTTCTGTATCGGATATGAATGTGTAGTTAGACTCATGAGCCAAAGCAGTGTCCCAGCGTCTTCTGTATCGGATATGAATGTGTAGTTAGACTCATGAGCCAAAGCAGTGTCCCAGCGTCTTCTGTATCGGATATGAAAGTGTAGTTAGACGCTTATTATTGGTTCTGCACACTTTAAACTAAAAAGTACCAATGTCAATTTTGCAGTTCGCGACGAAAGGAAAAAATAATAAAAAAAACCCTAAACATGCAGAGTAAAAACAAGTAGTTTACTGATAGCGTTGTGATAGAATGGTAGATAGCTGCTGGTGTGTGGGGAGGGGGACTGTGCTGGTTAGAGATTTTACCTTGAGCCTTATCACTACAACTCACTTACTGTAGGAAAGAACTGCAGATCAACAAGCAGCCCACACTCCCCCAGTCTAGATAATGTGCTTTCCGCCACGCAAACACAAGCAGTGGATATCGCCAAGCTGAACCCAGAAAGAACGCGCCCAGCCGTGGTCTCTGGAACTCCACGTGGCAAAGTGCTTCCCATCCCACTTTCCTCCCCAACCCTGCCCCCAGACAAGCCCACCAACTGGGCATCACCGGGATTGGAATCATGCTGGCGTGACTCAGCCAGCACCCCACATGGCAGTGCTTTTACTTGGATCAGACACTGATAACCTGAACCTAGTCCCTCTACTGCCCCCCTATCTTGCTGTGTGTGTGTGGGGGTTCTGTTTAGAGACTACCTGGACCCGTGATCTCAAGAAGAGATGGGGGAAATAAAACAGACTGCCTTCTTACACATCCTTCTGGGACAAGAGAGAGGCTTGAATAGAGTAAAAGGCGTTTGTACAAAAGGGATTTCATTCTCATATATGCTGTATATACTGTGCAGTGTGCACGGTCCTCTCTTAAGATTTGTGGATAGCCACACTGTTAACTACAGCATCCCGGGGGTCCCCATGCATTTCCAGTGACAGATGGGAATGAAATCAGCACAATGACTGTGTTACTAGAAACCAGCTGCCAAACAAAGTCTGAATGAACACAAAGAGAAACACGTCTGTATTATTCAACAAAACTTCGAGGATTCTTTCCTTTTTATTCTTTGAAAGAAAACATCTGGGAAAGTGACCTGAACATGCAAAACAACTCTGCCAACTCTGTTAATGAGAAAACCAAATATTTAAAACGAGATATTGAAGCCAGGTAAAAAATAAATAAATAAATAAATAAATAAATCAACAAATCAAACCAAGAAAACCAAGATATTAATGTTACAAAAAAACAAACAAACCCCAGCTATACACAGAGATATAAAGTCAGTACTTTTAACAGCTCAACAAGCCAGTGGTCCTACTGTCGCTAACACATGCAGTACTTCAATGGGCACATGACTGCTCCTTCAGCACTGGCTGCTGTGCACTTGAGTTGGGCTGCGCTAGCGAAGCTTCATACTTTTATAGCATTATTACTGGACTAGTGTGCACAGTCATGAAAGAACATGACCGTGCTATTGTACATTTAGAAGGACACAGACCTTGCAATAATGTAACCACTATCAATGAGAAGCACTATTTCAACTCTTCATGTTCAGTCCTTGGTGCAGAAGCTAAGCAGTCTCTGTTTAATTCCTGTTGGTCAAACATTCCTCCAGGTTTGTTTGTTGATGTTGTTTTTAAAGGCTGTCCATCCATTCATTCCTGAATCTGGGTCAATGTATTTCGCTTGGCTTAGCCTTTCTTCGCTTTCTCTGTCTGTCTCAGTTGATGAACTCGCTGCCCTCGCTTTCCGAGAACCTGAGCTGCTCCTCTATCTCATCGGTGTCTGTCTCCTCATCTTCCTGGACCGCTCCTCTCCCAGGCTGCTCATCAGTGTCTGTCTCCTCGTCTTCCTGGACCGCTCCTCTCCCAGGCTGCTCATCGGTGTCTGTCTCCTCCTCTTCCTGGACCACTCCTCTCCCAGGCTGCGGCTCCCCCAGCTCCAGGTAGCCCTTGTACGAGGGATTGGTGCCGGTACGCACTGCCGGCTCTTCCCTCGTCTTGGTGGCTTCAGTCACTGCAGAATACTCGCTCCAGGTAGCAGTGCCGTCGCTCCTGCATCCTGCCTCTCCGCTGCCCTCCTCCATGCTCGCCACTACAGCCCTCGAACAGAGCGCCACACTGGCCTTGCCAGAGCAGAGTCCCATGCCTGCCAGGGTCTCCTCTCGCACAGTCAGGGGAGCTGTGGTGCTCCTCGATGGCACTGTCAAAGCCCCTTGCAGGTTACTTTGAATCCAGAGCAGAGAGCAGACCGTGGGTAGTCTCCCCTGACTCTCCTCCTCTCCGTTCCTCACAGCCGCTTTCAACAGGGCTCTTTGTTCCTTGGGCCCTCAAGCACACACTCCTAACTTAATAGCATCAGCCACACGTCTGTTTGTGACAGGCAAGCACTCTGCTGCCAGCAAGTTCCAAACCGGGGGCCTGAATGAAGCAGTAAGGCTATCTAGCTTGATTATTTGAACTTTGAATCATTTTAAAAAGTAGAATAATTGTACAAACTTCTCAGTGTAGGTCCATGACCTGAGACATGAAAGTCTGGAAGATAAAAGTACAAAAAATACTCTGACTTCCAAATCCAGCCACCGCCTAGAGAGATGTATCGTACGGAAATGAAAGTGGTGCTCAGAAGAGCAGAAAATCATTTCTCAAGCATAATCGCTGTTTGTTCTCACCTGTTTCCTAACACACGGAAATCATTTGTGACGGGCAGTGCTGTGTGATGCAGTGTCGTTATGGATCCTGTCCCCTGTCGGTGAGGTGAGGGGAAGTTAAAAGCTCGGTAACCACCCTTCATTTGCTTAATTAGACCTTTCTACTTGTTTTCAGCTCTTAAACAGTCGCAGATTTCAAGTTAGCTGTAACATTTTAAATCTGCATCTTTTTCAGGAGCTGAGAACAATTAAAAAGGTCTAATTAAACAAATGATGAGTTGAATGAAAGGGTTTAATTGAGTGATTGCATGAAAAGCAGCAGACCCAGGGGGTCCCCAGGGCCAGGGTTGAGAACCACTGGACTATCTAAAGCCTATGCAGCGCGTCCAGCGTTGGGAAGTAACGGGTAACATCACACAGAACTTTGTTACTTTTCATTACATTGAAAAAAGGTAAAACAGTTCAAGCATTACATGGAAGCAGATGAAGGCTTGAACTGCCCAAGTCAAACCCTGCACGTGAACAGACTTTTCATCTCATCAAACCGCGGGTCTCTGATAGGCAAGAAATACAAATACACGGATATCATTTACCAGATTTCTTTCAATATACAGTATAGTGACAGAATACATATTTACATTGTCCATCGCTTTGCTACTGATTTCGGTGGGCAGTGACAGAAAACCCAAGTGTTTTAAATGCCACTCCTTCCTTGGTTTTCTGGGTTTAAAGATGTTATTGACAGGCACCCAGCTGCTTGAAGGTAATTTCACGACAGCATTGGAAAAGGAGTGTTTAATACAGTCAACACGTACAGCAGAGCCGCACAGTTCTGCTCCTCTGCTCTCTGTTCCACCTGCTCCCTGAATTTATTCACTGAACCAATGAACCAATTGAATGAGTTACTTATTGATATGATACCTAGAAACCCTGAAGGACTCAGGACTCTGTGGATCAGACCCCTGCACCCCGACATATCACACAACACAACGGCTCTCGTCTAGCCAGCTTTAGCAACTTGTGAACGCAGTCCTGGTGATAAGGCAGGCAGGCCCCACTTACTAGAGATACATGCTGAGTTATTCATTTTGATCTTATCACACTGACACACACACACACAATGTTGCTTGATTGTATTAGTGAATCAATCACCAAACTAACCTTGGAAACCTCCGGGGAACCTTCTAGGAAAGGGCTCGTCTTGCAGAAATCAGATAAAGCTCATACCTCCAGAGGCACGGAACAAATAAGCAGAGGGAACAACCGGAGGGGAAGTGAAAAGCAGCGGTGACAAAGAGCAGGGAAGCTTTCTTTCCTCCCCCGCTGTGCTGCTTCAGGAGTTTGTCTTACCACTGAGCTCAGATAACCAGGTTCCAGGAGGCGGGCAGTTCTTGGAAGAGTGTTTGGTGATCTCTCCGAGTCAGAAGTGACACTGATAAAAATCAATGAGAGTCACAAAGCCAGCCCTGCTCCCTGAGAGCTGCAGCGTCTTCTTTCATTACTGATTGATAAAGTGCCAATGCCCCAGCCCTGCTCCCTGAGAGCTGCAGCGTCTTCTTTCATTAGTGATTGATAAAGTGCCAGTGCCCCAGCCCTGCTCCCTGAGAGCTGCAGCGTCTTCTTTCATTACTGATTGATAAAGTGCCAGTGCCCCAGCCCTGCTCCCTGAGAGCTGCAGTGTCTTCTTTCATTACTGATTGATAAAGTGCCAATGCCCCAGCCCTGCTCCCTGAGAGCTGCAGCGTCTTCTTTCATTAGTGATTGATAAAGTGCCAGTGCCCCAGCCCTGCTCCCTGAGAGCTGCAGCGTCTTCTTTCATTACTGATTGATAAAGTGCCAGTGCCCCAGCCCTGCTCCCTGAGAGCTGCAGTGTCTTCTTTCATTACTGATTGATAAAGTGCCAGTGCCCCAGCCCTGCTCCCTGAGAGCTGCAGCGTCTTCTTTCATTACTGATTGATAAAGTGCCAGCGCCCCAGCCCTGCTCCCTGAGAGCTGCAGCGTCTTCTTTCATTACTGATTGATAAAGTGCCAGTGCCCCAGCCCTGCTCCCTGAGAGCTGCAGTGTCTTCTTTCATTACTGATTGATAAAGTGCCAGTGCCCCAGCCCTGCTCCCTGAGAGCTGCAGCGTCTTCTTTCATTACTGATTGATAAAGTGCCAGTGCCCCAGCCCTGCTCTCCGAGAGCTGCAGCGTCTTCTTTCATTACTGATTGATAAAGTGCCAGTGCCCCAGCCCTGCTCCCTGAGAGCTGCAGCGTCTTCTTTCATTACTGATTGATAAAGTGCCAGTGCCCCAGCCCTGCTCCCTGAGAGCTGCAGCGTCTTCTTTCATTAGTGATTGATAAAGTGCCAGTGCCCCAGCCCTGCTCCCTGAGAGCTGCAGCGTCTTCTTTCATTACTGATTGATAAAGTGCCAGTGCCCCAGCCCTGCTCCCTGAGAGCTGCAGCGTCTTCTTTCATTACTGATTGATAAAGTGCCAGTGCCCCAGCCCTGCTCCCTGAGAGCTGCAGTGTCTTCTTTCATTACTGATTGATAAAGTGCCAGTGCCCCAGCCCTGCTCCCTGAGAGCTGCAGCGTCTTCTTTCATTACTGATTGATAAAGTGCCAGTGCCCCAGCCCTGCTATTCTGTTCTGTAAAATGTGTGGAGACATGGACGTGTAAACTATGTATTCTGTACTGTAAAATGTGTGGAGACATGGACGTGTAAACTATGTATTCTGTACTGTAAAATGTGTGGAGACTTGGACGTGTAAACTATGTATTCTGTACTGTAAAAAAAAATGGACAAATAATCAGTTGACCCTTGCCCACCCAAAGTGTTCATGAAAAGACACTAAGACAGAAATGTTCAACTGTACATATTAACTGATATAAGAGATAGGGTCAACTGTATATATAACTGATATAAGAGACAGGGTCAGCTGTACATATTAACTGATATGAGAGACAGAGTCGACTGGGCATATTAACTGATATGAGAGACAGGGTCAGCTGTACATATTAACTGATATGAGAGACAGGGTCAGCTGTACATATTAACTGATATAAGAGACAGGGTCAGCTGTACATATTAACTGATATGAGAGACAGGGTCAGCTGTACATATTAACTGATATAAGAGACAGGGTCGACTGGGCATATTAACTGATACGTATGCTGTATATTGTCAGCCCTAGCTGTCATAGTTTCTGAGTTTCTGAGGAGGTACAACGAATCGAGACCACAGAAATATTTTCTCAGAGGAATCCTAAAGACTTTTCCTCTAAGAGGAGACCAAGATAAGAGACCCAGGGAGTGCTGGCTGCTCAGTGTGAGGAGGAGGGTTCGTATGACAGTGTGTGTGTGTGTGTGCGGTTGGGGCTCTCACCTGTACAATGGGATTTCCCACTCGCAGGGATTTTTATACTCAAGTCTTTTTAAAGCGGTGTCTCCAAGTCCTTGCACATTCTCACACACACTGGCTCCTGACAGAGACACGCTCACTCAAGTACTCTTCAGCTTCCTGCAGCAATGACTAGGTGCACACTGACTCTCCTCATCACCTTCCTGACTGTGCAGCACTACGCTGCATCACAGAACAGAGGCTCTGAAATTATATCAGACATTAAAAAAATTACAGCAGGGCTGCCAGAGGTAAGCATTATATACATATATATATATATATGTGTGTGTGTGTGTGTGTGTGTGTTTAATTCTATTACTGAGGTTTAAAAAAAGCCAAACATCTATAGCATGCTGATGTTTTGTGAGTGTTAAAAAGAATGGAAACAAAAAAGAAAGCCGCTTTGCAGTCTATGTAAAGAGTATTGCTGTAGAAGTGTATTCCAGTGTATTAACTGAGTGAACGATTCACTTTCTAGGACATACCTTTCAAGTGTTCCGTCTACACGCATAAAGAATTGATGATTTTGTTGTGGCTTGTTTTGAGTTTATATGGGGTTGGGGGACTCTGTGATCCGGAAGTCTGTGTGGACCTGAATCCTGTGAAACCTTCCCAACCCCATTTGAGCTCCAGGATATATCGAGCGGGGATCTGGGAATGGATTCCTCAAACAGGGAGCTTCAGTCCCATGAGAGAGTGCATGTAACTCATTGAAAGTGATATGCTGGGTGAGGTGCTGACAGTCGCTCAGTGTGCACGAATGACCCTTTTTTCTTTGTTTTTCTTCTGTTCTTGTTCTTCTGTACAGAATGGCTCTTTACACACTCCACACATCTTGCCGGAGACTGGCCCTGCTTATGTAAGTGGCTGTTACCTTCCATCTCACCCACACTTTGCTTTCTCCATTAACGGAGCGCTTCAGTTCCGAGTCTCTCAATGAAAAGCTGTCTTTCTAACTCTTCTTTCCTGTCACGCTTGTGGCAGGCGTAACAGATGCAGGGAGGTGGCACATTGTATGTCTTTGTGCATCATGTGGGCCTTCCTGGTAATGCCAGGAGCCAAACAACAGCAATGATCAGAGAGGAAAACTAGAAGTTCATTTTAAGTCTCTGCGGACATACAAACATGGTTGGACTAAACATTTGCATTGACCTGGGTTTAAGAGTAGGAGATTTGGACAAAGAAAGGAGACCCCAGCTATGATCTGAAGCACTGGAGTGCAGAGCGAACAGCTTTCTTCGTCTGTTTCCAGTTCCCATTGCTAACGATTCACTTGGTTCAGTGAGAGACTGACAGGGAGAAGGCTGTGCCGAGTTACACCGATCTGATCACTCCCCTCCGAGTCCGTCTTCAACACTGTATCTGTCCAGTCACACCGGACAGCGTTGCACTTTATTCAGCTGTCATTTAGGACAAAAAACAAAACAATGCACAATTATCCAATAGCTAGAAAAGTCGAGCCAGATTTCCTCCCATACTCACTTTATCCCTCACTTTTATCACTTCTTTTTTATGCAGGCAAATTGCACTTTAAGTTGCTTTAAAAAAGGACTGGCATCTCTCCCAGTGACGACCACAAAAGGTTTGGTCAGAAGAATGAGCATATTCATGAATACGCGACGGGTGGTAAGTCTCTGATTTCATAGCCTTCCTCTGTCCTCGTCGACCGGACACACGCGATTCGTACAGCATCACCAAACAAAGACAATATAGTCAGGGGACAATATGCTAAGAATTGAGAGAAGAAATAACGGAAACCCACGTTTTGGAAGGGGTGCTTACAGAGGGGAGAAGTTTGGTAGAAAAGCAGTGTAAGCCATGGGAATAACAGCAGATCATTTCTGGCGTGGCTCTGTCTGCAGGGGTTTTGCCACACAGCGACGAGCAGCCCTGAGGTCAGTTCCAGCTGTAACTGTGCAATGCTTAACTAGGTGCAATCAGTGTCATTGTAATTGCACAGAACAGCATTGTAACTGCAGTTCAGTTCCAGCAGATTGAGGAGTCAGGAGTTTACACTGTGTTGTGCGCTGTCCGAGTATTTTATAAAAGTGCTTTGTTTTCAGCCTTGCTGTCTGACGCTGTATCATGAGTTTCCCTTGCTTCTGTTTCTGTGCCCTGTGGGTGTTTCTACGCACTCCTTATCTTTTGTTTTTATAGTCCCGCTGTCACCTTTCTGTTCTTTTTCCTCTTACTAAGTTTTTTTTTTGCTCCGCACTGTCAAAGGCGTTTTAGTCGTTTTTTCCAACATGCGCAGTTGAAATATGCATTTAATCAAATAAAAACAAAAAAAAGTCCATACTTAATATACACGCTATAGCGCAAAGCAGAGATTGAAGTAGAAATTATCCTAGTTGTAGAGGTGAGGGGAGGACAGCTTTTCTTGTTTTTAAATCAACACAATACGTTACATCCTGGAGGGTGGGTCTGGGTTCTGGAGTGTTGCATCCTGGAGGGTGGGTCTGGGTTCTGGAGTGTTGCATCCTGGAGGGTGGGTCTGGGTTCTGGAGTGTTGCATCCTGGAGGGTGGGTCTGGGTTCTGGAGTGTTGCATCCTGGAGGGTGGGTCTGGGTTCTGGAGTGTTGCATCCTGGAGGGTGGGTCTGGGTTCTGGAGTGTTGCATCCTGGAGGGTGGGTCTGGGTTCTGGAGTGTTGCATCCTGGAGGGTGGGTCTGGGTTCTGGAGTGTTGCATCCTGGAGGGTGGGTCTGGGTTCTGGAGTGTTGCATCCTGGAGGGTGGGTCTGGGTTCTGGAGTGTTGCATTCTGGAGGGTGGGTCTGGGTTCTGGAGCTCCAATGCCAGTAGTCAGTTATTATCATTTCTCTTCATATATGTCTTTGAACCTGCTGTGAATCCTAACTGCCTAGCACTGAACCGACTTCCCCATTCTATTCAAACCATGTGACAAAGTGACCTTTCAACTCTGCTGGCCCAAACCTACTCTGCATTTTAAATACAGTGAGTGAGGAGTTGAAAGGTCATTTTATCATGTGATTTGAATAGAATGAGGAAGTCTTGCGGTCCAGGGCAGATAGGGGATAATGGATGATACCTGCCCTGCATTGAAGTGAAGTGACTCTGCAGCACATCCACTGAGAAACGCTCTGTCTTTTTCCAGGAAAGCTTCCCCGTTGAAGGAGACCAGTGCACTTGCACCAGCTTCCCGAAGCACAGTCCCAGGGGCTTCATGGATCAGCTCCATGGCTTCATCCAGTATTTAAACACTCTGCCTGAGGACGTCTTACGGAAATAAACCCAACTATTGCACTTGCTGTTATTTATATAATTTATTCTATTTATTCATTTGTAAGTTATATATCTATCTATAGTTGTGTCTAAAGAGAAACGTGGTTCACTTTTATTAATAAATATTTTGCATACCAGCCTGGCGTTGCTGTTTCTTGCTGTTGAGGTTCCCTCCCTCCCTGGAGATCCACACACTCATACAGGACATGCAGGCGCTCACACTCACAAACTCACTTTATTAGGCATAGTTACCATGGGCTTCATTTACACATCTTTTTGCACGATTGTTAGGGTTAGGGTTAGGGTTAGGGTTAGGGTTAGGGTTAGAGTTAGGGTTAGGGTTAGGGTTAGGGTTAGGGTTAGAGTTAGGGTTAGGGTTTGGGTTAGGAGGGGCTAGGGTTAGAGTTAGGGTTTGGGTTAGAGTTAGGGTTTGGGTTATATCATGCAAAAAGATGTTCACATTAGGACATTGCATAATCACATTGTAATGATGTGTCAGTACACATGCATTTACTAAGTAAGTACTATGCAAATGCACAGTAATTAGAGACACAGTGTAAAGCGTTACCCATTGCAGTTCCAGTGGGCTGTTTAATTATGTGTGTGTTTGTCTTAATGAGTGGGACTTCTTTCCAATGAGTCTGCACTTCAGAACAATTCGGCACTGTTGTATTAATAGTGGCAGTGACACGGGTTGTTAGTTTTCATTAGCAGTGGAACATCTCTTGAGCAGATAAGGCTGTTTTAAGCTATCAGGGGCGTTGATCAGATAATGAGTTCCTTCCAGTCTGGTGCAGAGAGCAGCAGCATCACACTCATAAGTGATGTTTATCAGGTGCAAGGTGCTTTTCTCAAAACAATTCTTTTCATCGCATTGTTTATGACAAAGTAGGTCAGGCCAAGTGAGCAAACAAACAATAGCCCTGTGGAGGGGAAATACCTGCCGGACAAAACTGGTACCTGCACCGCAGAGACGGTACGCTGAAAATGACTGCCTTTTATCAGCTGAGTCAAGCACAACAAGTGTTATCTGTGAGCCCCGCTCCCAGCGGAGATGAATCATTTCCAGAGCACACTCCTTATGCAAGCCGCACTTCCATCTTCTGCTCTTATTTACTTTTGCATTGAATGAACCGAAGACGTAACAATCGGAGAGCAGCGGCCAGCAATGCATGACACAGCGAAGATGATGAGAATAATTCAATAGCACTACTTCATATCTCCCCAGTTCACTGCAGACCCCCTTACTGAAAGCAGACTCTTTGAACCCTAAAACCCTGAAGACGAGGCCCAGCCTGCAAGTCTCCTCCTAGACTCGTGTGGTGTCTGACCAGCAGGGGTTGCTGTACACAGTGAGCTATCCCAACCAGGACTGGAACCCTCCGCACAGTAATGCTTTTAACACAGGAGCCACAAGGACCCAGCGAGGGACACAGCCACACAGGACTGGAACCCTCCACACTCTCACGACTCGCTCTGCTCCCCACACAGGAGCCACAAGGACCCAGTGAGGGACACAGCCACACAGGACTGGAACCCTCCACACTCTCATGACTCGCTCTGCTCCCCACACAGGAGCCACAAGGACCCAGCCACACATGTCATGGTGACGTCATTGTTTCTTATCACAACAGGAAATGACTTCATAACCACACACTTCCCCCAAACTAAAGACATGTATTTATAATTATGTGTTTAACAAAATCGCAGCGGAAGTAAAAAAAAAAACAGGTTTTGTTTTTTAATTATGACACCTTTTTACTAACAGCGGCTTTAAGAGAAAAGTCTCAGAATAGAAAGCAATCAACGACTGGGATAAAGATAGCGGAGGGGTTCAGGGATCTATACAGCCCTGGGGTTCATTTCTCTCAGGGTCATCACTGCTGTCTGCTCAGAGGCAATAACCTCACTGGAACTACATTCTAGTGACTCTTTTTAAAGGAAATGTTTACTTACCCTCGGTATCTCCTGTGCTGCGTGTCTCTCTTCTCACCATGCCCACCATGCCTTTTCATTTGCTCAGGTTTGTGTCTGGAGGAAGTTCTGGAGGATGCAGCTCAGAGTAACAGGAGACAGATTTGAACGAATGCCATTACTCCCAGTGCTGTGTCTCCGAGTTAAAACTCTTGCTTACAACCCACTGGTATCCAATCCAGACTGCAGGCCTGTGAAGGGCAGGTGGGGTTCTAGAGTTGTTCAGTTTTTCATCGAGTGCTTATCGTCATAACAACGCTGCCCGAGGATGACTGCGAGGTGAAGCCAGTGTTGAAAAGCGCTTAGCTGTGCCATGCAAGGGCTCTAATCTGATGCGAATGCTCTGGCTGACTCTCTGCAATGGCTGACGACGAAGCTGCAGGTACAGAGAGAGACTTGCAAACCCAGTGACAGTCACAGCTTCTCTCAGCACTCACAGACTGGACTGCAGTACACAACAAGCAGGTCTGCTGGGTGTGAGCTTGAGCCTCCTCAGAGATACCAGAGAGGAAACACGACAGAGAGCCGGAAGAGCTCACTTGACGGGCAACAAACTGCACAATGTGGAAGCGAGCATGCAACACCCCAGCACCTGAGCTCAGGATGCATGTCAACAGCAAATCACACTCAAATCTGCACACCATGTATTACTGCACAGTTTTGCACTGACCCATTTGCATCACGCTTGCTGGCAAGTAAGCAGCATGGCACTCGCTGCACTCAGTAAGCGCAGTGCTGTAATAAACCATTGAAAAGACAACGACGGAAAATAAAGAAACAAAGAAACAAACAATCTAACTAACTAACAAACAAACAAACCTTATTGCGTAGTTTCTCAGAACTGCTTCATATCGGGGAGCTCGCGCTGTGTATGCCGCTAGAGCTTGCATGCTCGCTGGGACAGTTTATTTTAATACAGTTCCAGAACTATATTGTACGTGAATATTAATAACCTCACTCACCCGTACAGCACATTCCTCCTCATTGAATACTAATAACCTCACTCACACGTACAGCACATTCCTCCTCATTGAATATTAATAACCTCTCTCACCCGTACAGCACATTCCTCCTCATTGAATATTAATAACCTCACTCACCCGTACAGCACATTCCTCCTCATTGAATATTAATAACCTCACTCACCCGTACAGCACATTCCTCCTCATTGAATATTAATAACCTCACTCACACGTACAGCACATTCCTCCTCATTGAATATTAATAACCTCACTCACCCGTACAGCACATTCCTCCTCATTGAATATTAATAACCTCACTCACCTGTACAGCACATTCCTCCTCATTGAATATTAATAACCTCACTCACACGTACAGCACATTCCTCCTCATTGAATATTAATAACCTCACTCACACGTACAGCACATTCCTCCTCATTGAATATTAATAACCTCACTCACACATACAGCACATTCCTCCTCATTGAATATTAATAACCTCACTCACGCGTACAGCACATTCCTCCTCATTGAATATTAATAACCTCACTCACCTGTACAGCACATTCCTCCTCATTGAATATTAATAACCTCACTCACACGTACAGCACATTCCTCCTCATTGAATATTAATAACCTCAATCGTATATATTTCTGAAATTAAAAAAAAAAACTGCTGTTATTTGATTGGTTTCCACACAGTTTAGTTGGTTCTTTTGCCAAGTAGTTGTAACATTTAATCAAGCAGCTTATTTCAGCGCCAGCAAGAAGCGCCAGCAAACTGAAGAGCCTCAACAAAAGAGCCGGGAGTCTAGCTGTGGGAGTCCAGCGAGGGGAGGCCTGCGCTGAGACGCTGTTCGCATGTATCCGAACCTAACGGCGCTCTTGAAGAAGCCATCTACTAGTCAGGTCTGTACCCTTCACCCCACTGCTCCCACTGTGCCTGTTGTCTTGCCTGTCCTGCTATGACTGTCTCTCACATCCCTGTTCTGTCCTCTCATCCTCGTCCTCTGCCTTCCCTCTGCTGCTGCTCCTCCAACCCCTCTAACCTCATCCCTCTGCCTCTCCCCCCCTCCCGCACACTCTCTGGTGCACTCTGGAACTGTCACTCTTCTGCTAACAAAGCTGATTTCATCTCTGCCTTTGCCTCCCACCTCTCACTCGATTTCCTTGCTCTCACTGAAACCTGGCTGTCCCCTGATAACACTGTTACTCCTGCTGCCCTGTCCTCTCTCTACGTCCTGTCCCATACCCCGCGTCTCACTGGACGGGGAGGTGGGACTGGTCTTCTCCTCTCTCCCTCCTTACTCTTTTCTGTCCCCTCCGATCTCTCCTCACTCTCTGTCAATACCTTTGAATTTCATGCAGTCCAACTAACCTCTCCCTGTCAACTCCTGCTCATTGTTCTGTACCGCCCCCCTGGGCCTCTCGCTCACTTTCTGGATGAACTCGACTATCTACTCTCCTCCCTCCCCTCTCTGTCTACCGCAACTGTCCTGCTGGGTGACTTCAACATCCATCTCTCCAACCCCAGCCACTCTGCTGGATTCCTCCCTCTCCTTCACTCCTTCGACTTCTGTCTCTCTCCATCCCCTCCTACCCACAAAGCTGGCCGTCAACTGGACCTCACCTTCTCCAGGGCCTGCTGCCCCTGATTTTCAATTTTATAAATGTAATGTTTTTTTTTTTTATATAAATAACCTTTCAGGTTACACAACAAACATGTAAGCTACCTATCTTTATGAAACTGCTTTGAATTGAATAGCTGCTACCTGATCTGAGGTTTGTAACTTCAACAGGTAATCTTAGTGTTTGGAGTTGGCTTTGAAACGCAGACCGAGTGTTTTCAGCAGTCGCTTGAGTCATGACCACTAGTCGGCGCTGCTGTTCTGCAGGTGAGCCCTGGCAGGTGAGTCCGCGCCCCGCCTCCTCTAGAGTCCTGTTAACAGAGCGGTGGAGAGAACGAGAGAGCTTCGGAAACAGGGGAGGTTTTACCTCGGAAACGAGAAACGAGTGAGAGAGAGAGGCAGAAACACGGCGCCGAGGAGAGCACTAGAGAAACGGAGAATGCAGCCTCCACCGAGAAAGGTACCGGGTGTTGAGTAAATAAATACGCACAGACTCTCAGAGGTATTGCTGCTGGATACTGACGCTGCCCCAGCGTCCTGATCTGTGCGAACGGGACGCTTTATCAATATGTAACTCACTAAGCGAGTGCTCCTGTTTGAGTTTGAGTTTATGTTTGATTTTGTTTGCCAGACGCACTGAATTCATTTTTGTTCTTTTCACATCGTTGGCGTTGGTGACACTGATATAGTTATGATGCGGAACAGACAGTTCTGCTTTTCTCGTTTCCTACCATGAAAATATAACACAGCCTCGCAACGAGCGGCCTTCTGTGATGTTCCACACCAGAGCAATATCAATACATAAATACATAAAGAAAAGCAGCGAGAGTCGCGGAAGAATGGGACTCCTCTTCTGCTAGGCTGAGCTGTTCTTTAGCTTAACACGTGAGTCGATCCTCCTTTAAAAAAAATACAAAGAAACAAAGTAAAACTATCGATAAAATAAATAATCAAATGTTTGAACAGACTGAAGAATTGCAATTGGAAGCTGACAGGACTCGACCTGAAGCATTCAACGCTCTGTGTTGTGCGTACAGATGAACTGGCCGTAGAGCGAATGTGATATATTTACATAGAAACAAGGTGGATCAGGTTATCACGTTTCTTAACGGTGTGCCGGAATTGTAGGTTGGCAGTAAATACATGTACTCTGAGTGGCTCAGTGGTGAGAGTGCTGGACTGCTGTGTGATTGAGTGGCTCAGTGGTGAGAGTGCTGGGCTGCAGTGTGTTTGAGTGGCTCAGTGGTGAGAGTGCTGGGCTGCAGTGTGATTGAGCAGCTCAGTGGAGAGAGTGCTGGGCTGCAGTGTGTTTGAGTGGCTCAGTGGAGAGAGTGCTGGGCTGCAGTGTGTTTGAGTGGCTCAGTGGAGAGAGTGCTGGGCTGCAGTGTGTTTGAGTGGCTCAGTGGTGAGAGTGCTGGGCTGCAGTGTGGTTGAGTGGCTCAGTGGAGAGAGTGCTGGACTGCTGTGTGTTTGAGTGGCTCAGTGGAGAGAGTGCTGGGCTGCAGTGTGGAAGGCAGTGTGTTTGAGTAGCTCAGTGGTGATAGTGCTGGGCTGCAGTGTGGAAGGCACACGGGCTTAGTTAGGTAAGCATTCTTTTTTAATGTTGATAGAAAGGCACTGACAAGGCTGCTCTGGTTTCCAGTAATGCAGTTTATTTTAAGACACTGTGTGCATGTATCGCTCAGCACATTTGTAAACCTGGCTATCCAGACTTCAATTGAAAATGTATTGATCGCCTTTTGTAAAATGGATCTTAAAGTGAGTTTGTAAGACTGTTTGTCTTCTTTCTGGAGCCCTGTATTATAATGGCCCTACTCGCATTGTAAATCCATTCAGGGATTAGTCTGTGCTTCGAGAGGCTGCTGTGCAATTATCTAATGACTTCCTTCAGACTGGAAGAAGAAACCTAAAAAACAGGTACATCTCTACAGTACATAGTGACAACAGAACTGTGAATACTGAACACTGGAGTCCTCTCAATTATATACACGGCGCACTCTCTCTGTTGAACGCTGGAGTCCTCTCGATTATACACACGGCGCACTCTCTCTGTTGAACGCTGGAGTCCTCTCGATTATACACACGGCGCACTCTCTCTGTTGAACGCTGGAGTCCTCTCGATTATACACACGGCGCACTCTCTCTGTTGAACGCTGGAGTCCTCTCGATTATACACACGGCGCACTCTCTCTGTTGAACGCTGGAGTCCTCTCGATTATACACACGGCGCACTCTCTCTGTTGAACGCTGGAGTCCTCTCGATTATACACACGGCGCACTCTCTCTGTTGAACGCTGGAGTCCTGAACGCTGAACACTGAACAAAAGCAAAAATCCTTAATCGAAGCTGAACTTTTATTCAATCAATCTGACACGAATCGATTCAAAGTGCATCAAATCTTAATCCAGCATGCAAGAATCCCAAACTGAGCCACATGGTTGCTGAACAAGCCAAAAAACAGAGTGCTTTTTGACAACCTATATTTACGACAGAGAGACATGCCTGCATTACTGCTTCTTTCAAACGATCAATATAGATTCCAGCTTTGTTGCAACATGAAATGATTTTCGTTTCGGAGGCCTAGTTACACAGCGCGCGCTTTTCATCAAGACAAAAGAGTCGACTGCGGAGGTGTGTCCTGTGCGTACAGACCGGGATGTTGACAGCGTGTGCTTATATTATCTTTTTAAATGTTTTATTTGGGGTCCAGGGACCAGGTTTGTGATAATGAAGGGTGTTCTAGCGAGGGTGTGCGTGCGTGTGTGTGTGTGTCAGATCCAGTCGGGTTGAAGGATCCTAATGAAGTGTCAAGGCAGTGTTTCTTTTTATTTGTTTGTTTGTTTTAATTGCATTCTTGTAATGCTATAAGAGCTAACCTGAATTGAATGGACGTGTCTGCTTTTATTTACCAGGTGAAGGTGACCCAGGAGGTGAAGCTGACCTTTGCTGAACAAGCGGCCAAACTTCAGAGCAAGCAGCAGCAGGAGAGTGAGCTCCTGGAGGAGATCCGGTGAGAGCAGCGGGCTTGCAATGCTGTCTTCAGAGGGGTGGGCTGTGCAGTCAGCTAATTCACTGGACTGGGCTTTGACAATGGCTCTGGTCACCAGTGCAGCGAGTCTGATGATCTCAACATAGATCCCAGTGAATAGTGGACAGAGTGAAGAGCAGTGCTGCCAGTCAGCTGTACACCTCAGAGAAACACTGTGCACCTGCAGTGCATGAGGCAGAGAAACACTGTGCACCTGCAGTGCATGAGGCAGCGAAACACTATGCACCTGTAGTGCATGAGGCAGAGAAACACTGTGCACCTGCAGTGCATGAGGCAGAGAAACACTGTGCACCTGTAGTGCATGAGGCAGAGAAACACTGTGCACCTGCAGTGCATGAGTCAGAGAAACACTGTGCACCTGCAGTGCATGAGGCAGAGAAACACTGTGCACCTGCAGTGCATGAGGCAGAGTTCTGCTAGCATGTGAATGAGGAGGAGGCAGTTTGACTAGAGTGTAAATATTCAATTCCAAGGATGAATGGAATGTTCTTCTCAGAGGTCAGGGGTGATGGGGTGCAGGGGTGATGGGTTGCAGAGGTGCAGGGGTGATGGGGTCTTGTGTATCGTTAATCTGGGCTGTGCCACTGCTTTTGTTCCATGGCCAGTGCATAGAATGTAGGTGCACCTGGACACTAAAGCTGCAGCACACACACAATGACTTCAGTTGAAGCTGGTGTGTGTGTGTGTTTGGCTTGTAATGGAGCGCTGCTCCAGGTGGCTACAGCTGGAAGCACTTTCTATTCTCTATTGGTGATGGTGTGACCGTGTCCAGGTGCACACAGCTGGAGATAAGAGGTATAGTAAATAATATTACTTCATGCATTTTTCATTTTAAAGGACGGGTCTCTGCCTCTCTGACGCCGTTTCATTGCTTGTCTTGCAGGTCCTTCAGTAAACAGAGAGCTGCCATTGAGAAGGACTATGGCCAGGTAAGCACTGCGGCTGAGCAGGGCCTCTGCCTGACACTGTGCAGCTTTTTGAATTTGAGACTCCCACGAACTCACTGCTGAGAAAGCACTGGCAGTTTGCAGCTGACTCTAGTGCTGAGAAAGCACTGGCAGTTTGCAGCTGACTCTACTGCTGATAAAGCACTGGCAGTTTGCAGCTGACTCTAGTGCTGAGAAAGCACTGGCAGTTTGCAGCTGACTCTCCTATAGTAGATTTTAAATTTTGAATACTGATTTCAGCAATTTTATATTACCTGATATGTTTATCTTTATCTTTTAATGACTTGAAATCTAAAAAGCACACACGAGAAAGCCCTGTCATGCGTGTAACACAAAGGGTACTTTGTAGTTTAGCCCTGATGTGGAGTTTGCATCTTAAAGCCCAGGACCCTGCTCCTCCTCCTCTGATTAATGTATTGGAGACCGTGGTGCGGGAGGCGCCTGTCAGATTTCACCCGTTAACCAGACAGCTCTGCGCTGACTATCCCTATGTGAAAGGGATGACTGATTTCCTGATTTCTTAAAGACTCATGAAGCTGAGCTATTGAAACCTTCCTGTACATGAGTAAAGTTGTGTGTGCGTGTGTGTGCGTGCGTGTGTGTGCGTGTGCGTGCGTGCGTGCGTGCGTGCGCTGATCTCAGGCTTGGCCTGGCAGCTGCTTTCAGTTGCATATCTGCTGATGGAAGTCAGTTGTGCTTTAGGCTGCTACTGGGGTTTCCATATGGCTTTGGGAAAAGGTGGGTTGTACAAAAATGTATTCAAGAATCTGACTTGAAACGCATTGGTAAACATCCCATGCATTCCAAGAAATGGAGAAGTGAAGTAACAATTCGAATGGGAACCCAAGTGAAATGAACATGGTTTACCCAGGACAGAACGGGCTTGATTAAACGAGGGGTGGTGTTCTGTGTGCTCACACACACACACACAGAGTGTTTGCTCACCTGGACTGATGTCACTGTGGAATGTGGCGGGCAGGCTCAATGTGTGAGCAAGTACTCGGGACGGGTCTCGCAGGACAGCTTGGAAACAGAAGCCACTTTGTTTAGCTGTTTGGTTTTGGTTGCTGCTGTGTGCTGTCCTCACTGTCAGCAATGCAGGAGCTCAGCGTGAGCAGAGGCTGTACGTCCAGCTGGGGTCAGCGCGCTCTCCTCACTGTCAGTAATGCAGGAGCTCAGTGTGAGCAGAGACTGTACGTCCAGCTGGGGTCAGCGCGCTCTCCTCACTGTCAGCAATGCAGGAGCTCAGTGTGAGCAGAGACTGTACGTCCAGCTGGGGTCAGCGCACTCTCCTCACTGTCAGCAATGCAGGAGCTCAGTGTGAGCAGAGACTGTACGTCCAGCTGGGGTCAGCGCGCTCTCCTCACTGTCAGCAATGCAGGAGCTCAGTGTGAGCAGAGGCTGTACGTCCAGCTGGGGTCAGCGCGCTCTCCTCACTGTCAGCAATGCAGGAGCTCAGCGTGAGCAGAGACTGTACGTCCAGCTGGGGTCAGCGCGCTCTCCTCACTGTCAGCAATGCAGGAGCTCAGTGTGAGCAGAGGCTGTACATCCAGCTGGGGTCAGTTCTCACAAGGTCTGTATCCATGCAAGTAGTGCTTCCTAATGCACTCTACTGTGTGAGCTAAAGCAACCGGTAGATTTGAATAGTGGTTCTGAGCAGTGCTGGATCTCAGCTGCTCTGAATCCTGTCCTAATGGGGAGAGATCAATACTACTAGTGCAGCAGCTCCAAATAAACAGGCACCGAGGCCAGCTAGAAGTGTGGCAGGTGGGTTGGAGCCAGATTTACTTGGGTTTCTCTTTCGTACAAAGCGGACAGGTCTTTAATTGTGTTTTATTAACACTGATGGCATGGTAGTCTCCTGTACTTGCCTTGAGGGCATATTGTCAGTGCTTTCTCCAGTCTATAATATGAGAGCGCTTAAATGGAATCCTATTGCATAGGTGATATGCAGGAATGGAAATAAGACTCCTGATGCATCCATTTCAGGTATTGATACGAGCTTGATTAGACACTGGGTGTAGCTAAGAAGCTCAGGTGTGACATCTAAAACTCACCGTGAAACCAGGAATGGATCAAACTGCTGTGCAATGGGAGCCTCATTTCTGTCCGTGTTGTAAGACAGGATCACACCCTTTGAAAATGTGCCCTGATTGTTCTGGTTTTACCTCAAAGTAAGGAGGCTGTGTGGTCCAGTGGTTAAAGGAGCTCTCCGGTTCAAATCCCACCTCAGCCACTGACTCATTGTGTGACCCTGAGCAAGTCACTTCACCTCCTTGTGCTCCGTCTTTCGGGTGAGACGTAATTGTAAGTGACTCTGCAGCTGATGCATAGTTCACACACCCTAGTCTCTGTAAGTCGTCTTAAAGGTGTCTGCTAAATAAACAAATAATAATAATAATAATAAAAGGAAATGAATGGGAATGCCTGCGTTGAGAAGAGTGCTCCTGCAGGCCACCCTGTTCAGACTGTGGAATAATGGTGTCTCCTCACAGGCTCTGCACAGACTGGCCTCCCAGTACATGAAGAGGGACGGGCTTCGTGGGAGAGGGGAGCCCAGTGACAGCAGGTACGTACCCTCGGATCCGCAGCGTTCAAGATATCTGACATGACTTCCATACACTGCGGGCTGATTTCAGTGTTTCATTAGTACAGTAACTTGACCGGGTCGTTCGATACCTCAGACATGAGAGGGTGGGACAGGTTCATAATCCAGAGCGGATCTGAAATTTAAGTTTTTTTTATCAAAACATTTCTGCCTGCATGTCAGTGACCAGCTTTTTTTTTGTTGTTGTTTGTAAAATAAAATAAAATCTTTGAACTTCGACAGTCTGCAGAAGTCCATGAAGACCAAACTTTATTTAATCAGCTGATTTGTTTTTTTTTTTAATGTAAGTAGTCTGGTAACTGCGCTCCCCCCTCCTCTGCAGAAGTGTGTTCACGGTGTGGAGGTCCCTGATTGAAGCCACTGTCCACACCAGCCTGTCCAGAGTCGCTGCGTCCGAGAACTACCGCGCCTTGACCAGCGAGACCACCAGGACCCTGCGAGCGGCCAAGGAGCAGCGCGCCAAGAAGGTGGGGGCTCCGGGAGGGAGCGGGGGAGCGGGGGAGCAGGGGCTTTCAGACATGTCTTCCTTGAGCCCCCCTGTCCAGAGCATCACCCCCCCTCTCTCTCTCTGTGTCCCTCAGAGCTCGGAGCAGCTGCTGTGTGTGCAGGGTGAGCTGGTGGAGGCGGTGCGGGAGCTGAGCAAGGTGAAGAAGCGCTATTACCACCTGGAGCGCATCACTGAGCTCGCCCGGGACAAGTGAGTGAGAGACACTGGAGAGAGCAAACAAACACACGCCATATAAATAAATAAACACAACGATTGAACCATCAATCTGATTTACATTTTCATAGATTTTACTTCTTCTTTCAGATCCAAAAAGAATGACTATGGGATTTTCCATTTCAGAACAACCCTGCAGAAGTTGAACACAAAGGTATGCTTCCCCTTGAGTCCAGGTTGTGTAAGCACGGAGTCCCCAGTATAAACGCTGGTCCAGCGAAAAAGCTTGAAATAAATATCTCTCTCTCTCTCTCTCTCTCTCTCACTCCCCCTGCAGCTGAGCAATCGGCTGTCTGAGTGCAACCTGCAGCTCACTGAGGCTCGTAACGAGTACCTTCTTACCCTGGCCGCTGTGAACTCACACCAGGAGCACTATCACAGCAAGGACCTGCCGGCTCTCATCAAGGTAACGCGCTCCCCTCGGCTCTCATCAAGGTAACGCGCTCCCCTCGGCTCTCATCAAGGTAACGCGCTCCCCTCGGCTCTCATCAAGGTAACGCGCTCCCCTCGGCTCTCATCAAGGTAACGCGCTCCCCTCGGCTCTCATCAAGGTAACGCGCTCCCCTCGGCTCTCATCAAGGTAACGCGCTCCCCTCGGCTCTCATCAAGGTAACGCGCTCCCCTCGGCTCTCGTCAAGGTAACGCGCTCCCCTCGGCTCTCGTCAAGGTAACGCGCTCCCCTCGGCTCTCGTCAAGGTAACGCGCTCCCCTCGGCTCTCGTCAAGGTCACGCGCTCCCCTCGGCTCTCGTCAAGGTAACACGCTCTCAGCCCGCTCTCCTTTTCTTTGGTTGATCAGCAGTATTTTCAAATGCTAAGGCTGGTGATTTTCATTGAATTTTGTAAAGTTTCTACTGAACACAAGAAACTTCCCTTCGATTATGTTTTATATCCTTGTTGATGGGCATCTGTATGAATTTTCTAGATTTCATTTAAAAAAAGTGAGCTTTCTAGAATCGTTCTAATTCTGTGGTAATTTGCAGTTGAGTAACAAACACATCTGCTGTTTTATTTGTGAGATGTTTTCTTTATCGGCTCACCAGGCGAGTTGTTTACACACATAGTGAAGTCCTCTATTGAGTCACAGTCAGCTGAAAGAAATAAACGAACACTTGGGAACTTCAGTAAGTCGGGCTCTTTGTCTCTGCTCTCAGCTGCAGCGCTACTTTCTTCCACAGCGGTGGGAGAGAGGAAGGCTGTGTTCTTGTTTTCACTGACTCGCTGGAAAAACTGGTTTTGATGTGTTAAAAAAAAAAAAAAAGTCATGAGACTTTTATAAACCGCTGTTGGACTGGAACAGTTTAATAAATATGAACTTTGTTGAATTCGTCAGAACAGTGTGACTTGGGCCCTAATCACAAAACCTTAAGGACTTTTAACATATATTTTGAATGTGTTTTTATTGCAAACTGACAGACAAATACAGTTCACAGTTTATTAATAACTGGGTATAAACAAACAGTTTCTTCTTGAGATCCTTTTAAGTAAAGGGGAGGGAGTCTGAATCTCGGTGCCTTGAACAAACCAATCGAGCGTGTGTTTTATTTGTACCTCTGTGTGTGACTCTTATGAAACATGCATGTCTGTTAACAAGCCTCCCTCTTCACTTCATCAGGCTGTGCATGGGAACTGGGCCTGGACCAGTATAACTGTCTCCTCTCTCTCTCTCCCACAACACTGCGGACGGCCTCGTATTATCAGCTCCTTTTTTAAATATCTTCACACTGAAGTTGAGGTTTAGGCGGAAATGGCTTTGCTGCCAGTGGTCAGTGTGGGAGAGCTCCCCGATGAGCAGAGGAGTCATGTGGCTCAGCAGCTTCCTGTGTAGCTGGAGACAGGCTGTCATGTTTCTGTAAGAGAAGGGAAACCACGCGTGGGAGAACCACAGCATGGAGATGTTGTCGTGACTCAGCTAACGAGCGCCCTGCCGCTGTCACCGATACTGCGCCACCTTGTGACCTGTGTTGAAATATCCGCTCCTTGCACTAGACGTTTCCTGTGAAATGTTATCAGGCCTGTTTTTTAAAGGAGATTAACCGGTCCTTTGGTGCCTCTAGCGATGTGCAGAACATCCTGTGGTTTGGCAGACCCTCTGGCTGCTTGTTTGCACTTGTGTGTGTCTCCTTCGCTCTCTCCTTCTCTTCCTCTCTGTCTCTCTCCATCCTCCTCCTCTCTCTCTCTCACTCTCTCTCTCCCTTCTCTTCCCTCCCTCCCTCTCGCGCTCTCTCACATGCTCCTCCTCCCTCTTCTCTCACTCTCCCTCTCCTCTGCCTCCTCCTCTCTCTCTCCATTGATGAACTGTTTACCTCCATGGGGCTGCCTCAGTCACTCTGGAATCTGTCCCTCCTCTGCTAAAACCCTTGCTGTGTTTGAACAGGGGCCCTAGTTTCCAGGAAATCCTGTTGCTGCTGATCATGCACCATCTGCTGATGACGCACTGATCTAACCAGAGAGCCAAAAGATTTTAGAAGAAACCAAAAGCCTGACACTACAATTATAATTTTTCTGTGCCATTTTCTTGTAGAAATGCAGCATTTGAAAGGTGGTGTTTGTTGCATGTAGCAAAGTAGCTACAGTTGAGAGTCTTATTTTAACAAACCCAGCAAGCAAGTTTTCTCACTCCTCCATGTCAGTGTTAACGGAGTGCAAGTCTACTTCTTGAAAGCAAGAGATCTCTGCTTTCAGTAACACTGGCTGGGGTTCAGCCCTCAGCACAGGACGCTCCAGGTCTATCTCTCCTCTCAGGACTCTGTCGCCACCACGTGGCTGACCTGCCGCTCTGCTCCCTGTGTTTCAGGACCTGGATGGGGACCTGTACGAGCGGCTGAGGGAGCACTTCACCCTGCTGAGCCAGACTGAGATCGACAGCTGTCAGGCAACGCAGAGCGCCTTCCTCGGGGTCCTGCAGGACTCCTGCCAGGTACCCTACACGGAGGGAAGGAAGACCCCATTGCACAGCAGCTTCACCCAGTCCGTTTCCTACATAGCTCATTTGAAGGAGGAATTTTTTTTTATTATGGTGTGATATGGTATATGGTATGAATAAAGTTTTCTTGCTTATTGACCTATTTATTTCGCTGTTTAACTTGCACATGAAAACAAGAGTGAGTTGTGGAATGGTGAAACAGGGGTTGTGTTAAGTCTCTACCTGAGAGTAAAGAATTGCTCTGTGCCGGTGTGTCTGATTGGTGGAGGATTCCTGTGTCTGTGTGCAGGTGTCTCGAGAGCACGACCTCCAGCTCTTTCTTCAGGAGAACCCTGTCATCACCAAGGCACCCGTCTTCCTGTTCCAGGGGGCACCCAGCGACAAGGTACCGTCCCAGAGGACCCCTGCGTCCTCCACACTCCACATGCTCGTTCAAGGGGAACTGACTCAGAAGGGCTGTCTTCCGTTTTCAATGCACATTTGCACGCAGGGGGCTTTTTCTTACAATGCTTCCCTTGTGGTGAGAGTTTCACGTGATGCACAGCACCACCTGCTGGTCAGAGGTTGAAATTGTACTGGTGGGCCCTATGTACTGAACTCTGTTTTTAATAATTGGTGATTTTAATGTTTAACTAATAGGAGTGTTTTGTTTCCTTGGTCAGAGCTGTCTTTTAACATCTCGTGCTTCCGTTGCAGGTGTGCGGTCTGGTCCATCAGGGCAGTGCCCAGGGGGGGGAAAGCTGTCTGGAGAAGGAGGCGCGGAAATGGGCGACCAAAGCAGCCAAGGACTATAAAATCAAAACCCACGGAGAAAGGGTGAGTCCAGAGAAACAGACACCTCGCCATCACATCCTAATACATCGTAAAGAGCTTTAATTAAATCACGCTTTCTAAGTAAAGTGTCTTGAATCAAGATCTTTAGCATCCCCTCCCAATCAGATACCTGCTCTCTCTCTGTCTGTCTTCAATGGTGTCATGGACCCCCGTCCCATCCTGCAAGATCCTTATAAACTCAAGCAGAAAGTTAAGGTGGGCGGCCGGTTCTCAGAGGCGTCCTTCTCAATGTCCGTGTGTCCGTGTGTCAGGTTCTGCAGACGCTGGAGAAGCGCAGGAAGTTGGTCTCCGAGGACGAGCTGGCAGGCGTGGAGCGGAAGATGGAGGAGGTGAAGGAGAGCGTCCGCAAGGCTGAGGTATGTCAGGCTGAGTGAGAGACACGCTGACCTCCCGGGCAGACCAGAGACACACACACCTGAGTGAGAGACACGCTGACCTCCCGGGCAGACCAGAGACACGCTGACCTCCCGGGCAGACCAGAGACACGCTGACCTCCCGGGCAGACCAGAGACACGCTGACCTCCCGGGCAGACCAGAGACACACACACCTGAGTGAGAGACACGCTGACCTCCCGGGCAGACCAGAGACACGCTGACCTCCCGGGCAGACCAGAGACACGCTGACCTCCCGGGCAGACCAGAGACACGCTGACCTCCCGGGCAGACCAGAGACACGCTGACCTCCCGGGCAGACCAGACACACACCTAAGTGAGAGACACGCTGACCTCCTGTGACTTTATACCCACGTGTGAACGAGCTGTACCCAGACACTTCACATTGCATGTTGTGAAGGTGAGGTGAGGTGTTGTGCAGAGCGGTCAAGGCTCTCAATCGGGTTCCCTTGCCATGTCCTGTCCCCAGGTGAGCCGGGTGAAGGCAGACTCTCGTCTGGCTCTCCTGCGATTGGCCGGTGTGGAGACGGACTCCTGGGTGACAAGCGCCATGAGCCAGGCCAACGAGGAGCTGGAGAGCGAGCGGCGGCTGAGCGAGGCACGGCTCTCCAACGGAGCCATCTCCCCCCTGGTGAGTCCAGCTGCCCTGCCAGAGCACCAGTATAACCAGAGGGAGGATTATTACATTGCATGATCAATGTTTTGATGTACAAAAACATTTGTAAAATAAACTTTTTGGCTTGTTTCAGTGTTTCTAAATCATTGACGTGTGTGTGTGTGTGTGTGTGTGTGTGTGTGTGTGTGTGTGTGTGTGTCTCTTTGCTCTCAGGAGGATGAGTTTGATTTCGAGGATTTTGACGACGGTGAGATTTTCACAGAGTTTGCACCGAGCCCCTGCCCCCGCAGCTACCCCCTGCCCTGCCGGGTTCTCTACAGCTACCAGGTGAGAGAGCGGCTCTGTGTCCGGGCCCTGTGCAATGATACATTTCCTCTAGATCCACATTCTCCTCTCCCCTGTCCTCTGCAGTGATCCACACTCTCCTCTCCCCTGCACCCCTCCACTGTTCCCCTGCCCTCTGCAGTGATACACACTCTCCTCTCTCCCTCCTCATTCCTGTCCCGTCTGCAGGCCTGCCAAGCAGACGAGCTGTCCATCACGGAGGACGAGGAGCTGGAGGTGATAGAGGACGGAGACATGGAGGACTGGCTCAAGGTTTGACACTTCTCTACTTGTCTCTGTCTCTGTATGCATCTTTGTATCTGTGTGTGACTCTGTGTGTGCGTGTCTGTATTCCTCCCTCAGGCTCGGAATGCTTCAGGGCAGGTGGGGTACGTGCCCGAGAGGTACTTGCAGTTCCCGAGCCTGTCAGCAGGGGACGCTGTGTCGCAGAGAGTCCCAGGGAGCCCTGTCTCAGGGAGGTCGCTGGGGTCCCAGGGGAGAGGCTCACAGACATGCACGGGAGGTGAGAATCTGTTTCTACTACAAGCATGTCACTTGCTGTCCCTGCACCCTGAGCTTGGAAGGACTGTGGCAGCCGTTTTCTTTAGACATGGTTTTGAAAGACTGGGAGAACGGGGGTCAGGACTCCACATCTCTGTCTAAATAGAAGCCAGTCCTGTTGCAATTCTGCATAGACTATGATACTGGAGGTGCTTTTAAATTTGGATAAAATAACTGAAGAGATGAGGCTGGCCTGATGGTTCATCAGTTCCTTATAGAGTCCAGCGATTGCTCTCCGCTGTCTAAAATCAGGAGGGGTGAGGAGATGCCATCCATCCCAAGCCATGGAAATCTAATTTAAAAACGGGCTTGTTCTTGAGCTGGATTGATTGGCCAGTGGCTTTTTAATTTTTTTATTTTATTGTAAAGCGTTCTGGGATGCTCTGCATGAAGAGCGCTTTATAAAAGCAAGCTGGATTGTGCTGGTATTGTATTGTATTGTATTGTATTGTATCGTATCGTATTGTATTGTATCAGTGTTGGTGATGGTTTCTCTCTCTCTGCCCCGCAGGCCTGGCCCGGGCGCTCTACCCGTACTGTGGGCAGAGTGGGGAGGAGCTGTCCTTCCCTGAGGGGGCTGTGATCCGGCTGCTGCGCTGCGGAGACGTCCAGGTGGACGACGGCTTCTGGGAGGGGGAGCTGAACGGGAGAGTCGGGGTGTTCCCCTCCCTCGTGGTGGAGCTGCTGGGAGAGGAGGAGGAGGAGGAGGAGGAGGAGGAGGAGGAGGCGGGGAAGGTGAGCATGCACAGCAACCATTTTTATTGCAGTTTTTCATGGTACCAAAAATCAGGACTAAAAAAAGAAAGTCTCTGTTCTGGTTTCAGGAGCTGTTGTCCTCTGGCCCTCCTCCCTTCTCCCCCCCGCTCCCCATCCTTGGAGCCTCATCACTGCCAGTCCCGGGGAGTACGCCACCTAGGGGACTGGAGGACAGGCTGCAGGGGACTCCGCTGGGGTTGCTCAGGCGGCCTGACAGCAGAGCAGGTAGGACTGTGGTCAGGGAGGGAGGGACGGGAAAGTGCGTCTTGTTCTTGCTCTGAAGGTTTTTAATGACTGCGTCTCTTCTCCTCCCTCTCCAGACAGTGGCAGCAGTGCCCACAGCTCCCCCGATCACTCCCCCCGGCGGGCCAGGCCGGTACGTGTGCTTTCCTTTCCATCCAGTGTGTGTGTGTGAGTGAGTGTGAGTATATGAGTGTGTGTGTGTTTGCTGCTCCTGCCAGCCCATCACGTTTCAACACAGCTCAAGCAGCTGGTAGTTTCGCACTTGTCCATTGCTGGACAGCATGTTATAAAATCAGAACGGGGGAGGCTTTTCTAGTGTCCCGTGAGTTGCAGAGTGGACAGTGTCGCATGCAGCTGACCAGTTCCAGAACGCTCAGGCAGCTGCGGTCAGTGATGCCTGAAATTCACAGAGCTGACCGAAGACTATGAGCACAGCACAACCAAACCGAGAGTAATACTGAACACAGTATATTTACATGCTAACCCATCCCTAACAAGCCCTCAGGTTCGTCTTTCTGTCTCACTGCACACAATGTATTATCTTGGTTTTCTTATTTTTAAAGTTTAAAGATAGTCTTGTTTGTATTTGTTTCTTTTATATAAGCATCATTGAGCTGAGTCTCCTAACATACAAACCAATGAGATATATTTTCCCTGGGACAGTAGTTCTGGTGCTGCAGCACTGCAGTGTTTCTGATCTGTCTCTCTTTGCTCCCTGCAGGTTCGTGCGCCCCTCCCCCAGCCCCAGCTCTGACGAGCACTTTGTCTGAGTAGAACCAGCCTGCATCACTGACTGAGACGTTCCACAGCGCTGCCACACGCCCGCCTCTCGCTGGGCTGCCACACGTCCGCCTCTCGCTGGGCTGCGTCGCACACACCATGCCTCTCATTTCCTGTGTGCGCTAGACAGTCGCTCCCAGCACAACATCTGCACACTTCTGTTACGTCTCGTATCTCCCGTCCACGCATTCCAACCCTGGAACCACAGAGCTGGAAGATCTAGAAGAGGAATTCTGGGGGGGGGTTCTCTTTCTTTTAGGAGTTGCATTTAATATATTGAAAAGAATATTCTACTTTATATTTATTATTATTATTCTAATTATTATTATTCTGGGTTTATTTTTGTTGTATGTGAAATGTTTGACCTCCTGCCTCAATAATGCCAGTCCCCTGCAGCTGGGTGTGCAGGTGTAGCTCACTTGGCTGGCACACTTGTCTCGCAGTTTTATTTATTTTGTTGGTATAAAAAACAAGCAATTGAAATGCAAACCAACAAATACTGCTCTACCTGAACATTATTATTATTATTATTATTATTATTATTATTATTATTATTATTATTATTATTTTTATTTTTAAATAATTATTTTAATTTTGTTTGCAGTTTTTATTGAATCCGTTTTTTTCAGTTGCATGTTTCACCTATGTGTTGTCAAAGGGCCCGTCTCATTTCAAATTGTTACCCGCGGACATGCCTGTGTACCCCGATACTGTGAACAATGGAAGTTGGTTTCCATTAAGCTTGCTATGCAGAACCCTGTGTGCCAGTGTGTTTGCAATGTTCACTTTTATGGACCCAATAAAAATAACAATCTCAGCCTGTGCTCTGATTTATACAGCAAGCCTCTCAATCAGAGCTGCTCCTCAGTGACACCGGCTGGACAACTTCAGAACTTTCTTGTGTGTTTCTTCCTGTCTGGGGAGACTGGACCATTATTTCAATACAAACACAAGACCCAAAACACAGTGAAGTACTGTTAAAATGCATAGCTTTATCTTTAGTATTTATCTGGTATAATTTAAAATAGAACAGTCCAGCATCTTCTCAGGTGCAGTTCCCATGTTCTCAGATGCACAGTTCTGGTTTCTAGGATTGGAATATCCAACCCATTGTTACTATCATTAAAGAGGTCATTTTTCAACCACTATCTTTAGTCCTATGCTTCCGCAGTTTCGGATCACTATAGATACATGCAAGAAGAACACCATTATTCAGTGTAAGGCCACTCTACACAGACTGCTCTGCTGCCCACTACAAAAACACACTGTGAGCAGCTTGACTTGACCGCACGGTCGGAGCCGAGGGGGAACGCGACGGGAGCAGCTTGACCGCACGGTCGGAGCGGAGGGGGAACGCGACGGGAGCAGCTTGACCGCACGGTCGGAGCGGAGGGGGAACGTGACGGGAGCAGCTTGACCGCACGGTCGGAGCCGAGGGGGAACGCGACGGGAGCAGCTTGACCGCACGGTCGGAGCCGAGGGGGAACGCGACGGGAGCAGCTTGACCGCACGGTCGGAGCCGAGGGGGAACGTGACGGGAGCAGCTTGACCGCACGGTCGGAGCCGAGGGGGAACGCGACGGGAGCAGCTTGACCGCACGGTCGGAGCCGAGGGGGAACGCGACGGGAGCAGCTTGACCGCACGGTCGGAGCCGAGGGGGGGACGCGACGGGAGCAGCTTGACCGCACGGTCGGAGCCGAGGGGGAACGCGACGGGAGCAGCTTGACCGCACGGTCAGAGCCGAGGGGGAACGCGACGGGAGCAGCTTGACCGCACGGTCGGAGCCGAGGGGGAACGCGACGGGAGCAGCTTGACCGCACGGTCGGAGCGGAGGGGGAACGCGACGGGAGCAGCTTGACCGCACGGTCGGAGCCGAGGGGGAACGCGACGGGAGCAGCTTGACCGCACGGTCAGAGCCGAGGGGGAACGCGACGGGAGCAGCTTGACCGCACGGTCGGAGCGGAGGGGGAACGCGACGGGAGCAGCTTGACCGCACGGTCGGAGCGGAGGGGGAACGCGACGGGAGCAGCTTGACCGCACGGTCGGAGCCGAGGGGGAGACGCGACGGGAGCAGCTTGACCGCACGGTCGGAGCGGAGGGGGAACGCGACGGGAGCAGCTTGACCGCACGGTCGGAGCCGAGGGGGGACGCGACGGGAGCAGCTTGACCGCACGGTCGGAGCTGAGGGGGAATGGAAGTTAAAAAGCTGTTCCTTCAAAGCCTCCTGTGTCTCTTCGTTCTCTTTCTAAATCCCTCTAAGACATTATTAAGGGCAGACAGAGGGCGGGCAGCCCTGGTCTGGGAGTGAGCTGTCGTTCCTGGATTAACGGACCTGTCTAAATGATTTACTCCTGGTTCCATAGACCCCTCTTAGCAATAATCTTGAGAACCTTGATTGTTCTTTAGGTCTAGCAGTTCAAGTTTAGTGCTAATCTGGGGCTGTGAAACCAGCCGTCGGTGACTTATAAAACCCTATCTAATCCCAGGTAACCCATTGCACATGTGCACAGCAATGCGAAGGACCAGACACATGGTAAGAAAGCGATGCTCTCCCAGACTGACAGAGCTCCTGAGCTGAGGCCCACACAGGGCTGTCAGTGCAGCTCAGCTCTGCAGTGCAGGTGCAGCCCATGTAATACTGAACATACACAGCAGGGGACGATGGCGATGTTCTTTCACAAACACAGTAAATCCAGGGCAGGTGTGCAGGGCTGTTTGTTCATTATCCACAGTGACAGATACAGTACAGACGCTACGTGGTTTTCAGCTTTCATTGTTCAGCTGACTTGGCTTAAACCTTGAAATCCAGACAGCATGGTTCACAGCTGCTGCATTTTGTTATTGTTGAAACCAAAGGGACCAGGGAGCGTTAACAATGCACCCACATGGCAGGTACAGCAGACAGGCTGGCACTGTGATTCACTCAGTGCCAGGCCAGCTGCAGGAATGGGAGCCTCCGGTACAGCACAGGGGATGGATACTGGTCCTGTCAGTAAACAGATAAGCACACTGCCTCCTCGGAGAGCTCTCAGCACTATACTGAGAGTATCAGAGCCACTGACTCCAGAGAGACAGTGCGGCCCGCTAATCCATTAAAACAGCAAGCTCAGTACAAACAGCTAGCTGATTCACTGGGTCTTCTAAGAGGGGGGCTGGGGGGATGCCCTGGTTGTCTGTTGATCACAGAAGGGAGGCACAGGGGTAATGATCTCAGACCAGCGCTGCAGTGAGGTGGAGAAGCCGGGGTCACAACAGCCCCTGGTTGGATGTTTGTTTTGTTTTGGGTTTATTTTCTGGGTACCTCGCGGATACAGAGTCAAGGCAGCACCTACAGGATTGTCTGAAACAGTCACTTCCATCTACATGATGAAATATCTGCATCTGGACTGCAGATTGTGAATGGAGGATTCCCGTGAAGTGCTGGGGCTGCCTTCCTCTGACGGACAGGGAGGCAGTCTGAACCCCCGGGGTCCTCACCACTTGTGCGGGGTGTGGGCGGAGCCCCTCTTGCGGTTGTTTGTCTCCACACACTGGCCTCGCTGGGGCTCCTCCCCCCCTTCCTCCTGGCTCACCTTACAGTCTTTAATGTCCTCCATCTGAACCATGTCGTCTTTCGAATCCTCCGTCTGTGCCATCTCCTCGTCCTCCGTTTGGACTCTGCTGTAACGGAACTCCCTGCCGGCTGGTCCGCCAATCACAACTGTGCCATGATGAGGGCTCTTGCGTCGTGCTGCACCATCACCACCAACGTGCTCTGTTTGGGCAGTGCCATTATCAGTGTCCTTGGTTTGAGCTGTGCCTTTATTGGGGTGGTCTTTTTGAACTGTGCCATTATTAGTGTCCTTGGTTTGGGCTGTCCCATTATGGGTGCTGTCTGTTTGTGATGTGCCTTTATCTGTGCTCTCTGTTTGGACTGTGCCATTCTTTAGCCCCTCCACATGGGATTCCCCATCATTGCCTCCTCCCGTCTCTAGGCTGTCTTCCGCACCCATTGGCTCAGTCCCTCTCTGGACCGCACCATTTGTGTCGTCAGTGGGTGTGTCTTTGAACATTTCTCGAAGGCTGCACCTCTCATGCAGCTCTGTCTCTGATTGGCCGACTTTGTCGTCCTTCTGCAGGGTGTCACACTCGGCTTGTTCTGATTGGCCGGTCTTCTCCTGATTGCCAGACTTTTTCCCAACGTGGGTCACCCTGAACCTGAGGGGAGGGGGAGGAGACACTGCTGTTAGGAACACTGGACTCCAGATTGCGGACTCAAGATTTTGTTTTCCTCGTTTATAATATGTACAGTACAGACTACAATCTCTAATATATAGTTAAATGAAATACACGGTACAGCTAGTTTATTATGATGTCATTCCTGTCTTGGCAGTAACCCCCAGTGCTGTTACCTCCCCACTGAGAAGACAGTGGTCTCTCTGGGGCGGGTCTTGCCCCGGGGGGCCCTCGCTCGCCCCCGCGCTCTCTTGGCCTGGCTCTGCTTGCAGTGGTGGCAGGCTGTGCGGTCACTGCCGGAGTGCACCGTGTGGTGATGGGGCGGTAAGCTGCCAGCACTGTCCTGGCGAGGAAACCTGGGAGGAGAGAGAGAGACAGAGACAGGGAGAGACCGATAGACAGAGAGACAGACAGAAAGAGAGAGAGATAGAGACAGATAGAGAGAGACAGAGATAGAGACAGAGACAGATAGACAGAAATAGACAGAGTGAGACACAGACAGAGTGAGACAGAGACAGAGGTTTAAACTTGGTCACACGGTTCACGGTACAGGAAGTGCATTCTGTATCTCTGCCTGCACAGACAGCTCCCCCCTCTCTTCATCTCATCTCCATGGAGTGGGTACAGAGCAAAGTGGCATAGGAAAATCTACTGAATCCCTGCCCTGGCAACGCTGAGCCCAAATCCCAGCTGCTTCCCCCAGGGTGATTCCCTCTCTCTGTGACAGAGCCGGTGAGAGAAGAGTTAGAGACTGGAGAAAGCGAGGAAGGCTCGCTGCAGGGCTAGCTCTGGGAATGCAGGAGACAGAGGGTGCTAAATAAAGTCACAGGAAATAGTCTTTGCAAAGTTTGAATTCATGTATTGTTTTCTTAAATTTGGTAATTTGTAGATAATCCCTTAATCCTCCTGGAAGCTTGCCAGAATGTTATCATGCTCCAGCAGCTTGCTCACAGATACACAGGAAGTGTGTCCTGCGGTTACAGTCTGTGTTTCTGAGGACACTTCAACAAAATCTAATGCAGCAGCCTTACAATCAAATCAATCTATAGATAAACAGCTTGGCTCCAGCACACCCGGGCAGCTCTGAACCTGACTGAAGACTCGGACAGATTTCAATCAGAGACACATTAACGAATGACAGCACGTCGATGCCTGTCTGCAGCTTGGGGCCAGGCTGGGGCTCTAATCCAGGATCAGCAGCCGTGGTTAAGGATCCCTGCAGCCCCTCCCCTCCCTGCTGAACACACTGTCTGCAGCCCCTCCCCTCCCTGCTGAACACACTGTCTGCAGCTTGGGGCCAGGCTGGGGCTCTAATCCAGGATCAGCAGCCGTGGTTAAGGATCCCTGCAGCCCCTCCCCTCCCTGCTGAACACACTGTCTGCAGTTTGGGGCCAGGCTGGGGCTCTAATCCAGGATCAGCAGCCGTGGTTAAGGATCCCTGCAGCCTCTCCCCTCCCTGCTGAACACACTGTCTGCAGCCCCTCCCCTCCCTGCTGAACACACTGTCTGCATCTTGGGGCCAGGCTGGGGCTCTAATCCAGGATCAGCAGCCGTGGTTAAGGATCCCTGCAGCCCCTCCCCTCCCTGCTGAACACACTGTCTGCAGTTTGGGGCCAGGCTGGGGCTCTAATCCAGGATCAGCAGCCGTGGTTAAGGATCCCTGCAGCCCCTCCCCTCCCTGCTGAACACACTGTCTGCAGCTTGGGGCCAGGCTGGGGCTCTAATCCAGGATCAGCAGCCGTGGTTAAGGATCCCTGCAGCCCCTCCCCTCCCTGCTGAACACACTGTCTGCAGTTTGGGGCCAGGCTGGGGCTCTAATCCAGGATCAGCAGCCGTGGTTAAGGATCCCTGCAGCCCCTCCCCTCCCTGCTGAACACACTGTCTGCAGCTTGGGGCCAGGCTGGGGCTCTAATCCGGGGATCAGCAGCCGTGGTTAAGGATCCCTGCAGCCCCTCCCCTCCCTGCTGAACACTGTCTGCAGCCCCTCCCCTCCCTGCTGCACACACTGGTCTGCAGCCCCTCCTGTCCCTGCTGAACACACTGGTCTGCAGCCCCTCCCCTCCCCTCTCTGCTGAACACACTGGTCTGCAGCCCCTCCCCTCCCTGCTGAACACACTGGTCTGCAGCCCCTCCCCTCCCCTCCCTCCCTGCTGAACACACTGGTCTGCAGCCCCTCCCCTCCCCTTCCTGCTGAACACACTGGTCTGCAGCCCCTCCCCTCCCCTCCCTGCTGAACACACTGGTCTGCAGCCCCTCCCCTCCCTGCTGAACACATTGACATGTTGAAAGACAGACGGACAGACAGACACAGATCAGTAAAGTTACAGTCCTCACCGCGGGTCCGTCCGCTCCACTGGCTCCTGGTTCACCAGCATCTCCTTCAGGGCTTCTGCATTCGCTGGGGAGAGAAACGCAACAGGACTGATGCTTCACTTCAGCACCCTGACTTGCAGTTCCATGAGGCTGGGATGGTGTGATAGAGGCTGGTGCCCTACCTTCATTCTCAATGATGCATTTCACTATCTGCTCCACTGTGTCCTGGTCCTCTGCCTGATCATCTGGAACACAATCTGGAACACAGGAAGAGCCCTATAGCATTACTGTGTATCAGTGAATCAGGACATGAAGAGCCCTATAGCATTACTGTGTATCAGTGAATCAGGACATGAAGAGCCCTATAGCATTACTGTGTATCAGTGAATCAGGGCACATGAAGAGCCCTATAGCATTACTGTGTATCAGTGAATCAGGGCGTGAAGAGCCCTATAGCATTACTGTGTATCAGTGAATCAGGACATGAAGAGCCCTATAGCATTACTGTGTATCAGTGAATCAGGGCACATGAAGAGCCCTATAGCATTAGTGTATCAGCGAATCAGGGTACATGGAGAGCCCTATAGCATTACTGTGTATCAGTGAATCAGGGCACATGAAGAGCCCTATAGCATTACTGTGTATCAGTGAATCAGGATTCTTTCTTTTCATGATATAGTAATGTGATACATCATTACTGATAGTAGTTTTTTAAATTGTCCTTTATTGTTTTGTGGTCAGTATGAATGTCCTGTACCCACCCTCGGTGTCCTCTCGGGTCAGCTTGCCCTCGCTCTCCTCCTCCTCAAGCTCCCCTGTCCGGCAGCGGTACCCCTTCTTCTTCAGGACATGGCAGATGAGGAAGCCCAGCAGGCCAGTGAGGAAGAAGAACAGGACCAGGAGGAAGATCATGTAAGGGGGGGTGTGGTCCGGGGCCTCCCCCTGTGGAACGCTCTCCTCGTCCGCCATCCCTCACTCCAGACACCCACAGCCCTGGAACACAGAGCATCCATACAGGGAATAGAGAAGAGCTGGGGCAGGGAGCATCAATACAGGGAATAGGGAAGAGCTGGGGCAGGGAGCATCCATACAGGGAATAGGGAAGAGCTGGGGCAGGGAGCATCCATACAGGGAATAGGGAAGAGCTGGGGCAGGGAGCAGAGAGCATCAATACAGGGAATAGGGAAGAGCTGGGGCAGGGAGCAGAGAACATCCATACAGGGAATAGGGAAGAGCTGGGGCAGGGAGCAGAGAGCATCCATACATGGAATAGGGAAGAGCTGGGGCAGGGAGCAGAGAACATCCATACAGGGAATAGGGAAGAGCTGGGGCAGGGAGCAGAGAGCATCCATACATGGAATAGGGAAGAGCTGGGGCAGGGAGCAGAGAGCATCCATACAGGGAATAGGGAAGAGCTGGGGCAGAGAGCAGGGAGCAGTCTGCTCCATCTATCACTGCTCCAGTAACACTGTGTTGGGGAGCTGTTCTGTTTACTACACTGAATCAGCAGAGAACCCACAATCCCACCTGCTTTCTGAAGCTGAGGGAACACGAGGACACTTTGTGGCTTGGAACTTGGTTTCAGGAGACTAGGTTTCAGGCCACCAGGGGAGACTTGTGGTTTTATACAGCAAAGTTGCCTCAACCTAGGCCTCCCGGTGGTCTCCTGGACCCAGGTTTCAAGCCACTGTTCCTGTAAGAGTGTCTCCGTGTTCCCCCCTCTTAGAGAGCATCTGGAAGTCGTCATTGGTGCTGACTGCAGCTCCCTAGCGAAGTTCCCAGGACGTTTCCCCGGACCGCCTCCTTGGAAACCCTGAGAGAATATCATCATGTAAATAAACAGAGCGAGATCTGGCACTGGCCTCCAGCTGATCCCACCCCTCCACCACTGCAGGGCTCTCACTGCATGCATTGTATGTGCAGAAGTGTGCGGCTGCTACCTCCAATCAAGTGGAGACTGTACTTCTCACTCACTCTTAGCTGAGTCCGTCATGCAAAGAAGTGCAGGAGGTAGTACACTCTCAACGAGAGGTATTATGAGTCAATGAATACACATACAAAACAGATCAAAAGATCTTACTACAAAAAGGTGTACAGAAATCTGGGATAGCAAGTACAATAACCAGGGATTTACTAAATCATTCACACACACTGTGGATCGCCCCTCAGACACAGCACAGCTGTGGATCACCCCTCAGACACAGCACAGCTGTGGATCATCCTCTCAGACACAGCAGAGCTGTGGATCATCCTCTCAGACACAGCAGAGCTGTGGATCATCCTCTCAGACACAGCAGTGCTGTGGATCATCCCCTCAGACACATCAGTGCTATGGATCAGCCCCTCAGACACAGCAGAGCTGTGGATCATCCCCTCAGACACATCAGTGCTATGGATCACCCCTCAGACACAGCAGAGCTGTGGATCACCCCTCAGACACAGCAGAGCTGTGGATCACCCCTCAGACACAGCAGAGCTGTGGATCACCCCTCAGACACAGCAGAGCTGTGGATCATCCTCTCAGACACAGCAGAGCTGTGGATCATCCTCTCAGACACAGCAGTGCTGTGGATCATCCTCTCAGACACAGCAGTGCTGTGGATCATCCTCTCAGACACAGCAGTGCTGTGGATCATCCTCTCAGACACAGCAGAGCTGTGGATCATCCTCTCAGACACAGCAGAGCTGTGGATCATCCTCTCAGACACAGCAGTGCTGTGGATCATCCTCTCAGACACAGCAGAGCTGTGGATCATCCTCTCAGACACAGCAGTGCTGTGGATCATCCTCTCAGACACAGCAGTGCTGTGGATCATCCTCTCAGACACAGCAGAGCTGTGGATCACCCCTCAGACACAGCAGAGCTGTGGATCATCCTCTCAGACACAGCAGAGCTGTGGATCATCCTCTCAGACACAGCAGTGCTGTGGATCATCCTCTCAGACACAGCAGTGCTGTGGATCATCCTCTCAGACACAGAAGAGCTGTGGATCATCCTCTCAGACACAGAAGAGCTGTGGATCATCCTCTCAGACACAGCCGAGCTGAGCAAGCAACAAACACAAAGTCCCTGTACGTGATAAAGACTCTTCACCCTTGTGTCGGCTCTCCCTATAAGAACCACGCAGCCCAGCTCTGTGCAGCTGTGCAGGAAACACCCTCAGGGGGTCCTGTGCAATACAGGCTCATGGCAAGCTCTGTCCTCTAGTGTGAAATCTAAAAGCAGGACAGCAGTGTGTCAGAGCTCAATATGAACAGCACACTACACTGTGCATTTCATACGCTTGTCTTTTTAGTTTACTGGTTTCCCTGGCGGTCTGTCTCTTCTGCACATTATTATTATTATTGTTATTATTATTATTATTATTATTATTATTATTATTATTATTATTGTCAATAGCAGTAGTATAATTAAATAGTATTATGTGTCACATACAGCAACATATATTTAATATATTTATTATTTAATACTGCGTTTGTTGACTTCAGGTATAACACCATAACCCTTAGAAAAGGTTACAGATTTAACACACTTGTCACTTGAAATTGAAATGCAGTCTTCCTTTCCAGAACCTCCCACTCATGCAAGCAGCAGCGAGTGCGATCCGGGAGTAAGCGGTGGGGTGCGGAGTTTGATTTATTTCATTTTATTCACCAGAAAAAAATAACAAAACAAAATAAAATAAAAATAAATAACAAAACATTATGCGATGTAAACAAACGAGGCAATCATTAAGGTCTGTTTGTGATAAAGAGGGGCGCGCAAACAGGGATGTAATGATGCCCTAATACATTGCATTAGTGGAGAGTACAAAGTGACTGTTGTGTAATGCTGTCCCGTCACCTCTAAGCCTCTCCTCTCTACCTCACCCCTGCGTCCTGTCTCTCTGTGATTGTGTTTATCACCATATCACATTCCCCTCACGCCGTCTCCCAGCGTTGTTCGACAATGATGGCTACTGCTTTTGCTGCGAAATATTGATATTATTATTATTAATAACGTTTCGGCATGGCCGATAACTGGGAGTCGCTGAGATAAAACCCCTCGGTCCCTACCCCAGCGCGGGTCCATGCTGTCTCCCGCACTGCATACACCCTCCATCTTTCCAGACTCCCATCCATAATGCTGTTACCAGCAGCGTCGTGACGCACCTGTCCTTGAGGCTCTCATTGGGGACACGGTGTTTCAATAGTATTACGCGCAGCTTCCACGACAAGGCGTTTAGAAGATACACAAAATAAAAACAGAAATCTATCAAACCATTTCAATGTGCACATGCATTGTATTTGAAACAAATATGTAAACATATCAATCTGAATGTAGTATCAGCCCTTCCTCCCTAGTAAAGCATATTTTCCAGCGAAATCAACAGCAGGTTTTTCGTTTCTGTCAGTCGTGTTCGCAGTACGTCTTTGAAAATAAACGCGTTCCGTTATAAATTCTCAGATTGTCTCTAGCTGTAGGTGTTTTCGGATACATGCTCGGCAGCACCATCACACACAATCTATCTGCACTGTTCTTCCCAATACACCAGACCAGAAATCATAACACCGCCCACTCCCCTCGCCATGAAGAACATTCCAATGATTGTGTCGCTGCGCCGAGCCCCCCACTCACACGCTGCTCGGTGAAAGATCGCTTAGAGGACTTACTGTTCAGTGGGGTTATTAACAGCGTCCGCCTCGCCCTCCACTCGGGATCATTGAGCGGCTGCTGCTGCTGCTGCTGCGCGCCGTCTTCCGAAATGCTGGTAAACACTGACTGCAGGGACTGTATAGAGAGAGGGAGGGAGGGAGAGGAGGGGTACAGAGGGAAATTTAAAGGGAAAATACTCAAGTCTTATCATATGAAAACGGGGGAGGAGGAGGGGGAGGGGGAGGGGGAGGGGGGGGGGGGGGGGGGAGGAGGGGTCCTATATGTAGACTCCTTTCATGTCCCATCAGGATGTGATATATTGTAACAGCATCACAACAAAGCAAATACATTTGAATTGTATTTTGCACCAGTGTTTTGTTTTCATCATTTTCCTCTAACTCTGCCTTTACCTGGCTTTGAGATTCATTGCTTTGCTTTGAGATCCATTGCTTTGCTTTGAGATTCATTGCTTTGCTTTGAGATCCATTGCTTTGCTTTGAGATTCATTGCTTTGCTTTGAGATCCATTGCTTTGCTTTGAGATCCATTGCTTTGCTTTGAGATTCATTGCTTTGCTTTGAGATCCATTGCTTTGCTTTGAGATCCATTGCCTTGCTTTGAGATTCATTGCCTTGGTTTGAGATCCATTGCTTTGCTTTGAGATTCATTGCTTTGCTTTGAGCTTGTCTGGAGAGTCCTACGTGCCAGAAGGGAACAACCATCCTCGTTCCATTCAAATCATGTGACAGTATGACCTTTCAACTCTGCCAACTCCGTGGGGCTGACAGAGTTGAAAGGTCAGGTCAGCACATGATTTGAATGGAATGAGAAAGGCTGATCAGTGCTGGCATTTAGGAATCGGATTATATGTATATACAGACGTGCTCAAATTTGTTGGTACCCCTCCACAAAAAACGAAGAATGCACATTTTCTCTGAAATAACTTGAAACTGACAAAGGTAATTGGCATCCACCATTGTTTATTCCATATTTAATAGAAATCAGACTTTGCTTTTGATTTTTTATTCAACATAATATTGTAAATAATAAAACAAATGAAAATGGCATGGACAAAAATGATGGGACCGCTAACCTAATATTTTGTTGCACAACCTTTAGAGGCAATCACTGCAATCAAACGTTTTCTGTAGCTCTCAATGAGACTTCTGCACCTGTTAACAGGTATTTTGGCCCACTCTTCCTGAGCAAACTGCTCCAGCTGTCTCAGGTTTGATGGGTGCCTTCTCCAGACTGCAAGTTTCAGCTCTTTCCATAGATGTTCGATAGGATTCAGATCAGGACTCATAGAAGGCGACTTCAGAATAGTCCAATGTTTTGTTCTTATCCATTCTTGGGTGCTTTTAGCTGTGTGTTTTGGGTCATTATCCTGTTGGAGGACCCATGACCTGCGACTGAGACAGAGCTTTCTGACACTGGGCAGTACGTTTCGCTCCAGAATGCCTTGATAGTCTTGAGATTTCATTGTGCCCTGCACAGATTCAAGGCACCCTGTGCCAGGCGCAGCAAAGCAGCCCCAAAACATAACCGAGCCTCCTCCATGTTTCACTGTAGGTATGGTGTTCTTTTCTTTGAAAGCTTCATTTTTTCGTCTGTGAACATAGAGCTGATGTGACTTGCCAAAAAGCTCCAGTTTTGACTCATCTGTCCAAAGGACATTCTCCCAGAAGGATTGTGGCTTGTCAATATGCATTTTAGCAAATTCCAGTCTGGCTTTTTTATGTTTTTCTTTCAAAAGTGGGGTCCTCCTGGGTCTTCTTCCATGGAGCCCACTTTCGCTCAAAAAGCGACGGATGGTGCGATCAGAAACTGACGTACCTTCACCTTGGAGTTCAGCTTGTATCTTTTTGGCAGTTATCCTTGGTTCTTTTTCTACCATTCGCACTATCCTTCTGTTCAGTCTGGGGTCGATTTTCCTCTTGCGGCCGCGCCCAGGGAGGTTGGCTACAGTTCCATGGACCTTAAACTTCTTAATAATATTTGCAACTGTTGTCACAGGAACATCAAGCTGCTTGGAGATGGTCTTGTAGCCTTTACCTTTACCATGCTTGTCTATTATTTTCTTTCTGATCTCCTCAGACAACTCTCCTTTGCTTTCTCTGGTCCATGTTCAGTGTGGTGCACACAATGATACCAAACAGCACAGTGACTACTTTTCTCCATTTAAATAGGCTGAATGACTGATTACAAGATTGGAGACATATGTGATACTAATTAAAGAAACTAATTAGTTTGAAATATCACTATAATCCAATTATTTATTCTTTTCTAAGGGGTACCAACAAATGTGTCCAGGCCATTTTAGAATATCTTTGTAGAATAAGCAATAATTCATCTCTTTTCACAGCTTCTTTGCTTTATTCTATGACATACCAAAGGCATGCAAGTATACATGATAAAATAGCTTTTAATTTCATCACTTTTCAGGAGGAATGAAGCATTATTTCAGTGAGCTGTAAGGGTACCAACAAATTTGAGCATGTCTGTATATAAATTAATGAATAAATAAAACCTGGTCTGATCTCCATCTGAGTCAACAAGGCGTCCTTATGAGAAGTGAAAGAGACACGTTCACTCTGCGCAGGACGCACACGTTTCAGTGGAGTAAAGGCTGTATGAAAGTTAGAACGGGTCTGATATCTGCAGGAAACATGGGATGAGCTGGAAAACACTCACTCCTCAGCGTGACACAGTTACTGTCCCTCATTAGCAAGAAGTATTCATGATATTTTAAAAAAGAGTTAACCCAAATGGAACAGAATTGCTTTCTTCATCAAAGCAGCACATTTTCAGTTCCTAGTTGTGGTCAAATAGTCTAGCACCTAAACCTGTGTCTGTGGTTTTTATATTGTGCTTCAGTATCATCTCAAAAAGGAGTAATGGACTAGCAGTGTACCGTTCCCAGCCAGACTGAGGAGGAAACCAGGCAGTAGATGGATGGCAAGATGATAAACATGAAGCTGGATCCAGTATTGCAGTTGTGGGCACTCTCATCTGGAAATGAGCCATAGTGCTTAACTGCTGTGTCGTTGGGCCGGCTTGTTGGACTTGGGCAGGCGGTATCCATCGATCGAGACCAACATATGCAAGAGCTTGTCAGTTTGCACGCGAGACACCACCCTGCTCTGCTCGTACAGAATGGGACCAGTAAAGCTGAGGAACCACGGGATATTATTGTGTGTAAAACTAAAGAGACTTCTCAGTCTGGCAGTGTTATTATTATTTATTTCTTAGCAGACACCCTTATCCAGGGCGACTTACAATTGTTACAAGATATCACATTATTTTTTTACATACAATTACCCATTTATACAGTTTTTTAAAATTTTTTTTGACTGGAGCAATCTAGGTAAAGTACCTTGCTCAAGGGTACAGCAGCAGTGTCCCCTACCATTGAACCCACGACCCTCCGGTCAAGAGCCCTAACCACTACTCCACACTGCTGCCCAGTAGTAGACAAAAGGGTTTTCTCTTATTTTTAAATACAAATGCTTTTCTTTTTATAGGCTATAATCATTTTTGAAAGGACAGACAGTGGTCTTACCTTAATTCCTGTCCCTGCAGCGTGCGTGTGTGTGTGTGTGTGTGTGCGTGTGCGTGTGCGTGTGCGTGTGATCCAGCTGGTTCTGCAGGCTGACACACAGTGAATACTGAGGCTAGCTTTTTAACACCAGCTTCCTGCTTCACTTCTGTGGTGATCATATGTAACAGTGTTTGTGTTCTTATGATACACCGAAGGCTGCTCAGAAATGCTTTACACCTCACATGATAAAACTGGAATGATAGTAACATGTATGTTTGTTTGAGAAAAAAAAAAAAACTTTTACTGACATTGCAAGAACACTCATAGATTTAAATAGTGATAAGAAGTTACCATGGCATCGAAAACCTGAAAGTACCTCCCTTGACAGAAGTACATTAACCACAGTGAAAGGTTGGGGAGTCGGCTTTTCTCTGCAAAAAAAACCAAAACGTTTTATTTGTTTGATCCGATACAAAACTCATTTAATAAGTTAAACACTACGATAATATCAATACTGTGCACATGCGCATTGCTAATTCTGCAATGAGGCGCACGAACCAGGTTAATGTACTCATAGGTTGGATCTCGGCATCCACATTGTCAGTCTCCTCGACACGTGATTCACTCTCAAATGTATTTTAAGAAGAAACCGTTTGAACAAGCGCTGGATTCCTTGTGTGCCTTAAGAGCTTGTGGGATGTTAAGACCATTCTCTCGTGTTCGCTAGATAGGTAGAAGATAGGTCCTAAACATTGAGCTTCAGACAAATCTGTAAAACTAGCTGCGTGTTCGGCTGCAAGATCTGCGCAGCCAGCATTGCCGAAGCTGCGTCTAGCGGTCGGCTGCACAGAACTGCGCAGATCACAAAAAGATCCCCCGCCTTCTCATTAATATTAACGAGGTGAAGGGTCGCAGGTCAGACACACATGCACAGATGATTGGGCGACAACACGTGTGAGACGGGAGAGAGTAAAGCAGCACCGTCCCCTGAAATCTGTTTACATTACAATAATAACACTGATACTACCAGCAGCATGCCGAAAGCAAAAGGAGCAAACAAGAGGAAGAAGTTCAATTACAGCACAAACAGGAGGAAGTTAAAAACAAAAGCGATAAAAGCCGCGGCGCCGAGGATTGAGTGGTGAGTGAGGCCGGCCACGAGTGCGTCAACACGGGCTGCGTTCTGTCGGGACTACCGCGGGCTGGAGGAGATAGACATTACAGCTTTAGAACCGTACTGCCCAAAACAAGCAGTGACAAAACACTCGTGTTATATATTAAAGCCAGTCTCAGACCTGTCTGTTCATATCACTAGTATCACATTTGATTTTGTTAACGGTTTGATAAGGACGACACAGGCCTCTGAACAGCAAACTGGTTGCGAGTCAACGCATTTGTGATTTCCTCAATACCCGACGCGGAGGACGCCTTGTTTTTGTGGTTTTTAATATATTCCCGTGAGAAGGGGACATGCAGGTTTCCTGTGCAGCCCATTTGCAATGTTTACTTTTAAAAAAGTTAACTTGTTACAACTGTATCGTCAATACATATCACAGTAGTTTTACATGTCTAATATTTGTCATTGTACTGTAATGGTTAATTGATTTCAGTGTTATTGCCGCTGTGGATTTAGCTCAGACTCCTGCTAGGTTTTGCTGGTGTCTGTACATTGATATCAGTGAGTTGATCGTGTTCCGGTTCGTGTCGTGTCTCCTGTTCAGTGCCCAGCTCAGGAATGCGTGGAATGAGAAGAAGTCCGTGTCTCAGAACCTGGCAGAAATGGGCCTGGCGTTTGACCCGAACAAGGCGCTCCCCGTCCTCAGGAAAAAGGTGCGTACACAGTACAAGCAGGGCTGGAAATAAAACTCCCATTGCATAACAGTGTGATCCACTCCTGGTTTTAGTAGGAGTTTAATAAGACACACCTGAGCTTGCACACTGTCGCTAATCGACCTCGTATTGAAACCTGGAGTGGGTTAATCTGCTATGCAGTGGGAGTCTGGTCTCCACCCTGTATAATGCCTCTTTCAGACGATGTATTTTGGAGTTACAGGTTATGCTGTGGCTGTGACCGGTTGTGTGTTTTGTTTGCAGGTGGCACCAATGGAGATCGATCCCTCGGAGGCGAGTGGAGCGCTGGTGAAGAAACCTTACGTTGTGAATGGTAAGAACAAGGAATTGCATTATTAAAACGTGTGTAGCGTGTTGTGTGCGGTGTATGTGTAGCGTGTTGTGCACGGTGTGTGTGTAGCGTGTTGTGCACGGGGTGTGTGAAGTGCTTAGTACTGCTCTTCGATACATACAGGCTCTTATGAAGCGTTCATGCCCTTTCCTCCTGGTTCTTTCTGTTCCACAGCCCTGGTCGCGGAGGCCAGTCTCCCAGAGAAGGACACACACTCGATCTCCAGAGACATGATTGAGTACGTGCAGTACATGATCAAGCATCACAGAGACAATTACAAGGTACGAGGCTGACCGTCCCGTTAGCACGTTTCATATGGTCATTTAGTGCTGGACTGTTTTAAGAGACAAAAAAGAAATGAGATCGGGAGCTGTATTAATACTATAAAACATACTTACTCTCTATTCGCGAAACATTTGGAGAATTACAATGAGCTGTGCTTGCGGTCTTGAATCGCAATACAAACGATACCTCTATGGTACGAATGTCATGTAAAGAAAGTATCACGATTCATCGATACAGTGAATTGTTATGCCCCCTAGTAAGTAAACTGCACAGTGCTGTAGCTGTAGTCTTTTCATTTATTATGAATTATTTGTATTGTAGAACTACTGAAAGAAACTTCAGTGACAAACATTTTGACTAGAAGTTTTGCTCAGTGTCTTCAGTCTGTTTTATTGCACTCTGATGTGCTAATGCATCTCCTCTCTCTCTCTCTCTCTCTCTCTCTCTCTCTGTGATTTGAAGGAAATGGCAAAGGACGAGAAGAATTACTACCAGGACACACCCAAACAGATCCGGAGGAAAGTGGAGCTGTACAAACGCTACCACCCCCAGGAGTGCGAGGCATTCATGCAGTCTCTGAACAAAAAGAAAATGGACCAGTCCTAGTCTGCGCAGCCCAGGGCTCTGGTGCTGTCCCAGTCTGCGCTGCCCAGGGCTCTGGTGCTGCGCCAGTCTGCGCTGCCCAGGGCTCTGGTGCTGTCCCAGTCTGCGCTGCCCAGGGCTCTGGTGCTGTCCCAGTCTGCGCTGCCCAGGGCTCTGGTGCTGTCCCAGTCTGCGCTGCCCAGGGCTCTGGTGCTGTCCTAGTCTGCGCTGCCCAGGGCTCTGGTGCTGTGCCAGTCTGCGCTGCCCAGGGCTCTGGTGCTTTGCCAGTCTGCGCTGCCCAGGGCTCTGGTGCTGTGCCAGTCTGCGCTGCCCAGGGCTCTGGTGCTGTGCCAGTCTGCGCTGCCCAGGGCTCTGGTGCTGTCCCAGTCTGCGCTGCCCAGGGCTCTGGTGCTGTCCTAGTCTGCGCTGCCCAGGGCTCTGGTGCTGTCCCAGTCTGCGCTGCCCAGGGCTCTGGTGCTGTCCCAGTCTGCGCTGCCCAGGGCTCTGGTGCTGTCCCAGTCTGCGCTGCCCAGGGCTCTGGTGCTGTGCCAGTCTGCGCTGCCCAGGGCTCTGGTGCTGTCCCAGTCTGCGCTGCCCAGGGCTCTGGTGCTGTCCTAGTCTGCGCTGCCCAGGGCTCTGGTGCTGTGCCAGTCTGCGCTGCCCAGGGCTCTGGTGCTGTCCCAGTCTGCGCTGCCCAGGGCTCTGGTGCTGTCCTAGTCTGCGCTGCCCAGGGCTCTGGTGCTGTCCTAGTCTGCGCTGCCCAGGGCTCTGGTGCTGTGCCAGTCTGTGCTGCCCAGGGCTCTGGTGCTGTGCCAGTCTGCGCTGCCCAGGGCTCTGGTGCTGTCCCAGTCTGCGCTGCCCAGGGCTCTGGTGCTGTCCCAGTCTGCGCTGCCCAGGGCTCTGGTGCTGTGCCAGTCTGCGCTGCCCAGGGCTCTGGTGCTGTGCCAGTCTGCGCTGCCCAGGGCTCTGGTGCTGTCCTAGTCTGCGCTGCCCAGGGCTCTGGTGCTGTCCTAGTCTGCGCTGCCCAGGGCTCTGGTGCTGTGCCAGTCTGCGCTGCCCAGGGCTCTGGTGCTGTCCTAGTCTGCGCTGCCCAGGGCTCTGGTGCTGCAGGGATTTCTCTTCCTGACTGAAAGACTAGCTGGGCTATTCACCCTGCAATGTTTGATACCTGTTGTAGACAAAGGTGTCGAATCAATGTACTTTCCTTAGCTCCAATAAACTGTGTCATTTAAGGGCATTTTAAGTTTCTGATATTCATCTCCTTTGAGTTGATCAGGTACTGATGAAAGTTTGATGGATTGATGCACAGTTTACCATGTTTGTGTATCACAGCTTGGCTGTATAAATGTGTTTAACCAAAAATCTGACAAATGGAAAAAAACCATTGTGTTGTACAAAGTGCTTCTCTGCTGTGTGCAGAAGGTCATCTCTTAGAGGGGTTCCCTTTGGATACTCACCGTGGAACTCAACCACGAACCCCCCAAATAAATCTATTGTTTCTGCTAACAGTCCACAGCAGCATGGGTAGAACTCCTTCGATTAAACCAGTCTTGTCAATTCTAGATGGTGCGTCCTGTCGGTGTTGATCCTGCAATGTTACACAGCTTCACTACCCAGTAATAAACACACACTGCGTTCAAGAATTCATTTTAATTTCTGTTAATCGTACAGCAGTGTAAACTTCTTTTTTTTTTATCAGTAGTACATCACCAAGTTTGAGGTAGCAGAGGTTTCCTATTGTGACATTTAAACAACAAATAGAATAATGGCAATAAAAATAACAATTTGAACAAAGCAGTGCTTTACTGGAACATGATAATGTAGGATCGAGTTCTGAAATCATGAAGTAACACCGTTTGAAAAGTGCAGTTCTGATTGAAATACAGTGATTCACGTAAAAATGCCCTCCATGACTACTTAAACAAATACTCAAAAAACAATAGAGAGCATTCGTGTTAAAAAAAAGTGCAACCTAATGTCCTGGATTCGGTTACACATTGAACTATGCCTGGTCTGCATCTGAAACAGACCGTGGCTTGGATTCAATCAGAAAGACTTTGGCAGGTCTGTTGGTCGTTACAAAGTACAGTGACAGCCCTGGCTGTGCGTTTTAAGACTGCCCTGCATGCAACTCTGAGGAGGCCCCAAAATGTTCACACAGCGTTAAGGCAACATCAACATGTAGTAAGATCAAAAATAAGATTTTAGGCATTTGGTCTTTGTTAATAATAGGGAGTATACATAGCAGACAAAAACAACCAACACATGAATTAGCTTCCAACGCGGAAGACTTCGGACAGGGACTGGGGAAAAAGGAATGTTCAATGGAACAACTGAGACAGACTGGTACAACGTGTTCAATGGAACCAAGACAGATTGGTACAACATGTTCAATGGAACCGGGACAGATTGGTACAACGTGTTCAATGGAACCGGGACAGACTGGTACAACGTGTTCAATGGAACCGGGACAGACTGGTACAACGTGTTCAATGGAAGTGAGACAGACTGGTACAACGTGTTCAATGGAACCGAGACAGACTGGTACAACGTGTTCAATGGAACCGGGACAGACTGGTACAACGTGTTCAATGGAACCGAGACAGACTGGTACAACGTGTTCAATGGAACCGGGACAGACTGGTACAACGTGTTCAATGGAACCGGGACAGACTGGTACAACGTGTTCAAGGGTCAAAGTTGAAAAGTAAAGTAACTTGAGAGTGCGACGAGAGGAATGTAGATGATTTGTTTCTTTGTGGAAGTCATTTGGTGTGTATCTAGTTCAGTAATGATGTGCAGTTCCCTGTCCCTGCCCCTCTGTTAATTCAGAGTAATATCTTACATTTTTCAGATCTTTCATGATGGTCGCTCTCTGCTCAGTTAAAGTTTCTAGTTGTGTTTAATCAGGTTTGTGTGCAGCCCATGCGTCTCACAAAGACACCATTCTGTAATGCCGATCCATTTCCCAGAATTGTATTTTAAGGACTGCGTTCCAAGCAGATATCAGTGCAGCTGAATGGTTTGTTAACGCGGATCCAGCAATGGGCACGAGTTTGAATAATACATTGAAAACACACTTCACACATTCACCATGGGGTCCCTGTGAGGGTCTAAAACACCTGTTTAAACATAGTGTCTAAAACGAATTACATATTCACTTTGAAACGTGCAAAATAATTAAAAAAAAAAACCTTGCAATCCTTGATAACCATTTTGAATGTGTTTCTTCAGCTTAAACACAGGCGGCTTTGTGCAAGTGTGGCTGTTCTGAAGCTCCGCTCAAGTCTCCTTGAGGCACTCTAGCTCCCTCTGGTGGTTCTACAAAGCATTGCACATAACAAGCTGTGTTCTGAACTAGTTTCATAACTCCAACGTACACAGATGGGTGGCGTTGCAAGTCCAGTTTAAAAACGTCCGGTGACTTGATGCTTCAAGTTATTTATGGAACGGCTCTGAAAACTCCTTCTCCCCCTGCCTGCTGACCTCAGCGCAGGGAGAGCAGCTGCAGCAGCAGCTCCTGCAGCTCCCTCAGGCTGTGAGGGAGCTCCACACCGTCCCAATCCAGCTGCACAGCCAGCAGGAAGCACTTCCTCTCATCCCCCACAGCGTCCAGGGACAAGGCTTCCTGCAGCTCAGGGGCACGGAGGGCTGCACGTCTATCCTGGGGAGGGACAGTCAGAAACAGGGTCCACAACTGAGTTAGTAAAAAGAGTTTGCTCCCAGTACTGTTTTCAAAGAGGGACTGGCTTTTGTATCAGATGGGAATGACGTCACATTACAATGAGCTGTACTGTTTAATCATGCTTATTTAACCACAGATTCTGAACACACAGGAATCAGTCTCAAGGTCAGTGGCCTGTGAGCTCACGAGAGGGGAGCTGTCTGAGTGGAGGTCCGTTTGTATTGCACTGTACAGTGTCATAGATTCATTACATTCAATATCTTTACTTCATCGAGCTCACTTGGTTTTTTATTTTAATATATATCAGAAGTCATCGCGCTTGAAAAGAATAAAGCCTCACCTGCTTGTTCCCCAGCACTACCAGGGGCAGCTGTGAGTCCGCTGCCATGAGTCGGTGCAGTTCCGCCTTGGCCAGAGGGAGGCGCTCTTTATCAGCGGAGTCCACCACGTAGACCAGGACGTGCGCGCTCTGTAGGTACTGTGTCCAGTACGTGCGCAGGTTCACACTGCCACCGACTGTCAAACAAGCAAGCGCACACACTGCATGAACCCTGCAAACAGGAATCAGCACTCACACACACACTGCATGAACCCTGCGCACAGGAATCAGCACTCACACACACACTGCATGAACCCTGCGCACAGGAATCAGCACTCACACACACTGCATGAACCCTGCGCACAGGAATCAGCACTCACACACACTGCATGAACCCTGCAAACAGGAATCAGCACTCACACACACACTGCATGAACCCTGCACACAGGAATCAGCACTCACACACACTGCATGAACCCTGCACACAGGAATCAGCACTCACACACACACTGCACGAACCCTGCAAACAGGAATCAGCACTCACACACACTGCATGAACCCTGCGCACAGGAATCAGCACTCACACACACTGCATGAACCCTGCGCACAGGAATCAGCACTCACACACACACTGCATGAACCCTGCACACAGGAATCAGCACTCACACACACTGCATGAACCCTGCAAACAGGAATCAGCACTCACACACACTGCATGAACCCTGCAAACAGGAATCAGCACTCACACACACTGCATGAACCCTGCACACAGGAATCAGCACTCACACACACACTGCATGAACCCTGCGCACAGGAATCAGCACTCACACACACACTGCATGAACCCTGCAAACAGGAATCAGCACTCACACACACTGCATGAACCCTGCAAACAGGAATCAGCACTCACACACACTGCATGAACCCTGCACACAGGAATCAGCACTCACACACACACTGCATGAACCCTGCAAACAGGAATCAGCACTCACACACACTGCATGAACCCTGCAAACAGGAATCAGCACTCACACACACTGCATGAACCCTGCGCACAGGAATCAGCACTCACACACACACTGCATGAACCCTGCGCACAGGAATCAGCACTCACACACACTGCATGAACCCTGCAAACAGGAATCAGCACTCACACACACTGCACGAACCCTGCGCACAGGAATCAGCACTCACACACACTGCATGAACCCTGCGCACAGGAATCAGCACTCACACACACACTGCACGAACCCTGCGCACAGGAATCAGCACTCACACACACACTGCATGAACCCTGCAAACAGGAATCAGCACTCACACACACTGCATGAACCCTGCACACAGGAATCAGCACTCACACACACTGCATGAACCCTGCACACAGGAATCAGCACTCACACACACACTGCATGAACCCTGCAAACAGGAATCAGCACTCACACACACACTGCATGAACCCTGCAAACAGGAATCAGCACTCACACACACACTGCATGAACCCTGCGCACAGGAATCAGCACTCACACACACACTGCATGAACCCTGCGCACAGGAATCCGCACTCACACACACTGCATGAACCCTGCGCACAGGAATCAGCACTCACACACACTGCATGAACCCTGCGCACAGGAATCAGCACTCACACACACACTGCATGAACCCTGCGCACAGGAATCAGCACTCACACACACTGCATGAACCCTGCAAACAGGAATCAGCACTCACACACACACTGCACGAACCCTGCACACAGGAATCAGCACTCACACACACACTGCATGAACCCTGCAAACAGGAATCAGCACTCACACACACACTGCATGAACCCTGCGCACAGGAATCAGCACTCACACACACACTGCATGAACCCTGCACACAGGAATCAGCACTCACACACACTGCACGAACCCTGCACACAGGAATCAGCACTCACACACACACTGCATGAACCCTGCAAACAGGAATCAGCACTCACACACACACTGCATGAACCCTGCAAACAGGAATCAGCACTCACACACACTGCATGAACCCTGCGCACAGGAATCAGCACTCACACACACACTGCATGAACCCTGCAAACAGGAATCAGCACTCACACACACTGCATGAACCCTGCGCACAGGAATCAGCACTCGCACACACACTGCATGAACCCTGCGCACAGGAATCAGCACTCACACACACTGCATGAACCCTGCGCACAGGAATCAGCACTCACACACACTGCATGAACCCTGCAAACAGGAATCAGCACTCACACACACACTGCATGAACCCTGCGCACAGGAATCAGCACTCACACACACACTGCATGAACCCTGCAAACAGGAATCAGCACTCACACACACTGCATGAACCCTGCGCACAGGAATCCGCACTCACACACACACTGCATTAACCCTGCGCACAGGAATCAGCACTCACACACACACTGCATGAACCCTGCAAACAGGAATCAGCACTCACACACACACTGCATGAACCCTGCGCACAGGAATCAGCACTCACACACACACTGCATGAACCCTGCGCACAGGAATCAGCACTCGCACACACACTGCATGAACCCTGCGCACAGGAATCAGCACTCACACACACACTGCATGAACCCTGCGCACAGGAATCAGCACTCACACACACACTGCACGAACCCTGCGCACAGGAATCAGCACTCACACACACTGCATGAACCCTGCGCACAGGAATCCGCACTCACACACACTGCTACTAACTGGGCTGTTGGGATTAGCAGTCTGTCTTGACAGTATGGTAATGCAAACACATTTCCCAGAGTAATGGGAGGCGCAGTGAGCTCAGCTCTCAGTCAAACAGACATTACTGCCACACATCCAGCGGTGTGTCTGTGCATAGGCACCGCTCGTGCGTTACTGCCCAAATCCATCGAGACGTAGATTATGTGTGAGAATGTATTCTGACCCATGTAATAGTCCCCTCTCCCCCCCTTCTCCCTGTTGTAGAAGGAAGCTCACTCACTTTCCAGGAAGTGCAGCTGGCAGCCCGGGATGTTGACACAGACCGTATTGAAGCCCCAGGTGGGTCCAGAGCCTCGGCTCACCCCTGCTCCAGAGAGGCACCGCAGCACACTGCTCTTCCCAGCTCCATCCAGCCCCAGCACCAGCACCTGCCTCTCCCGACACACCTGCCAGACACACGCGTCAGCAAGCACTGCAGGGCCCCGCAAAACCCAAACACAGCACTCCCGGGGATGGGAATACCACTCCCATTGCACGGCAGTCTGATCCATTCCTGCTTTTACTATGAGCTTACTAACACACCCCTACACTGCGGCTAATCGAGCCTGAAGTCAAAGCTGGAATGGGTGAAACCGCTGTGCAATAGGAGGCTTATTTCCACCCCAGTGGAATGCATGGGTGTTATTTATTATTTCACATCTCTACATGCGCTGGGTTCCTTTGCATGATCGCTTTTTTGACACGGTCATTTAGAACTCCTGCTGCATGAGCGAATACGGACATGGTCGATCTATTCCAAAGCGAGTCCGGCTCAAGCGGTCCACAGTATAATGACGTATGTATGTCACTATATCATTTCCAGCCTCGCTCGATAGTAAGCAGCCATTGCCTCAGCCAATCACCCCGCTCCCAGGCTCCTGCTTCCTCACCTGTCTGGCTGCAGGGCGGCGGGGCCCCGACTCGCATACCGGTAACCGCCTCCTGTAGAAGTAGTTCCAGCCGATGAACAGCAGGGAGCCCAGGGCTGCCACCGCGGCGCTGATGGCCAAGGTGAATTGCCGGAGCAGGACCATGTGTGTCAGCGACGCCCGGGACACCAAAACACCCAGATGGCAAGCCGACTAGAGTCTGTTTGGAAAACAGCGCACCCACCGCGTCATGTGATATCCGCACTGTCCATTCAGAACCGCCCATTGCCACGCCCCCTCAGGCCGGTGTCGGCGAACACGCGTTTTAAAGGGGAAGTGTGGTAATTAAGGGCACTGAAGTGTGTGCACGCACCATGCTTGCGTGTTTAGTGCGTGTGGAATGAAGCGACATGCTGTAAGCACGAAGCAGAACGGGTTAATGATGTGTGTTTATCAGCACTGGTACTCGACTGGCTAAGCTATTAAAAGTGATATCTTTGGATGAAGTTCCAATTATAAGGAACCACGAGTGAAAAAACAAATCGGCACCCCTCTCCATCAACGACAGCTCATCGCGTGTGCACTGCAGTATATACTGTCGTGCATTTACACAATTGTTTGTTTCAGCACATTCAAAGTTGCATATTGTTTAACAGAATGTTTTTTTTGGTGCAGTTCCGATATGCGACCAGGAGGTGGTGCCATGCACTCAGAAAAAAAAACCTGTAGAAAGATATAAAGAAAGAAAGAAAAAGATGCTACTAATCTGATGTCATTCTGTTGTGTTAGTTAGGCCCTATCTCATTCAATATTAATGAGGGAGTGTTAAAAGCCACGCTACCATGAACCTTGGTATAACTGAGCCAGAGTATAATAACACACCATTCCAGTGCTGGGTTATATTACCTGCTTAGTTATAATTATCTTAGACTGCCCTGGAGGTACAAATCAGTCATAGGATATAAAACAGGGGCTTGTTTTACGATTGATTCCCTCTTCTGAAGCAAACATCTAACTGAGTTACTTAGGAAAATACCAAATATAATATAATGTACCGTGCCAACACGCTGCCGGCTTGCCGCTCTGTTACATTATTTACAGTAATAGTGCTAGTCTGACTCTTATGCGAATTACGGTAATCACCTGGATGACGTAATTGCATCAGCCGCATCACGACGACAGAAGCAACCGGCACAGAGACGAGAGAGCGACAGACGCTGTCCCTTTAAGAAAAACATTTAACAAGAAAAAAAAAACAAAAGAGAACAGAAAAGAGAAAAAAGAACGAAAGAAAGGAAAACGCAAAGAAAGCTCTTGGTTAAGGATGAGAGGAATGTCGTTGCCGGTGCAAAGTCTAGCTAGCTTGCAAAGTACTGTAATCAGGTTTTGATCTGGAATGGTTGAATTTGGGTCGTGAGGGAGCATGATAAATATGGTGGACGTTGTGGGGGAAAGCTAAGAGAAGCATCTTACACACTGAGCCGAGCTCCTTCTCGCTTTTGAAGGCGCACATTTCACACCGTGACACTGTCAGTGGCTTAGCGGTTGTTTGTATCAACGAGTTTATACGGACGGGAGGCTGAATGAATGACAAAGCGAACGGACTGAACACAACACAGCAGGACACAGTCGAGCAGAAATGCATTGAAAGAAACCACAAGGAAAACTTTGAGATTGTTTTGTTCACGCATTTCAGAATTTACATTTTGTTTTAAATAATAATATACAAAGCGGGTAACAAAGGAAACAGTAAAACACAATCTACTTGCTGCAAGAGCGAAGACACGTTTTAATATGAAGCAGTGCTTTATAAAAACACATTTTTAAAGGAAATACAAAAAAAAAAACGCTATGGAAGAAGATTGTGGATTTTTAAAAATATATTTAAATGTAAAAAAACTTGTGTGTCTGGTTTCATGACGTGAAGGATTCAAGAAACAGTAGCAGCATCTACACAAAAATAACGCTACTTTTAAAACATAACAGAAGACATCTCAAACTGGGATCGTTGCTGATCTGATCTGTATAATTACTGTTACTCAGATGCAGTAGAGAGGAGACTATGTGGGCACTGTCCTGAAATGCCAAGGGAGGAGCTGCCATTGCCAGAGGGTTGGGAAGAGGCTGTGGATTTCGACGGGAAAGTTTATTACATAGACCACAAGAACAAAGCCACCAGCTGGATCGACCCGAGAGACAGGTAGGAGCGGTGACGTCACGAATATCGAACGCGCTGATCCGTGACCGTGACCGTGACCGTGAAACGGACACAGCCGCTGTGCGGGTGTGCTGTAGTAGGCTATATATATATATATACAGTGTCTTTAAAAAAATGGAATTGGACTCCAAACTGGGGTCAGAGAGACAGTGGGCTGAGCATGTGTTGTGTAGGGCAGCAGTTCTGAATAAACACGGAGCTCTCAGTCTCACTTCAGTGCACAAGGTTAATGCACAGGTGAAACTGACACGGGGTATTCACGGTGTCACCCCCCGGCTTTATTGTCAGAATGAAAGCCGCTAGCATGTTGGATTGGGTTTATACCAGGTGCACTTTCTGTTTATCTGTCGATACTTGCGTTGCTAATACCCCACCTTGCTCAGGAATGACGCTCCAAACCGCTGTGTGCTGTGTATAAGGTAGAGCCCAGCTGGTGGAGTTGAGAGCGCTCGTTCTTGAAGCACTTGTTAAGTGTTCATGCAGTAATGTCGGAAGTTGCACAGTACAATACATTGGCAGAGATGACTCGGTGTGCTTGTTTGGTATGCACACAGACCGATCTGCTTAAGAGCTTACTGTAGACCTGAATTCTTCAAATCATGAGCGAATTCCAGAGTCTGCCTGCCAGCCTGCTTAGTGAAGGAGATCCCCTGAACAATTTCCACTGGGGTCAGAAACGTCTGCTCTTCATTAATGAGAAGTTTAAGCCAAGCTGCTGTGCAGACCCTTGTGTTAGGGATGGAAGGTATTTTCAGAGCAGTTGAATGGGTGTAATGATAACGCACACACACACGCACGCTCACACACGCACGCACGCACACAGGCTGGCTTGTGTTGGCTCGGTGGAATGTGGCAGGTCACCTTGGTATCCTGGATACGAAGAAGGGAAAGAAAGGAAACAAGACACCAGCACCACATTCCTAGAATGCATTACAGTGGAGGAGGCAGCGGGACTTTGAACTTTGTTCGACCTCCTGTATTACTGTAATTCATTTCATGACTGTATTATAGGTGAACTCCAGGTATGCCAGGTATGTGAATGGCATCTCCTTTATTACAGGTAACTAGGAAGCAGAGCGTGACAACACAGCAAAACAGAACGGTGCGAGTAATAATCTGACAAGCGGATTTCGTTACAGTGCTGTGTGCTCGGCGACTTTATTTGGTTAGATTGATAAATTGTTCAAAGCTGAACCTGTCCTGTGGACTGGACGTCCTTGTTTTCCGTCTCCTGATGAACTGTAGCGGACGGGTCTGTTGATTTTATTGTCGTTCCACATAGAACCCTCCGCTAGCTTTGGCTCGTGAATTATTGAAACATCTGCTCTGCATTTTAATGGCCAGCACAGTGTTTGCTTTTCAGCATCATTGAAAAGGAACATGGCCAATCCATTCAGGTGCCTTCCATGAAAATGCAGTGTTTGTTGCATTAGATTAGTCATCATCAGACTCCTATCTTATCACAAGGACAAACCCACGACCACAAACATCTCGGGCATGCCATTCATGTGATAAGGATGACTTACTAGTGTGACAAGTGTACCATTGTCACAGAACGGCCTGGTCTACTCAATTTCACATTGAGACCTTGGGTAAAAACACTGCTGCATTGAAAGCTGAACTGCTGGAGCTGTTTTTAGTGTTGCCTCACCAGTATACAGCGTTGTGCAGCGCTGCCATGGGAGCGCTGTGTGTATTTACAGAGTCCCTGCACTCGATACAGATGTGTGCTTGTAATAGTAAGAAGGACACATAGAAAGTGACAGGCTAGTGCAGTGGGTTTGAGTGCACAGGGAGCCGCACACGCATGCTTGGCAGCCTTGGAATCTCGTTTGTAAAGGAATCTTCTGAGAATTAATGGCCAGTTCCATTTCAGGTTGAATTTGGTAACATTGTAAGATTCAGGTAAGCAATTGAGGACATGGACTAGAGGAACCTGCCTGCCCTGGACTGACAGTAAGCACTCTGGAACCACGTTGAATATGTGCTGTATGTCCCCTGGAAGGGTTTGCATAGATCGAGCAGAACCGCTGTGTGAATTACACTTTGCATCTTCTTTGAATGAGGAGCGAGCTGAAAGACAACACACAGAATCAGTTACAAAAACTAAAGTGTTCACTGGCTGAAGCTGTCATTACATGAGACCCCAGCCCATGGTTTATATTGGGATAAGCATCTCTGACTTCATTCACTGTAACTTGTAATAAGAATCAGCCTTCATAATAACACTGGACTGTGCTTCATTTCAGCAGGCGTGGAAGTAAGTCTTGCATAGCAGTGTCACCCATTCCAGGTTTTACTGCAAGCTTGATTAGTCGCAGTGTATATAGGTAACAAGCTCAGGTGTGTTTTATTAACCAGGAATGGATCAAAGCGCTATGCAATGGGAGTCTTATACCATCCCTGAACCTCCACTGTTAATTCCCTTTATCTAGTGTTGTGATACCAGCTCCAGTATTCATTGAAGCGACGGGAACCTTCCCACACTGCTCTGTTGATTTCAGATATGAAGTAGTCCTGACACAGGCTTCGAGTCCTTGAGATAAAAAAAGAATACAAACACGCACGCTGTAATTGTTTCTTCTTTGCTGCGGAGGTTTTGAAGTGCTGTTGCCTCTGGAGATATGGAGGCATGGCTGCTGGAATGCGTGCCTTTGTTTCCGAGCGCTTGCTGGGCAGAGCTGTGTATTGTGTGGAGCTGCCCTCGGGGTGAAAGGAGTGCATTCTCTCGTTCCTTAAGCAATGGCAGGCATGAGAGAAATGCACGTGAATCACCTTGGGCACGGCACAGCGGGAGCTCAGGAGGGACCTGCACATGCTTTCTGTCAGATCAACCCTCGTTACCACTCAGATCAATGAAATAATAATAATACACTCGCACTGACTGTCTCGCAGGACTGCTGCGGCTCGATTCTTCTTGCAATTACAATGTCATGTAGCTGCCATAGTCTAAAGTAGCAAGTGCTGGGGAGTGTGCGTGTGTGCGTGCGTGCGTGCGTGCGTGCGTGCGTGCGTGGGTGGGTGGGTGTGTGCGTGTGTGTGTCTGGGTGTGTGCGTGTGCATGTGTGTGTGGGTGGGTGGGTGTGTGCGTGTGCGTGCGTGTGGGTGGGTGGTTGGTTGGGTGTGTGGGCGTGTGGGGGTGGGTGGGTGTGTGCGTGCGTGTACGTGCGTGTGTGGGTGTGTGTGTGCGTGTGCGTGCGTGTGTGTCTGGGTGTGTGCGTGTGCGTGTGCGTGTGCGTGGGTCGGTGGGTGGGTGGGTGGGTGGGTGTGTGTGTGTGGGTGGTTGGTTGGGTGTGTGGGTGGGTCGGTGGGAGGGTATCATTTATTTGATGCTTTTCTGTAAAAAGGCGTCGTTCTTGATTTAGTCAAGGTGAACCTTTCTGTAGCACTTGCTCTATGTCTTTGTTCAGTGAAGGATTGTCCCTTTGTAAGCTTCACTCCACTTGGCAGCAGCGTCTTCCAGGAACATTGGCCTGCAGTGCAGTTTGCAGGGTACAGCTTTGATGCATCATGTAATTCAAGAGTTTTTTTATTTGAGGAAGATCACTAAATCCCTGACTGATATACTGCACTGCTTACTATCCATGAAATGACTATCATTTCAATAAACAATTAAACCACAGTGTAACGGCTAACAATAATAAACTGTTTGGCCATCAAAGCTTGTATTAAACGATAAGTGTTCTAATAAAAGCTTAACTGTGTGGTGTCGGGGGAGAGGGACTCCCTAGAGGCTACGTGCACCCTGTCAAGGCAAACAACATACCGTGTACCGGTACATGGACGCGCTGCAAAACATTTCCTTAAAACCGCAGTAGATGAAAAGTTACCTGTGTAGTGAAAGACATCAATGTGCTCTTCAACACTGACACTGTGCTTAACGTGCTCTAAAAGATTCATTTTAATCAAAGGCATTTTTTGTTCATGTTTATAAAGACATATTTAATCTCTCTTCCCCCAACAGGAACACCAAGCCTCTATCGTTTGCAGACTGCATCGGAGATGAATTGCCAGTGGGCTGGGAAGAAGCCTATGACCCACAAGTCGGGAGCTACTACGTGGACCACAATACTCGTGAGTGCTGCCATGCTGCTATAGAACGGGTTTGCATAGCGGACTCCTTGCAGACTGGAGGGGGATTGCGTTATGATTTCAGTGTCTCTGCTGTAGCGCCGCGGTGGTGGCGTGTTGAATGGTTGTGTGTGCTTGGATGTGATGAAGGTTATTGTTGGTCCTCAGAGTGCACTCAGATAGAGGACCCGCGGGTGCAATGGCAGAGGGAGCAGGAGAGCATGCTGAAGGACTACCTGGGTGTGGCTCAGGACTCCCTGGTGGCTCAGAAGCAGATCTGCCAGGTGAAGGAGCAGAGGCTGCAGCTCGCCCAGCAGGAGTACAGGCAACTCAGCGAGGCATGGAGGGACAAATCAGCCTCCCGGACCAGCTGTAAGTACAGAGAGAATTAATAATCAAGAACCAGCCAAAACACGGACCGGCAAGCGAGCGTCTCTGCAAACCGCAAACACAGTAAAAAACACAGTGCCCAATCAGATGCACCTCATGAGAAATGTAAATGTTCCAAGCAGATGCACCTCATGAGAAATGTAAATGTTCCAGTCAGATGCACCTCATGAGAAATGTAAATGTTCCAGTCAGATGCACCTCATGAGAAATGTAAATGTTCCAGTCAGATGCACCTCATGAGAAATGTAAATGTTCCAGTCAGATGCACCTCATGAGAAATGTAAATGTTCCAGTCAGATGCACCTCATGAGAAATGTAAATGTTCCAATCAGATGCACCTCATGAGAAATGTAAATGTTCCAATCAGATGCACCTCATGAGAAATGTAAATGTTCCAGTCAGATGCACCTCATGAGAAATGTAAATGTTCCAAGCAGATGCACCTCATGAGAAATGTAAATGTTCCAGGCAGATGCACCTCATGAGAAATGTAAATGTTCCAATCAGATGCACCTCATGAGAAATGTAAATGTTCCAATCAGATGCACCTCATGAGAAATGTAAATGTTCCAGTCAGATGCACCTCATGAGAAATGTAAATGTTCCAGTCAGATGCACCTCATGAGAAATGTAAATGTTCCAAGCAGATGCACCTCATGAGAAATGTAAATGTTCCAGGCAGATGCACCTCATGAGAAATGTAAATGTTCCAATCAGATGCACCTCATGTAATTGTTCCTTGCAGTAAATTCAGGATCCTCCTCCAGCAGTAAGTACGACCCTGAGATCCTCAAAGCTGAGATTGTGACGGCAAAAATCAGGGTAAGGATTAAACCTGCACTCATTTCAGTTGTGCCATTTTTGCAGTGAAAGTTTGTGGACCTTTTTATACAGGCTTCAATTAGACTACTGAACTAATAACTATCCCTAGTCCATAGCATGTTCTCAAAGCTACAAAAAAAACATCAATTACAATAGAAATCAAATAGTGAACAGTGTTCGACTCCTTACAAATTAAACGTGTGAGTTGTTTATTTCTGTTTTTGGTACTTAAATGTTTGTATTATTTTTTTGTGCTAGTGGTTCTGAGGTCTCTAATGAAAAATAACACATAGAATAATTAGGGGTTAAAAAGCCTGTCTGTTTCCACTGATTCATGCATACCACATGAAAGAGAACACAAAACAGATGAGGGATAACAGATGAATGAGGGACAGTACCCCCTAATAACAGACATCTGGTACTATAACAGTCATAACAAACTCACTCGTTTCAATCATTAACAACAGTAATTGCAACTACTAGGAATGTATATACTTTGGACCCCCTTAGCTAACTTTGGCTACTTATTTCCTTAATATTTCCAAAACTACAAGTCAATCTTTCAAAATGCTGTTCAATTAGAAACATTGATACCTTGCCCAGCTGCTGTCCCAACCTAGCCACACTTTTATAAATTAAAACTGAAAAATCATAAAACGTTTCAGGATGCACAGGGCTGTAGCCCATTCCATACCCTCACTTGTGGAATTAAGATTAGCTTTGTGAGTCTTAACTGTTGTATCTTCTAGTCTCTTGTGCACGAGATGATTGTGTTTTTTTCTTGCTTTCTAGGTTAATAAGCTTAAGAGAGATCTGTCCTGTATGCGTCAGGAGCTCCAGTATAAAGAGCAGGGCTATGAAACACTGAAAGGGTGAGCGATACACCCGGTTTTCCTTTGAATTTAGGCAAATATCCTGATATTAACACGTTAATAAATATCAACACGTTTCTGATCTTCGAAGTACATTTTCAAACCGGGTGAAACAGAGGTGTGAAAAGTAGCCCAATCTAAAAAGATGTGTTCCCCCGAGACTTTCCTGTTTGGGAGGGAAATGCAAGCTGATAAACGGAGGAGTTGTTGTGAAGCATAGCGGAGATGCTGTGGGGTTCAAGAGGAATGCATTGAGATCTTGTTTCCTCATGCTTCAGAGCTGGAGGGCTTGTGGCATAGCCGAGATGCTGTGGGGTTCAAGAGGAATGCATTGAGATCTTGTTTCCTCGTGCTTCAGAGCTGGAGGGCTTGTGGCATAGCGGAGATGCTGTGGGGTTCAAGAGGAATGCATTGAGATCTTGTTTCCTCATGCTTCAGAGCTGGAGGGCTTGTGGCATAGCCGAGATGCTGTGGGGTTCAAGAGGAATGCATTGAGATCTTGTTTCCTCATGCTTCAGAGCTGGAGGGCTTGTGGCATAGCGGAGATGCTGTGGGGTTCAAGAGGAATGCATTGAGATCTTGTTTCCTCGTGCTTCAGAGCTGGAGGGCTTGTGGCATAGCGGAGATGCTGTGGGGTTCAAGAGGAATGCATTGAGATCTTGTTTCCTCGTGCTTCAGAGCTGGAGGGCTTGTGGCATAGCGGAGATGCTGTGGGGTTCAAGAGGAATGCATTGAGATCTTGTTTCCTCGTGCTTCAGAGCTGGAGGGCTTGTCCATTGTGCTGCTCTCTCTGCTGGGAATGCAGTCAAACCTGTGCCTGTGGGATTCATTGTTATATTCACATTAAGAGCAGCAGGCAGGCTCTGCACACAGGGTATCCAGAGTCACTTTCTTCCACGCTCTTGCTTCACAGTTCATATGAACCGGCTTTCTCATTCCATCCCCTCCTTTCCTTAGAGCACGATTTCCTTTGTTTTCCCGACAGGATTGATGAGAAGATGTCCGGCGCTCCGTGTGGATATCGACTAGACGAAGCACAGGCCATTCTGAACGAGGTGAAAACTATCAACAAGGCTATCCGTTCAGGGGAGAAAGAGAAGCACGAACTCATGCAGGTAAAGAAGTGAAACATGGCACAGAGCAACAAGACTTTATTGATCAATACAGCCAGCACTCGCCTCAGAGAGAGCTTTCATTGGCAAGGTAACGTTAAACATCGCAGTGCTGCATTCTGTTGAGCAACGACACTCTTCAAAGCAGTGGCGTTTGTAATGTTGCAGCACAGTAACCACGCTGCTGTCTGTGGTTCTACCCCTTTACTGTCATTCTTTACTCGATAAACCTCTCATTGTTTCAGACCCTTGCCAGGCTCAAGGATGGATTCCAGATCGACTCTGGATCTCAGTCAGACCTCTGGGCCAGCAGTTCTTCCCTAGCCAATTCCAAGCTGTCCATTCCTGCACTCTGCTCGGATGCGGGGTCACAGACTGACATTGCAGGAGATGTGAGTCGCTGTGTGTGCTGAGGGGGGGGGCTCTCTGGGAATGGCTTCATGTGGTTCGTTATCAGCCTAACTGTACGTGCCACTGAAAGCTGCCCCAAACACTCAAAGCATGGGAACTGCAGTTACCGGTGATTTTCAAGCAGCAGTTGTTCAATAGAAATAGTCCAGTTACTGAAAGAAAGTAGGAATTGTGTTTGTGTGTTCTTCCTAACTGCTGTTTATTTGTGTTGCAGTTTGTATCTGTCAATAACAATAAGCTGGCGGAGAAGGTCCGAGTAAGCCTGAAGTATGAAGATGCTAAGAGGAGGTAACGATACAAACCCCTGTTATTTGGTGCTTATGTTCTTGCTTGCTGTTTTTTTCAGGACCGTACCCTGGCCTGGCTGCAGAGCAGTTTGATCTATTCCTAGTTTCGACTATGAGTTTAATAGGTTACCTCTACACTGTGTCTAATCAAGCTCGTAATAAAACCTGTAAAAGGAGAAACTGCCGTGCAATAGGAGTCATGATTCATGTTTGCGTCCGCGGTGGGTGGATTTTGTGTGTGCTGTTTACTCTCGTATCACAAGGTCGTCTCTGAAACGTGTGTAGCAGTCTGTATGAAAACCTGTGCCCATCTTGTGATTGCCCAGAGGGCTGCCTTGTATCTGACGAGGTGTGTTTCTGTGTGGGTTTGTAGGATAGCTAACATTGAGGTGCAGATAGCAAAGCTGGACAGCGAGGCCTGGCCTGGCTTAATGGACCCCGAGAGAGACCGGCTGATCTTAATAAACGAGAAAGAGGAGCTGCTGAAAGAGCTGCAGTACACCAAACCTCGCCAGCGAGCTGCGTGTGACGCTGCGCGGCTCCAAACAGAGAGGAAGAGGCTGGAGAAGGACCTGCAGACAGCCAGGGCCAATCAGAGTAAAGCACTGACGGAAAGGTCAGTGTCTGTGTGTGTCTGTGTGTGTGTGTGTCTCTGTCTCTGTCTCTGTCTGTGTGTGTGTGTCTCTGTCTCTGTCTGTGTGTGTGTGTGTGTGTGTGTGTGTGTCTGTCTCTGTCTGTCTCTGTATATGTGTGTGTGTGTGTGTGTGTGTCTGTCTTTGTCTGTCTGTGTGTGTTTGTCTCTGCCTGTGTGTGTGTCTCTGCCTGTGTGTGTGTGTGTGTCTGTGCTCTGTAATGTAATGTTTTTATTTGTGACAAAGCGCGTAAATGTATCTCCTCTCTCAAGTCACACATTTCTCTTTTATTTGTGCATGCAAGATGGATGTAGTTTGACCTAGGGCAGTGTCCGCATTTCCTCCCGTCTCTGACTGTAGACATGTGCTTTGTGTGCTCATGTTTCTGGAGTAGCAAGCCTCTTCGTTTTTCTTGTGTTTATTTAGATTGAAGTTGCATTCCCAGAGAAGTAAGTTAGTCAGAGAACTGGAAGAAACTGCGCGGCTCGCCTCCTCGCTCCACTCCCAGCTGAAAAGGTGATGGTGTCTGTGCTTGCACATGAATGAGTTCAAATTGCAGCGAATCCCAAAGCCATTTGAATCCCATAATGACAATGCGTGCTTCATACTCTCTAGGGTTGAGAATGATTTTAAATCCAGGGGTTCTGTGCCACTTGGATTGAATGAGATTCAATATAAGTTTGGATGTCTTGCTCTCTTTCACATGGTGCATGTAGTCCTTGAAGATGGCCTGGTCTGATGTATGTCTGATTGAATCTGGGGGGTTAGTGTTACAAAGCCCTGATAAGGGTTCACAGGGGCTGGAGCACGACAGCATCACAAGGAGAAACACTCGCATCGTTTTAGATTGTATTTATACATTTCTTTTACACATACTTTCACAGTCAAACAAATGAAAAACATTCCTGTGCAGGTATGGAAATAAGACTCCCATTGCACAGCAGTTTGATCCATTCGTGGTTTTCACTATGACATGCCTGAGCTTGCAGCCTATACACTCTAGCTAATCCAGCTCGTAGTAAAACCTGGAATGGGTGAAACTGCTCTGCAATAGGAGTCTTATTCCCATCCCTGCTGGGCAACTAAAGGCTCTAATAGTTTGTGTTCAGTGTCCGGGGGTTTTGCCTGCTTATTGAGCAGTCGTTGGCTGAGTAGCGATTGCTGAGTTTGACCCTCCTGGTATCCGTTCACAGCCTCTCTGCCAGCACTCTGTCCTGTTCCTCGGGCAGCAGTCGGGGGTCTCTGAGCTCCAGCAGAGGTTCCCTCACCACCTCGAGCCAGGGCTCCTCTTCCTCGCTCAGCTTCACAGACCTGTACTTGGAGCAGCTGGAGCCGTCCGACTGTGACTACCAGTATAAGCTGGACTTCATGCTGCAGGAGGGGACCGCTGGCTTCCGGCCGTCCAGCTCCATCACAACCATCCACGAGAACGAGGTGATCAAGACCCCCAACCTGGACCCTAGCTCCCAGGTTCAGGCTCTGCGTCTGTCTCCGAGGTCCTCCCTGTCCTCCCTGTCCCCCCCCTGCTCCCCGCTGGTGACGGACTCTCACTTCTTGTCTGGAGACGCCTTCCTCAGCCAGGACGGCGCTGGGCTCAGTCTGGAGGTACAGAGCAGGCTTCCGGAGCTCCGCTCGGAAAACCACGAGAGCCGGGGAGGAGATGCAGGACCTGTCCCCCCGGATCAGTGCAGCGGCCAGGAGCCTGGGGTCAAACAGCATGCCGTAGCGAAAGGTACTGCGCGGTTATTGCATGGTTATCGCTTTTCTGCAAACAGTGCTTTAGTGTTTTTGTGTTCAAGTAAGGGGCTGTTCTGTTAAAAAGCCACCCAATAAAATATGCATGTCTAATGCATATTTGAGGAAGGCTGTGTGGTCCAGTGGTTAAAGAAAAAGGCTTGTAATCAAATCCCACCTCAGCCACTGACTCATTTTGTGACCCTGAGCAAGTCACTTCACCTCCTTGTGCTCTGTCTTTCGGGTGAGACGTAGTTGTAAGTGACTCTGCAACTGAAGCATAGTTCACACACCCTAGTCTCTGTAAGTCGCTTTGGATAAAGGCGTCTCCTAAATAAACAAATAAAATAATGTAAAATTGTTTCAGAAATCATCTTTACTATTTTTTTTTTTAAATGGTTTTTGTTGTTATTTCTTATTTCCAGAAGCCGGGGCCCAAGCGAAGATTCTGGGGCCCGTGTTGAGAAAGGCAGGGGTTTCTTCAGCAGTGTCTGACCAATCAGTGGCCGGAGACAGTGGAGTGTGCGAGCCGTCAGAGCCACGGTACTTAACAACAGTAGCTTGTTAAAAAAACAAAACCCCACCGACACCTAACGTTACAGCGCTGTGCGAATTGGATTAAAACCGTTCCTCATCCGTTTCTAGACCCAGTCAGCCGTCCGATGTGTTTCACGGTGAAGAAGGAGGATCTCAGGGCACTGCGCAGATCCAGCTGGGAATGCAGTACGACGCTAAAGAGAAGAGATTCACACTGCTTCTAATGCAGATTCGCAGCGCCGCAGCGCTGGCAGTGCCACCAGAGGAGAAAGTGTAAGTAAAGAGCGTGCTTAGTGCAAAATACAAAACCGCACAATCAGATGTATTTATATATATACATACATTCATATAGCTCCTTTCTACAGCTTGTTAAACACAACTTGAACCAAGAGACAACGTAGATGAGGCTCGTCCGATAATCTTCTCCTAAAACCTACTGCTGTCCCCCCGGTGCAGGTATGTCCGTGCCGCGGTGCTCCCCTGCTCCGAAACCACCAGCTGTCTCTTCCGAAGCAGGCCTCTGTTCCCCTGCGAGAGCCTGCAGTTCAGTGAGGTGTTCTGGGTCTCTGTGTCGCACAGCGCTCTGCGACAGAAGACTCTGCGAGTGGACGTCTGCTGCACGACTCCATCTCATCGGGAGGACTGCCTGGTTCGTACCCGCACCGCCGCGGTGCAGCTGCTCGGCCGCTTGCCTGATTGAAGGCGCTGCAGTTTGAGATGGTTTTCATCCAGGTCTGTATTCCAGTAACATCCTCTTTGTGCTCCGTCTCTTAAAGGCTGGGGCTCAGATTAGCCTTGCTGAAGTGAGCAGCCTTGGGGAGAGGTCTACAAGCTGGTACAACCTTCTCAACTACAAGGACGTGAAGGAGCTCAGCAAGCAGCACACAGACACGGAGGGAGAGGTAGCTCATTTCAAAGCTGGATTTCAAAACTGCAGTGATTGGTAACGGAGTTCATGCTGGATTTTAACTATTGTTCTTTGCATGTTTAATGGTTACTGCTGTTTATCCAATTACTGCACAAGAACGAATCCCTTTCTTGTGAAACGTTGCAAAGTGCTGCTGTTTGATAATGCAGTGCATTATGCTGCAGCTTTACACTTGGATCAGTGTGGCACAGGTACCTGTATCTAGATGTATTTTAGTTTAGCACTTGGATCAGTGTGGCACGGGTACCTGTATCTAGATGTATTTTAGTTTAGCACTTGGATCAGTGTGGCACGGGTACCTGTATCTAGATGTATTTTAGTTTAGCACTTGGATCAGTGTGGCACGGGTACCTGTATCTAGATGTATTTTGTTCATGCCGTGCTGGTGGTGGTTCTATCTTGTAAAAGGCTGGGAGCCACGGCTGTGTTTCATGACAATGCTGATCTAACCTTTATTTGTATTGTCGTGCGTTCCGGGAGGCATGTGTTGATCTTCGTCCCTTTATTGCAGGATTCTGTCTCTGATCTCCTGGAGGAAACTGCAGCAGAGCTGGAAGCTGTAGAGAAAAGGGCGGACGATCCAGAAAACACACCGACTGCAGAGGAGGAGTGGTCAGTATTTCAGAGTTCAATAAAGACCCTTCAGGGATGGAAATAAGACTCCTATTGCATAGCAGTTTTGCCCATTCCAGGTTTTAATGCAAGCTTGAGTAGCCATAGTGGATAGGTATCATGCTCAGGTGTGTCTTATTAAACCAGAAATGGAGCTGCTATGCAATGGGAGGGCGACTGTACACATGTCTGCGTAGAGTGGTCACACTGCTGAGGTTCAGGACTGACAGAATGAAGTGTTAATGGCAGTGAGGACAGAATCGTTGTCCAGAGAGATCTCTTAACGAGTTCCTTCGTGAGAATGAAGCGTTATTGGTGTGTTAATGGCAGAGAGATCTCATAACGAGTTCCTTCTTCTCCACAGGCACAGGCAGCACTTAGAGGCTGAATTCTGGGAGGACGGAGGCTGCAGTGACGAGGAGGAGGAGGAGGAGGAAGAGGAGGGACGAGAGGAGGAGGAGTCTGGCACAGAAACAGCTGGCTGGGAGGGAGAGCAGGAACTGGCTTCAGAAAAGGCAAGTTTGCAGAGCCTCTTCTGCAAGCCTGTCAGGAAAGAGTCTGAAATGGTTCAAAGTGCTAAATCAATGAGCTCCATAATGCTGAACGGCTGCCATGTGCTCATTCGTGGTGTTTGGTTGAATCTCCGAATGAAGTGTGTAATTATTATGGGTGTGATTTCTCCAGGTGGATAAAGAGACCAACACTGACAGCATTGCAAAGCCTGCTTCGGTGGTGCGCCCCAAGGAGAGACGAGGCCCCATTGCCCAGCAGAACCCCTTCATTAGAGGAAGCACAATCATCCGCTCAAAAACATTCTCTCCCGGGGCCCAGAGTCGATACGTATGCAGGGTAAGATCCCAACTGAACACCAATACACAGGTTTGAGTAAGAAAGCACATGTGCACTGTGCATCCCATTGAGTAAGAAAGCACATGTGCACTGTGCATCTCATTGAGTAAGAAAGCACATGTGCACTGTGCATCTCATTGAGTAAGAAAGCACATGTGCACTGTGCATCTCATTGAGTAAGAAAGCACATGTGCACTGTGCATCCCATTGAGTAAGAAAGCACATGTGCACTGTGCATCTCATTGAGTAAGAAAGCACATGTGCACTGTGCATCTCATTGAGTAAGAAAGCACATGTGCACTGTGCATCTCATTGAGTAAGAAAGCACATGTGCACTGTGCATCTCATTGAGGAAGAAAGCACATGTGCACTGTGCATCTCATTGAGTAAGAAAGCACATGTGCACTGTGCATCTCATTGAGTAAGAAAGCACATGTGCACTGTGCATCTCATTGAGGAAGAAAGCACATGTGCACTGTGCATCTCATTGAGTAAGAAAGCACATGTGCACTGTGCATCTCATTGAGTAAGAAAGCACATGTGCACTGTGCATCTCATTGAGTAAGAAAGCACATGTGCACTGTGCATCTCATTGAGTAAGAAAGCACATGTGCACTGTGCATCTCATTGAGGAAGAAAGCACATGTGCACTGTGCATCTCATTGAGGAAGAAAGCACATGTGCACTGTGCATCCCATTGAGTAAGAAAGCACATGTGCACTGTGCATCTCATTGAGTAAGAATGCACATGTGCACTGTGCATCTCATTGAGGAAGAAAGCACATGTGCACTGTGCATCCCATTGAGTAAGAAAGCACATGTGCACTGTGCATCCCATTGAGTAAGAAAGCACATGTGCACTGTGCATCTCATTGGTTTGACAGACAGTTGGTATCAGTAGCTAAGCACATGCAATTGGCTCACCAAATCAGAGATATACAATATCCACCCCCCCAAATATATATTAACAAGAAAACGTATTCTTTTTGTGTGTATTTCTATGTTGTTATTCGGATGTGTCCTGTGTAAACGCAGGGGGTAAATATCTGGGAAATATTCAACACTTTTCTGACTTTTCTTTTCTTCATTGTTTCCCAGATAAACAGAAGCGACAGCGACAGCTCCACCCTGAAGGGTGCTTTTGTTCGAAACGCTTCCGAGCGACGCAGCGTCCGGGTGAAGAAGGTGAGGCCGTCGCTCACGGGATAAAGAACATTCTATTACACCTACAATACCTTCCTCTTCCAGCACCAAGTAACTGCAAAACAAATACAAACACTGCTATTACTGAATAAACAGTGGCAGTGTCTTGTATGTTAATGAATCACACAGAAAGCACACGGGAGCACAGAAAGCACACAGGGATATTCCCAGGACCTGAGACAGGGTCTGATTAACAGCTCTGCTTTGTCAAGTCACTTCTGTGTCTGGTATCTCTTTTAGAGGTCTGCAGTGTTGAGAGAGTCAGTCTAGGAATTCACAAGCTACAACGTAAAGGCTTTTCCCACATGAAACTTTGCAAAGGTCCATTGGCATTCCTTAATTTTTTCCCAGCCTCTGCTTGAAGCGAAGGCTCTGGAGGGCGGGCTGCTGCGCACATCCCTGGATTTGGAGCTGGACCTGCAGGCATCCCGGACCAGGGAGAGCCGGCTCAGCCAGGAGGTCCTGGTGCTGCGGGAGCTGAAGGAGCAGCTGGAGCAGGCGAAGGCACGGGGGCACACGGAGCTGCCCGAGTGGGTCAGCGAGGATGAGAGGTTCAGACTGCTCCTCAGACAAGCAGAGAAACAGGTGGGAGAGGCTCACTCTACCCTACGAAATCTAAGCATGACTTTTTGCAGTGTTTAGGTTTCAGTATGTAGTTCTATACATATATACTGAACCCCCAGAGCACTTCCTCCTTGTGAAAATATCAAACCAGTTCCCCCACTTTCTTATTTCTGTTTGCTATTTGGTGACAGTGTGAGGGTGGGTCCGCCCTTCTCTTAGCTTGAGTTTCACTCCTCGTGTGCTTGTGAGTGAATGTGACGGCACTGCGCTGCTCGTGAATCTTATTCCCTGCGCTCTGATTGGAACAGACTCCAGGAGAGCACACGCAGGAGCAGCGAGTGGAGAGGATGATGAAGACGGCAGCTAAGGACGTGCACAGGATACGAGGGCAGAGCCACAAGGGGGATCTGGAGGTGCAGAGTTTCCGGTAAGGCCAGGGGCTCCCTGGGGTGAGACTCCACTTCTACTGTTATTCTCTGAAGATACGCAGATGATTGTAAAGTCACCTGGTGTGATGTGTTCAAAACCAGCCCGCAAGAGAGACTCGATAGGCTTGCAGAAGACTTCTCTTCTTCTAGTGCATCTGGAGTGCTTTTTATACACGTTCAGCCCCATTCTAACATTCATGAAAATTCACACAGTTATTAGAACACCCCCATTGCTTCTGTAGTTTTGATTTGTTGTGCATATGAAATCAAACCACTGAAAACTGAAAATCTGGGGAAATAGTGATTGTGTAATTTCATTGATGCCTTGCACATGCAATTCATTTAAAATAGTAAGAAAATTAACACACAGCCACAAATGATCACATGCTTGAGACTTTTTAGAAGTTGTTAAAGTGCCTAATTAAAGCAGAGTGGTCTCGCATGTGCACCCACGAGATCCTATTGTATCTCTATCACTGATTACTGAGTGAAAGGTGAAATCCTCCCCGCAGAGGTTTTCATGCAGGTCTCTATATAAAGGACATCAGTGACATCATCTTGAGGTGTCCAGTACATTTGCACACAGCTGTATTTCAATCAACACTATGCAAGCTCTTCCACCGCTGCCATTCTGTTCAAAATGAAAAGTACAAACCGCAGCGTCTCAGCAGACTGGCTTGGGTGCTGTCTGTACAAACCGCAGGGTCTCAGCAGACTGGCTTGGGTGCTGTCTGTACAAACCGCAGGGTCTCAGCAGACTGGCTTGGGTGCTGTCTGTACAAACCGCAGGGTCTCAGCAGACTGGCTTGGGTGCTGTCTGTACAAACCGCAGGGTCTCAGCAGACTGGCTTGGGTGCTGTCTGTACAAACCGCAGGGTCTCAGCAGACTGGTTTGGGTGCTGTCTGTACAAACCGCAGGGTCTCAGCAGACTGGTTTGGGTGCTGTCTGTACAAACCGCAGCGTCTCAGCAGACTGGCTTGGATGCTCTCTGCACAAACCGCAGGGTCTCAGCAGACTGGTTTGGATGCTGTCTGTACAAACCAGAGAAGTCTTTCATTTGTTGTGTGTTTCTTTTCTTCTTGTCTGCTTTAGAGAGAAGATGGCATTTTTCACCCGAGCGAAGATTAATATACCCGATCTACCTGTGGAGGATGTTTAAAACTCTTCAAGTATTTCAAAGTTCAACTGCTGTATTTCATGGATACCCAGACTGATTTTATTTGTGGTGGTTTTATGAAGAAAAGAAATATATGTACATGAGAAATCGATGCTCACCCTTTGAATGTACAGATCTGTTAGAGTTTTATTTGTCATTTGTTCGGCTGTGTAGTTTTTGTATAAAATGCACAAAGAACAAAAACAGTTTGAACTACTTTTTGTCACTTGTACTAATTATTTTAATGTGTGTTTTTATGCTATTTTAACATTATTGGAAGAGTTACACTCCTTATTTAACTGAGAACAATTGAGAGGGGAGAAGTGAGCTGCAGCATCGATGTGCATCTCAATTGAGGGGAGAGAAGTGAGCTGCAGCATCGATGTGCATCTCAATTGAGAGAAGTGAGCTGCAGCATCGATGTGCATCTCAATTGAGAGGGGAGAGAAGTGAGCTGCAGCATCGATGTGCATCTCAATTGAGAGAAGTGAGCTGCAGCATCGATGTGCATCTCAAGTCTTGTGGGATTTCTTACAGGACAGTATAAACTATACAGCAAGTGTTCCAATAGGGAGCAGCCATTCTCAATCCCTGACTGCTGGCATGCACAGGACTCTGTGACGGTCACAGTGCTGTGCAGCACCACAGCACATACGGAATTGCCTTTACTGTCGATATTACATGTATGTATGTATAAAAGCTTTGTTTCATTGGGATCGAAATAAGACTCCCATTGCATAGCAGTTTGATCCACTCATGGTTTAATCCGACACGCCTGATCTTGTTACCTGTACACTGTGTCTGATTGTATTAAAACCTGGAATGGGTGAAACTGCTGTGCAATAGGAGTCGCATTGCCATCCCTGACTGCATTTAGTGAAACGCCAGGACAAGCTATTAGGTATTGAATCACTCTAAAGGAAATCCCCAGCGCCTAGCGTTTTGTTTCCTTCAGTACTGCACTGTAGAGCCGGGTCTCTCGTACTTGTTTTCATTAGGTAGTTGTTTAGTGTTTTGGACACCAGCATACCTCAGGTACTGTGAAGTAACAGACATGCACTTTTTCAATGTTAGTTTCCTCGTGTTGCTGTTCATGTGTCGGTGGCTCCCCTTTACTGATTCATTTGGTTAAATTCTCCATGGAAAAGCTTTCCAAAGAAAAACCCTTACTGGTACCAGCAGAGTGTTTCTGATGATAGGAAGTATGATCTGTGTATGTTCTTCACATGTGTGTTTAGTTTTTGTGTCGATCTTCATTTTGAAGTTGCAGCACTCGATTGATTCCTTGTCAGTGTTTCAGTTTTGTATTATTTCCTACAGGCCACTGTTTTCTTTTCTAGCAAGCTATGTGACTGGAATGTAGTCAAATAATTTTTTTGTTTTTCCCCTGCAATTTTTGAAGGACGATGATATTTCAATAAGAAAATAGTCTGAGCACAAGTGCTGTATCTGTCGGATAAGGCTTTGTTTCATTGCATTCCAAACGAATTGTTCATTCTTATTGTAGGCAAAGGAATAGTGAGAAGCAAGTAGAACTGGGAGATGGAACGAGATCAAAGGCATCGACTCAGGCTGTGCTACAGAGCTAGGGCGTGGGAACAGGGGAACAGGGGTTACTGTGAAACTTAAATAATGTGTGAAAGACTACTGAGTCTGCGAATGCAGACGAGCCCGGCTCTTTTGCATTGTGGTTAAGGCGCTTGCTCGCGGTGTGTGGGGTCGCCGGGTCACTCCCAGACTCCACCCTGTTAATATATATATATATATATATTAAGCTACGCTTTTGGAACAATGATGTAATCCTTCTTGATTTTGTGTTTTTGTTTAACACTGTATTGATGTACATGATAATCCTTATGTCAGCTGTTCCTCAAGCATGTGATTGCCTTGAGCTCCCATTTGTATTTGTTTTCACATCAGTGTGTTTGCCTGGCTGTGCTGTGCTGATAAGCTTCTCGTTCTTGAAACGAGTTCCCCTTGTAAACCAGGATGCCCTTCCGAGTGCAAACAGATTCAGCCGCAGGCTTCTCCCCTCCACACCTTTATACTGGAGCTGAGCCAGACTCCCAGAGAGGGGGCGCTGTCCTGTCTTACACTGCTTCAGCTCAGCTGCAAGGAGGACTGCAGCCACTAGAACGCTCCTAGGTAGACTCTTAGAATGCTCCTAAATTGCTGCTAAGCAACCAGAGCAGCTTGGCATGGCTCTTTTCCTTTAATAGATATATTTTCTAATCTTTTTTTTAACACTGCTTCTGCTGTTTCCTCTGTGTTCTGTGTTTGCATAAAGAATAAGCCTCCCTTTGTTTCATTTTCCATCTCATGACATTAACATTCTATATACTGAATAGCAAGGTTAACTCTCCCATCCGCCTTCCTACTGTGTCTCAGTGCTGGCTCTCCAGGCAGTACAGATCCACATGCATGTGTGCTGTGTCTCAGTGCTGGCTCTCCAGGCAGTACAGATCCACATGCGTGTGTGCTGTGTCTCAGTGCTGGCTCTCCAGGCAGTACAGATCCACATGCATGTGTGCTGTGTCTCAGTGCTGGCTCTCCAGGCAGTACAGATCCACATGCATGTGTGCTGTGTCTCAGTGCTGGCTCTCCAGGCAGTACAGATCCACGTGCATGTGTGCTGTATCTCAGTGCTGGCTCTCCAGGCAGTACAGATCCACGTGCATGTGTGCTGTGTCTCAGTGCTGGCTCTCCAGGCAGTACAGATCCACATGCATGTGTGCTGTATCTCAGTGCTGGCTCTCCAGGCAGTACAGATCCACATGCATGTGTGCTGTGTCTCAGTGCTGGCTCTCCAGGCAGTACAGATCCACGTGCATGTGTGCTGTGTCTCAGTGCTGGCTCTCCAGGCAGTACAGATCCACGTGCATGTGTGCTGTGTCTCAGTGCTGGCTCTCCAGGCAGTACAGATCCACATGCATGTGTGCTGTATCTCAGTGCTGGCTCTCCAGGCAGTACAGATCCACATGCATGTGTGCTGTGTCTCAGTGCTGGCTCTCCAGGCAGTACAGATCCACGTGCATGTGTGCTGTGTCTCAGTGCTTTCCAGGCAGTACAGATCCATGTGCATGTGTGCTGTGTCTCAGTGCTGGCTCTCCAGGCAGTACAGATCCACGTGCATGTGTGCTGTGTCTCGGTGCTGGCTCTCCAGGCAGTACAGATCCACATGCATGTGTGCTGTATCTCAGTGCTGGCTCTCCAGGCAGTACAGATACACTCATTCCAAGAGTTCTCAGATCCAGGCTGGTTTTCTTGCACTTATTGGATTTTCGTGTCCTGATTTTGTTTGGATGATTTGTAGAAGCTGTGAATTTTAATCATGCCAGGTACGTTCACCAGTCCTGTAAATAATACTTCACCAGCAGCACAAACAATGTTTTGTAGTTAAAGAAATAAAAATCTATCCATTGTTTTCCTGTATGTTGTGTTTTCTTTGTACTTCTTCGATGCTGAAAGGTTGTATTGATCAGAACCGATGTGGATCCCTTAGTTCAAGTCCAGTAAGAAATGAATCTTCTATACCACAGAGCAGAAGGTTCTGTATAATACGGCTCCTACGATGCAAGCTTGTGGGAGCATTGATTTGCAGCGCACGAGATGATGGGGTCTGTGTTAAATATCTTGATACCTCTGCTCTCTAGTCTCCCTAATAATAATGATAATATTTTCTCAGATAGTATCCTTGGCAACTAGGATACCACAAACATTAACATAAATACTTGTCTAGGTAAATAATACTAGTATACATTCTAATATTAAATACCCATAATAATCTATTCTAAATATGCTGAGCAATAGATTTTACTAAAGTACTTGTTATTATCAGGCTAGCAGATCAAGAGGCTGCTTGATGAGGTTCTGGGATCAATAAGCTACTAACAACCAAACGAGCAAGATGGGCCGAATGGCCTCCTCTCGCTTGTAAGCTTTCTTATGTTCTTAGTATAGTGTACAGTTATAGTCACTGCAAGTACACATACACGCCACAAGAGGGCAGAGTGTGGAGATCTGTTCCTTTGTTTGGAGGGGACGCGCTGTTTTTCTTTCTCTTTTCGTCAGCAGGAAGCGTCAGGCCGGGTGGCTTAGCGGTGTGGAGATTGAGAGGGGAGTGGGTTGTGAGCTTGGCGCAGTGTAGAGAATGGCAGACCGTGTCGCGGAATACACGTCCCGAATTCAACAGCAGGTCAGTACCGCCCAAGCAAGCACACCGGAGTTATTTATTAGCACAAATAAAAGTACGGAGCTGTGTTACACTCGATCACACAGCTGGTGCAAAGCGCTGCGTCTGATGCAATACTTGGACACGCTGCACGCTTGGCAGTTTAAAGGCGCAGTATCCCAGTGTGGATTGCATTGCATTGCATTGCATTGCATGCACCTCACGCAACGGTACATTGCGACCCCGGTATAAGCTTGTATATCATAATGTCAAGGATGCCTTCATCCAGCTGCTTTGCCAGTAGCTGTACGAAGCACTTTCTTAATACTGTATATGTAACGACCCATTTTCCTTCTTCTGAACTTACACTACAGTGTAAATGTTTCTCAGGGATGAATGGAAGACTCCCAAGGCATAGCGGTTTGACCCATGTTAATGTTACTGGTATACTTGATAAGTAGTTGCTGTACCAGCACTTCCATGACCTCTGCATGCTTAGTGTTTGTTTGTTTAGTGTTGTGTATCGTTCAAGTGAAAGTGAAACTTCAGATTTGGATATACAGCATCATCACAGAGCATGTAAATGTTTGATAATAAGTTCTGGAGTAGTTCTGTGACCGCAGAGAGTGAATCGGGAACACTCCACAGCTCGGTTAGTTACGATCTACAGATCTCTGGAGTAGTCCTGTGATCGCAGAGAGTGAATCGGGAACACTTGGTAAGAGTCTCGTGTGCTGCTTGTATCTCTAACAGGAGCGCGAGGTCCGATCTCTTTCTGCTGAGATTGAGAAGTTGAAGAATCCGGAGACAGCAGGCTTCTCGTCACATCTGGAAGGGCTACGGGAGGAGAACGCAAAACTCAAATATCGTCTGAATATTCTGAAGAAGGTGATTTGCAAATACTCCTCATCGTTTATCTTAAAAAATCCACTGTATGAGCTGCAGTGTGCAGTGAATCCACTGTATGAGCTGCAGTGTGCACTGAATCCACTGTATGAGCTGCTGTGTGCACTGAATCCACTGTATGAGCTGCTGTGTGCAGTGAATCCACTGTATGAGCTGCAGTGTGCAGTGAATCCACTGTATGAGCTGCCGTGTGCAGTGAATCCACTGTATGAGCTGCCGTGTGCAGTGAATCCACTGTATGAGCTGCCGTGTGCAGTGAATCCACTGTATGAGCTTCTGTGTGCAGTGAATCCACTGTATGAGCTGCTGGGAGCTGTGTGGACTGTAACTTGTGCTTGTTGTTCACAGAGCCTCCAGGAGGAAAGCAGCAAGTGTAGTAAAAACATGATCAACATCAATGAGAGGCTTCAGGAAACCTTCGGGGACGCCATCCGTGCCGCCTACCCACACCTGGAGAACGCCCCCCTGGCTGTGACTCCCAACCAGCAGCCCAGGTTCGGAGATTATCAGTGCAACAGTGCCATGGCAATGGCTCAGGTGAGGCGCTTGCTGCGTGAGACCCAGATGATGCTTCAGTCCACCCCATTCAGACACCAAGCACATCCTCGCTCTGTCATTGTTCTGTCATCTTTGAACACTTGACTGCAAGCCCTGGAGATGTATCTCATGTGATCGCCAGCGTTGCCTGATATTCACTTTTCAGAGGTGCTTGTTCAGTTTTAATGGAGTGTTTTGAATTGAAATGTATCTTCCAGATGATGAAGTCAAAAGGACAGAAGGTCAGTCCGAGGGAAATTGCAGAGAATATTGTCAAGAACATTCCTGACAATGAGATCATTGAGAAAGTGGAGATCGCCGGACCAGGTAATTACAATGAAAAGAAAAGCTCTTCCTTTTCCCTTTTCATGAATAACCCATGTGCCCTTCTGTTTGGTCATCCACTAGTGCATGCATGAGCCCTAACCATTTAAAACTCGGGTTCCCAAACCGCAAACCTAGAGCTGGCTTGATGTCTTTGCATCGTCTCTGCATCCCACGTATACAACAAACCTCATCTTTTGCTAGATCTCCTGTCTGCCAGAGAGGAATGAGAAGTTCATTTGAGTCGAATGTATTTGAGTCTGTTTGATACTGGCAGCCACCACTGCTGTGTCATGCAGTAAAACACTAGGATATTAATAACCTATAACTGCGGAAGAGAATGATGCAGACATGGGAGGTGTTAACATGCTTTGGGCTTAACAGCAAACTTGTTCAGACGTCCTGTTTTCTTTTTTTGTGTTGGTTTTTATGGGTTGACAAATCAATAAGCTAATTATGTTGTCCTGTGAATTCTCGATATTTCCCTTAGGCTGGTAATCCATTAATGACTTTCATTCTTAGTGTTTGCTTGAAGCGATAGTAAAAGTTCAGATTTCTGCTGCAGACAAACAGCTGAGCTCCCGTGCATTTGTTCACAGGAGCATGTTCAATGTTAAAGTGACAGTATTGTGAAATTCAATAAGAAAGCGCACAGCATTGGTTGTACTGCACTAACCTTTGAAAACTGTGACTGTAGCTCTGCTGTGTAGCCGATTAGAAATCATGCCTGATCGGCCCCTCTCTGTGTTTGGATTAAAGGGTTTATCAATGTGCATCTCAGAAAGGACTTTGTGTCTAAACTGCTGACAAGCCTGCTGGTCAACGGTGTGCAGCCTGCAGCAGCAGGACCCAAGAAAAAGGTATGAGTAGTGAATGGAGCGTTTGATTCACTGTGTTTACCCTTCATGCATATCAGTGATACAGACCACGTGCTTTTCAAACAGTGTCCTCCACGGGCTACACAGCTGTGTTCTGGGATTCTCTTGGTCAGGTTCCAGTGCAGGTGTGTTCTGGGATTCTCTTTGTCAGGTTCCAGTGCAGGTGTGTTCTGGGATTCTCTTTGTCAGGTTCCAGTGCAGGTGTGTTCTGGTATAAAGGAACCGTTTCGATGACACGTCGATTACCGTGCCGACGCGTCGATTAGCATTTCACAGGTGCAGTGGTTTTAAACAGTGGCTCTGGTTCTCGTTCCCAGGTCGTTGTGGATTTCTCTTCTCCTAACATTGCCAAGGAGATGCACGTGGGTCACCTGAGGTCCACGATCATCGGAGACAGCATGTGCAGGCTCTTTGAGTTTCTGGGACACGAAGTCATAAGGTCACTACCAAATAATGAGGGCTGCGCCCAATGCAACATGATGTGTAGTACAGTACAATCCTCACCCATTACTGATCCATACTGTGTGATAAGAGAACTGTGTGTCTCACTTCCATACTGTGTGATAAGAGCACTCTGTGTCTGATTGATCCATACTGTGTGATAAGAGCACTCTGTGTCTGATTGATCCATACTGTGTGATAAGAGCACTCTGTGTCTCATTGTTCCATACTGTGTGATAAGAGCACTCTGTGTCTCACTGTTCCATACTGTGTGATAAGAGCACTGTGTGTCTCATTGTTCCATACTGTGTGATAAGAGCACTCTGTGTCTGATTGATCCATACTGTGTGATAAGAGCACTCTGTGTCTGATTGATTGATTGTTTTTTAGATTAAATCACGTAGGTGACTGGGGGACCCAGTTCGGCATGCTAATCGCACACCTTCAGGACACATTCCCAGACTACCTGACAGCCTCTCCACCCATCGGAGACCTCCAGGCCTTCTACAAAGTACGTTGGGTTTAGCTTTCATAGAACCCTGTGGTAACCCGTCCCATGCACCACACGTATGCAGACGCCTCACATGGCATTGCTGTTTTAAACATTGCTGGAGATCTTTGAGCCAGAGATGACATCACACTTGGGCACTGACTGGTATGACCCTTGTGTTTGTGCCTACATTACCCACATGACAGACACTGGCCTTCCTTTAACCTTTATTATAGCTGTGTTCTGGCTGTTGAAACCCAGCATTATGTAGTGCAGTGCTGTTTCTGTAAAATCCACAAATTCATCAGTGAAGGGTCTGCGCTAAAAACCACACTTTCTCATCACACAGTGCTCTCTGATCATCACTGTGGACACAGAGTCAGTATAGATTAGACAACTGAATTCTATCAGCATTGTTTAATTTTTATAGGAGTCTAAGAAGCGTTTTGACAACGAGGAAGAGTTCAAAAAGCGTGCGTACCAGTGTGTGGTGAAGCTGCAGAGCAAAGACCCTGCCTTTATTAAAGCATGGAGTTCAATCTGCGACGTCTCCAGGCAAGGTGAGTTACAGAGGGGAGAAGCACACAGACATCCTTTCTGTATGAAGCGCTCATGAGGCTGAGATTCTGATCCCTCAGAGAGGAATGCTCTGTGGACACTGCTCTCAGAGGAATGCTCTGTGGTCACTGCTCTCCGAGGAATGCTCTGTGGTCACTGCTCTCAGAGGAATGCTCTGTGATCACTGCTCTCAGAGGAATGCTCTGTGGTCTCTGCTCTCAGAGGAATGCTCTGTGGTCACTGCTCTCAGAGGAATGCTCTGTGGTCACTGCTCTCAGAGGAATGCTCTGTGGTCACTGCTCTCAGAGGAATGCTCTGTGGTCACTGCTCTCAGAGGAATGCTCTGTGGACACTGCTCTCAGAGGAATGCTCTGTGATCACTGCTCTCCGAGGAATGCTCTGTGGTCACTGCTCTCAGAGGAATGCTCTGTGTTCACTGCTCTCAGAGGAATGCTCTGTGACCACTGCTCTCAGAGGAATGCTCTGTGATCACTGCTCTCCGAGGAATGCTCTGTGGTCCCTGCTCTCCGAGGAATGCTCTGTGATCACTGCTCTCCGAGGAATGCTCTGTGATCACTGCTCTCCGAGGAATGCTCTGTGATCACTGCTCTCCGAGGAATGCTCTGTGGTCACTGCTGTCAGAGGAATGCTCTGTGGTCACTGTTCTCAGAGGAATGCTCTGTGGTCTCTGCTCTCAGAGGAATGCTCTGTGGTCACTGCTCTCGGAGGAATGCTCTGTGTTCACTGCTCTCGGAGGAATGCTCTGTGTTCACTGCTCTCAGAGGATTGCTCTGTGGTCACTGCCCCTGGTTTGATCATCTGTTTTTCTCTTCTCAGAGTTTCAGAAGGTCTATGACTGTCTGGATATCCAGCTGATTGAAAGGGGCGAGTCTTATTATCAGGATATGATGACGGAAGTGGTGAAGGAATTTGAAGACAAAGGTAGCGCAGTTTAAATAGACTATAGGAGTGTGCTTTTGAAGAAGAAACAGAGACCATACCAGTGCTGTATGTTTCAGTAAGGGCTTCCATCATAAAAACAGCATGTTCTCGTCTGGTCCTGAACATCTCAACAAGGTTCTGTGCATTGTCTGTAACTATTAGACACGCAACAGTTTAATATCTAGAAGTACTGTCCAAGAAACTTCATACATTCAATGACAAATGTGTTTTCAGTGAAGACAGAATACAACTGAAGACCCTGAGTACTGTAGTCTAAACGTTTACCTTTACATTTATTACGTTTGGTATTTCTAAGAATATCACCTCAGAATATCATTGTGTGTGTGTGTATATATATATATATATATATATAAAGCCGTATGTGAACCAGTAATATTGTGCACTTGCACATACCTGTGGCTTAACTAAATAAGGCGATTAAGGGGGTTGGGTTAGCAATGCACAGGTTCGTGTAGTTTTCAAAGCTTGTGTGTGTTGATGTTCCTCCAGCAGAGGGCAGTGTTGTCACAGATTCCTCCCTCCTCCTGTGCAGGGCTAGTGCAGGTGGATGAAGGGCGTCGAGTGGTGTTCGCCCCGGGCTGTGCCGTGCCCCTGACGGTTGTGAAGTCAGATGGAGGTTACACCTACGACACCTCGGACCTGGCAGCTCTGAGACACAGACTGTTTGAGGAGAAGGCAGATATCATCATCTATGTGACGGACAGTGGGCAGGTGAGACAGCAGACTGGTCAAGTCAGAGGCTTGGGAGCTATGGAAGCACCTGTGTGGAAACTTGTTTTATAAACGATAGACCAGTATACTGCTTCAGGAGGTACCCATAAAATGTAATGCAGTTTGAGTTTCAGAGTCATTTCAAAGCGTGATGTTTAAGGCTGTGTCTCCTCCTGTGTAAGGCTGGTCACTTCCAGATCATATTCGCAGCAGCACAGATGATCGGCTGGTACGACCCCAAGGTGACCAGAGTGGAGCATGCTGGCTTCGGAGTAGTGCTGGGGGAGGACAAGTAAGTGCTGTTCAGAAAGGGCTAGAAAAACTCCAAGAAACCCAGTGAATGCAATGCCTAGCGTTTCCACTGGCAGTCTTTCTCAGTGTCTTCAGTGTGAATTATTCAATGCCTAGCATTTCCACTGGCAGTCTTTCTCAGTGTCTTCAGTGTGAATTATTCAATGCCTAGCGTTTCCACTGGCAGTCTTTCTCCGTGTCTTCAGTGTGAATTATTCAATGCCTAGCGTTTCCACTGGCAGTCTTTCTCAGTGTCTTCAGTGTTGAAATGAGTTCAGACTCTATTGCTGGGTGGTGTGGACTCCACCCCTGTGTTAATAGTGTGATTGCTCCCATGAAGAGGAACGTGTGCTCATGATCCTCTGTCAGTTCAGTAGCAGACAGCTCCTGAAGTGACCCATCCTCATTGTGACACAGCTCTATTGTATTATTATTATTATGCTGTTTAATTTTCCTGATTCCTCTTGGTGTTACATGTGCTTCCAGGAAGAAGTTCAAGACCAGGTCAGGGGACACGGTTCGACTGATGGACCTCTTGGACGAGGGACTGAAGCGCTCCATGGACAAACTGAAGGACAAGGAAAGAGACAAGGTGAGGACTGCATTGACACAGGGACTGATAGGAAAGAGACAAGGCGAGGACTGCATTGATACAGGGACTCTCATACTGAGCCATGAAGAAAAACCTGAAGACTGGCCTCAGCAGTACAACTCCTAATAAAACAATGCATCAGTCTCATCCAGCATTAGTTATTAAAAGGCATGCAATACAAGCAGAGGAGTCCGGAGAAAGATCACAGTACCTGTACTGGAACAAAGAACTTTTTACTTTTTACAAATTTGAGTACTAGCAAGATTCCATTTATTCATTTTTTTTTAATTGGAATGAATCTACCATGAAAAAGCAGTCGATTGAAAAAAACTCCAGGTTGGAAAGCGCTAGCTAGATTTTCAGAAAGTCTTGCAGTGCTTTAGGAAACGCCACCTGGTCATTGTCTCTTGCAGGTATTAACCCCTGCAGAGCTGGAAGCTGCCCAGAAGGCGGTGGCGTTTGGCTGTGTGAAATACGCGGATCTCTCGCACAACCGCATCAACGACTACATCTTCTCCTTTGACAAGATGCTGGATGACCGAGGGAACACTGCAGCCTACCTTCTGTACGCCTTCACCAGGATCAGGTGAGCCAGCCAGTGTGTTCAGAGGGCTGTCTGCTGCAAGGTTACTGAGAATAATCACACAGTGAAATATAACTAGGGAGCACTGTGTTCATGTTCAAGTGTGCAGGGCAAATACATCAGGAACAAACTCAAATCAGCTGGTGGCTCCTCTTCAGTTGAAGCATTTGGTGAATCCTGAAAGGTGTTTAAAGTGCGCCGCTTGTTCCCCCGCAGGTCCATCGCACGGCTGGCTAACATCGACGAGGCCTCGCTGCGCAAGGCGGCTGGCAGCACGGAGATGGTCCTGGACCACGAGAAGGAGTGGAAGCTGGGGAAGTGCATCCTGAGGTTCCCTGAGATCCTGCAGAAGATCCTGGAGGATCTGCTGCTCCACACGCTGTGTGACTACCTGTATGAGCTCGCCACCACCTTCACTGAGTTCTACGACAACTGCTACTGCGTGGAGAAGGACCGGCACACCGGTAAGGGCGTGCGCGCCGCCGCTGCTGCAGGGGACTCCTGCTTGGTAACCCTGTTACAGCTTTACTGAGCCCCCCCTGCAGAATGCATTCAGGGTTTGCTCTGCTGGTCCCTTTAAAAAGCCCTGCACGTGATGCATGTTCTTGTTAACCTGTGCAAAGTGCTCTCTCAGCACATTGGAGATTCATGTATCTGCACGGTGTATAGGGCACATGAAAATGAGTTCCTCTGGGTTATTCTTCTGTATTCTGTGTGTGTGTGTGTGTGTGTGTGTGTGTGTGTGTGTGTGAAGAAGTTCATTTGATTCCAGCAGGTGGCGCTGTTGTTCAGTGTGTGGTTTGTCATGTGTTACTGAACATTCACTTCATTGTCTTTGCAGTATCATCCTTTACAGCCCACAGCACTTGATGTGATCATTTTTATTTAACACGCATTCTCCTGAAATTTGTAAAAGGCGTTGAATTACGGCATCTGATTTAATAATTCAATTGGTACCTCTGCTTGATCTCTGTAAAGGAACACGCGTGCAGATGTTTCATGATTCTGCTTGATCTCTGTAAAGGAACACGCGTGCAGATGTTTCATGATTCTGCTTGATCTCTGTAAAGGAACACGCGTGCAGATGTTTCATGATTCTGCTTGATCTCCATAAAGGAACACGCGTGCAGATGTTTCTGTGTTTTCCGTACGTCCATTCCCTTTTTCCTCTTTCCATTTTAAATGAGGATGAAGCCCTTTAAGCACAGACACATGCAAGGAGACAGTTCCTCCGAGCTGGGATTCCTCACAACGCACTCTTAGCCAGCGGCACGGTTTCCTCCCAGCGATGTGAAATGACGGGACGGATTAATTGGAACAATATAGATTAAAGGCATTAAGTGCATTACAGGAGAGTGTAAAACAAATGCAGTCGGTCGGTGATGCAAGCGTTTCCAGAGTTGTGTTTAATTATTCTGTCCAGGAGCAGTGGATGAGATCAGTGGTTGTAATGTGTGCTATTTGCTTGTAGTCACTTGCGTTGCAGTAAAGGTCATGTCACGCTGTGCAGTTAAACCAGGCTGCCATGCTTAAATATTCAACCAAAATCTAAACCCAAATAATTCAGACCGTATTGCATTGTGTGTTAGATTAGTCCTGTAATGTCCCTGTTTATTTCAGGGCTGTGTTAGACTCGTCCTGTAATGTCCCTGTTTATTTCAGGGCTGTGTTAGACTCGTCTTGTAATGTCCCTGTTTATTTCAGGGCTGTGTTAGACTCGTCCTGTAATGTTCCTGTTTATTTCAGGGCTGTGTTAGACTCGTCCTGTAATGTCCCTGTTTATTTCAGGGCTGTGTTAGACTCGTCCTGTAATGTTCCTGTTTATTTCAGGGCTGTGTTAGACTCGTCCTGTAATGTTCCTGTTTATTTCAGGGCTGTGTTAGACTCGTCCTGTAATGTTCCTGTTTATTTCAGGGCTGTGTTAGACTCGTCCTGTAATGTTCCTGTTTATTTCAGGGCTGTGTTAGACTCGTCCTGTAATGTTCCTGTTTATTTCAAGGCTGTGTTAGACTCGTCTTGTAATGTCCCTGTTTATTTCAGTGCTGTGTTAGACTCGTCCTGTAATGTCCCTGTTTATTTCAGGGCTGTGTTAGACTCGTCTTGTAATGTCCCTGTTTATTTCAGGGCTGTGTTAGACTCGTCCTGTAATGTTCCTGTTTATTTCAGGGCTGTGTTTGACTCGTCCTGTAATGTTCCTGTTTATTTCAGGGCTGTGTTAGACTCGTCCTGTAATGTCCCTGTTTATTTCAGGGCTGTGTTTGACTTGTCCTGTAATGTTTGTGTTTTCTTTGATTGACATGCCTTTGTTTGTCCCTGTGTTGTCTTTGCTCCCCTCAGGTAACGTGGTGAAGGTCAATATGTGGCGCATGCTGCTGTGCGATGCCACGGCCATCGTCATGGCGAAGGGCTTCGACATCCTGGGGATCAAGCCAGTCCAGAGGATGTAGGATGAAGCCGCGCACGCGCCTGCCACTCCTCACAGCACATGCTGTATCAGCTCTTATATTTTACTGTATCTTAAATAAAAAAGAAAACAAAGACATGGGTGTGATGAAACCCGCTGCTTCTCGTTATTGTCTTGGTGTGATGATGTGTCCAGCAGGATAAGGAGCGAGGGCTGAAGATTCCTGAAGAATCTTAGGACAAAAAACAACTTCATCTTCAACTCTTCTGCGCACGTTTCTGAATAGCAACTGTATTATGTTTAAAAAAAGCTTTGAAAAACTATTCCTTAAGTAACTAGGGAAGGAAAGCTTTGTGTTTCTAGCAGGACTTTTAGATGTTTTGAAAAAAAAATGACACACAAATAACAGCAATTAAATAACACGACGATGGTGAAGTGTGATCCTTCTATTTCTTACATTTCAATCTGTTTACATTTGTTTATTTTTACATTGATATATATATATATATATATATATGAATATATGTTGTATTACAATTCTTAGCAGATTATTACAATTCTTAGCAGATGCCCTTATCCAGGGCGACTTACAATTGTTACAAGATATCACATTATTTTTACATACAATTACCCATTTATACAGCTGGATTTTTACTGGAGCAATCTAGGTAAAGTACCTTGCTCAAGGGTACAACAGCAGTGCCCCCCCCCTGCTGCTATATTGTATATGTGTCTAGAATCTATTTATATTAGGTATTTCCTCAAAGAGGTAGATTTAAACATCATGCAGGTGAAATTAATGCAGTGTAAGAGCCTGGGGGTTCAGAGCGCTGCAGAATGGACCTCATGCAGCTGAACTGAATGCAGAATAAGAGCCTGGGGGTTCAGAGCGCTGCAGAATGGACCTCATGCAGCTGAACTGAATGCAGTCTAAGAGCCTGAGTGTGCTCGTGCTCTGGGCCTTCATTCTCAGGGTTGATCATGCATAGCCACTGGATACACTTATCAGTTCATCAAACAATCGTCATTGTGAGCCCAGACACAGAAGTCTATATTACTGTAGGACTGAGTTCTGAAGAAGCCCTTCATCCCTCTTTATTTGGGCTGGCAGAGTTCCTCATCCTGGTTTGCTAACGTTGTTAAAGTGCCTGTGTTGTGTTTGTTTGTTTGTCCATTGTCCTCCACAGAGGAAGGTTAGATTTTTGTCTCTTTCATTTCGGGTTTGAAGGAGTCTTGTATCCGGAGCAGCTCTGCAGCATGCTGGTGTCCAAACACTTTATTGTACCACTCTGGGGTTCGTCCCCTGGGGAAAAGGGAACAAGAAGAAACTCTTTCAAGACAAAGCAGGTAAAAAGGTGGAAAGGGGCATCAATGAAACATGCACGCCTTTGCAAAGGGTGAGATGATTTAAGCAGGACACACAGCTAGCCCCAGTAGTAACACCTCACCTGTGTACTAGAGCCCCACACTGTATTCTAAAATAACATTCTGCTGCACCAATCAGTGTTTTGCATTAGATTCAGTTCATAAATCCAACTGAGCAGCAGGTGTTTGATTTTAAGTAACTGGACGTGTGAAGTCGATGTAGGAATGATTTCTGGTTTCTTGCAATGCTCAGATGCTGGTGAATGCAGCTAATTGTTACCCAGCGCTGTCAGTAAGCTGTCGTTCTCTCTGAGCTGCAGTACCTGGAGTCTGTTCTGCAGATGTGAGTCAGCCTGGTTTTCCGCAGTCCCGTGGTCTGGATCAGGTACTGGCACGCCATCACCTCTCCTCTGATCCCCTCACACATGGCGCCAGCGTGCTCCACAGAGGCAGCAGCTAAAACGCAGGTTCCTGTGTGAATGTCAGCCTGCCAGGACCTGGGAGGAAAGACAGGCGCGTACATTCACTGCACTTCCCATGAAAAGCACTTAGGACCTTTTTATGTGTATTTATTTTAAAACAATTATTTGTAAAAGTATGTTGATACGTACTGTATAGGAAGCACCAGCAGAATATCAAAACATGCTTTACAGTGTGGATCATTTACAGTACACTGCTGTGAATGGACAAGCTTGTGTAATTCATCTGAGACTCAAGAAGTGATCATTCAGCTCATGAATATGCTTTCCACTGTACTATACTGAGTCATTTAAACAGGGGGTTATAAAGAGGTTGCTGCATGGCACAGTTTCCAGTGTTTAGTCTGCAGTGATTCAGAAGTGCAGGAGAGACACAGGGTCACCTGGCTCTTGTGATAGCTTGTTGCTTGCAGGATAAAGCACTGGTCTGGCTTACCTTTGCACAACGTAGTCTCGGGGTGGCTGAGACACGGCGCTCTGTGTTGTATAGTGATATATCTCAGTGTGTTTGTCCAGGGCTTCAATGACCTTCGACTGCTGGAAGTTCTTGTCCCAAATGTTCTGCTCCCTCAGTATTCGATTGAGGACCTCCCCCTGGGACGCCTCGATCTCGGCCGATGCTTTCCAGAGTCGCAAGGGATGTGCGTCATCTACCTGATTATAATGTATTAATAATATATTACATTTATTGCTAAGGTCAACCCCTATCGGGTTTAAAGAACATGGCATGCGCACAGGAGCCAATGGAAACATTTTGTAATAAAAACAGCCCTTCTGGCATGCTAAATGTAATGGCATTTAATAGAGAGGATTAGGAAGTTAAACTGCTGTTTTTTGTTCTTGTTCCTTTAGAAGAGTGTCTTCTGTTTGTGGATGTGTGCTCACAGCAGCTGCTTGTGTCGATGGGACAGTGATTGAGAATCATTGGTACCTTTTTGAAAGCCAGCTCCACTTGTTCTGAGGCAACACAGGTCGTCCAGCCTTTGAATTTATCCCTGGCCTCCGTCAGCACGATTTGCATTGAATCGTGCAGGTAAGCCTGCGTGCTGTTCTGTGTGGGACACTGCCCCCTTTCACTCTGCCTCATCTCATCACTGAAAGAGTCCTCGTTCTGGAATAGCCAGTATTCTGGCACCTGGAAGAAATGCATAGAAATGTTCCATTATACTTGGATTCCAACATTTGGTTTAGCTGCCCTTCTGATTAATACAGGCAGGGCTGAACAGGTTGCACGCTCCTGATCTCATAAAGCAGGCAGGGCTGAACAGGTTGCACGCTCCTGATCTCATAAAGCAGGCAGGGCTGAACAGGTTGCACGCTCCTGATCTCATAAAGCAGGCAGGGCTGAACAGGTTGCATGCTCCTGATTGCTCTCTTCTGTTCTCGTGCCGGAAGGGGTGTAGAACGTACCTGGAAGAGCCGAGAGGACTCTGCTACCATGTGCGCCAGCCCCTGAGAGGCAGCCAGGTTCTCAGTCAGGTCTCTCTGGTCTGGCATCCCTAGACTGTGCTTCCTCTGGCTAGACCTGCATCAGAACAGAACAAAAAAAACTGTAGTTAAACACCAGCACTGCTCACATGGAAACTGAAGCCTACTGTGCCAATGCATGTAGTTAAACCATTCTGATGTATGTAACAGGGCAGAGACTGGGAGGGAACTGGCGACCCCGCGCACCGCAAACGAGTGTCCTGACCGCTGTGCAAAAGAGCCGGGCTCGTCTGCATTCGTGGTTCTAGAGCTCTCACCCTCACCTCGTCTCATACAGATTGGCAGTGTCACACAATACTGCCAGGCACAGATACACACAGTGAAACAGTAATGAAGGCCTGGCTTGAAGGTGAAGGTATTCAGGGCTTTCCAAAGAGAACGCTGTGTACTGAGAGGAGCAGGGCCTCACATGTTGTAATCAGCACTTCTGCTTTTCAACACAAACAGTCCTATTTTGAAATGAAGGCAAAGGAACAAAGCAATTTTAACTGAACAATACTAGCAAGAAACGACTTGGGTGCAGTCAGCCTTGGTGTTTGCACGTGTTTGGAACCAGGACCCGAAGCTCAATGGCAATGTTTTTCTGCTGCTGCTAGCCTTTCCCTTCTTGGTTTGTCCTTGCATGACATCATCGCGGTTCTGCTGCTTTCCGCTGCACTCCAGTTATCGCGGGACGTTCTTTCTAATGCACTCTGAGCGGAGCCGGCGCTGATAAGAGCCCGTCGGCTTCACTGCTCTGGAGACCAAGCTCCCAGATCGCTTGACTTTGAAGAACGAGCCCCAACGTCAAGCACTGAATCATCTGAGTACACCGAGTTCAAAGATAAAGACACTTTCTCCAGCTGTGCCGCGTTTCCATACACAGCTCAAACGAATTACAGATACAATTTCTACTTTGTCGGCAAGTAATTACTGCGGAATGTATGCCTGCAATGCATTGCATAAGCCAGGCTTGTGCCAAGCCGCCCACAATGCAAGGCACAGTTTTGTGTTTTTTTTCCCCCCATGTGCTTATTATGTCATTCCCAGATAAAAGAGCAGGCCTGGAATAATATTGCTGTCTTTGATATGGTAATTGCTGGACTGGGTACCGCAGCTCTATGGGGGTCACATAGGTTAATACAGCAGGTTAAGAATGTGCTGCTCAGCGAGTGAAAGGAGCACATATTAAACATGTGCAAAAAGAGATCGGCTCTACCAGGCTAAGATGCCGTCTAAAGAAAGCATTTCAATTCTGTTTTAATGAATGAAATACATTTTGAAGACGGGGAATCTGTCCTGCGCTGCTGTTGGCCTCTTTAACAGTTTCATGATCATCTCAAACTTTATGGATGAACTGCAACAAAGACGAAACTAATCATTCCAAATGTTCCCAATTTCAAGTTGAGCTCCACTGCTACCCACAACAGCAAAAGATTATTCTATAAATATTAGCAAAGCTTGGGAAGAAGCTTCCTCTGAACAATGGGCAGTGTGCCCCTCAACACCTGGGGTGACCAGAGGAACACAACAAAGCTACAGATTCAGCTCTTCAAGCCACAGATGTCTGTTTTCTTTCCTTGGACTGTTGCTTGGATTCGACGGCCCATGACGACTCACCTGGACGTTATCGGACTCTCCCTTTTCAAGGTGTTGAGGTGGAAGAGAGATGGAGCCAGGCAGACCGCGATGTTTGTAGGAGTCATCTGGTTCTCTGCAACACATGCCACCACGTCACGGAGCAAACACAAGAGGGTCTGGAGAGCTTCTCTGTTCTCGTCTGGGAGCAGGAGAACAGCGGCTTGAACTGCCGACAACTGCTGATCTTTAGGGAAATCTGCAATGAAACACATAGGAAGAAGCGTGTCATTGCAGTGCCTGTGGGGATGAGAGCCGTGAGGTGGGGAGACTGTGAAGGAGGGTTACATTGGTAGATGTGCAGGAAGGACTCGCAGAGCTTGCTGGTGAAGATGGGCTCAGGCAGGTCTCTGAAGTACTGCTTCACCATGTCAGCCACGTCGAAGGCTGACTGGCCCTCGTAGCTCACACTCTGCGGGTCCGTCTCGTTCATCTCCCTCAGGTGCTGGATACGAGACTTCACTCCCGATTTTCTGAACAGTCCAACCTGCGGGAATAGGACAGCAAACAAGCTGAGTCAGTACTCTGCTGCTGAGTCATTGCACTTTGTAAAACCGATGACAGTGGAGCCGCTATCTGTGCACTATACAAGAAGCATTTAATACAGAAAGCAGCGTGTGCAAAACTCTACTGTCCTGCAAGGGAGAGCACCCCTGCTATACAGTAAGCACATTTACCTGGTCAAGACTCTGAGCTGCTCGATTCGATAATGAAGAGCATGCTGCACTGCAGTGCAGTGAAAGAGCCTGCAATGGAGAGCACCCCTGCTATACAGTAAGCACATTTACCTGGTCAAGGCACTGGTTTCTGAGGTAGTGCATTGCCTTCAGTATGCTCGGTGGTAAAGGGTTCCCTGTTCTCCGGGCATTAAGAAGCAGTGGAACACCGAACACAGTCCTGTCTTTGTAATCCGGAGCCTTTATCTTCCTGATGAACTTGGGAACTGTCCTAAAAAAAAGATGAATGATGTGAGACAGAGAATAACCCTGGGGCTGCCTCTCAGCAGGCAGTGTTTAGCTGTGTAACACGCTGGCTTATCATATTCCAGATATTCAGAACCAAGCCCAACCTTCTGAAATCCAGTCGTTTATCCCTGAATAAAGCAGCGAGGATCGATGGAAATGCTGGGAATCTGCAGTGCCTGTTTCTGTTCTGCTTAGCTTGAGGATTGCTAGACAGACAGCGCAATCACTATTCCTCCTTCTGAAAGAACTCCATTACATTATTCTGTCTGGGTTTAAATTCAGACGATTACAGAAACAAATGAAAAGGAACGGCTAATGTTTTGGAGTAACTGCAGAAGCGAGCTGTGGAAGCACACGCCGGCACATTAGCGCTGAATGAGTTGCGCTGATGAACTGTCTCTCAGCACTGATCACAATCAAAACTGAAATGAAAAATAAATATTAACAGAAGAGCTGCGCTGAGGACCGAGTCTCTGTTTAGCCGCCTTTGGCTGAACTACTTGAAAAATGATCAAATGTTTTATTGTTCTCCCTTGCTCTGCACGGCAGATTGCTTCAGAACTGCACTAGAGGAGTTGAACTGCAAGCTAACGCCACCGCATGCTGTTCACGCTATTGCTTGTGTTGGTCCACTTTGCAGTGGCACTGTTGGAGCTGGCAGCTCCTGTTGTCCAGTGTTTGTTTATTGTCTGGTCTCGCGGGCGGCCTGCAAGGTCGTGCGCGTCAGTACATACAGAAGCTGCCTTTAATCCCTTACCAGTTCCAGCCCTGCCTGCTGCAGGGGGAGTGCTTGTCCATCAGGGCTGTGAGTTTCAGCAGAGCCATCTTCTGTAGCAGGTTCAGCTGAGCTGCTGACTGCCTGTCAATCTGCAGGCAGGACGTTTGCGAGTGGAGATTGTGCTCGCCGGACCAGTGCAACCTCTGCTGCCTAAGAGGAAAAGACAGCAAGGTTTAATACTTCTGTATTTGTGCACAATCCCTGTTTTCATGTACCCGAGGCACCAGGCTGTATTATACAGAGAGCAGGTGTAACCAGAATGCTGCCTCCGTTTCACTCAGGAAGGGTCACAGCGCACTCTGCTGTGAATTCAGCATCGTTTCGTAGAAATGATTAATGCCAAAAATGCTGTATCTCGTTTATAGTGGCAGCACACAATACTGACCTAGAATCCAGGCGCTTGCAAGTATTCCGGGGAACCTACAAGTTGACCCACGGAGTTCTCAGATCAAAAACTTTTTAAAATTCATTACAGAACTAACCTGTTGCGATGTCTTAAAGACGATCCAACTCCAGAATCTCTGACAAAGCTGACCTCTGCAGACTGGAGCTCGTTGGCATTTTTATCTGCATCATCCACCTCTGTTTCTGAACCCACGTCATCCCCCTCTAGATGCTTGTCAATTTCAAGGTGCATTTCGTTCGGAGAAGACGGGCAGGGGGAGATTGAGTCGTTGGCAAAGTCAGAGTCTCCGTCTTCGGACATCTTCTCCGTCCACTGGTTGACCAGCTGCTGAATGCCGTTGATGCGTTCCATGACCTCATCCAGTTCCGAAAAAACATCGTCGTCACCGATCTCTCCCGGCTTTCTGAGATGAACGTGGACACCTGGAACATTGTCATAAATGCTGATCCGGTGGTCAGCAACAGCGAGGGGGCTGCAGGCAAGTTCCTGGTCTTTTGAAGACCTCGACCTTCTGCCTCCATACCCGTGAAAGCTGCCTGTTCTCCAGTTCACCGAGGTGTTGTCTATGGGCGACAAAACATCCTTGGTGAGCGCTTTTGGGAAAGTCCCTGGCTTATGCCCCTGCGGGATTTGAAAGATGAGGTTCTCTTGTAGGTTTCTCTCGTTCCCGTTGGACAGGTCTGCCGTTTCCTGCTCCTCGCGCAGCCCGGCCCTCTTGGCGTGACTGCGGACCCTCGTGACGGGGCTGGGCGTGCTCACGGCACTGCTGCTTTCGGACGGGCTGATGCTGCTGCTGCTGCTGCTGCACGACAGCCTGGAAAGTGACAAGTTGCTCCTGCTCTGCTCTCCCTGAAGCTCTGAAATGTCCACGCAGTTGAAGCGCCTCAGCTTGTCCTCGTCGAAGCCCTCCTGTGGGACCGGCCCGCTGATGAGCGGCTTGGCTTTGCCGCGGGGCGGCCTCTTCAGGCTGGAGCTGTGCATTCGGAGCTTCTCCATCTTCCTCAGCAGGCTCTTTCCTCTTTTCTTTGGAGGCTTCTCCAGGACTTTCTCCTCGCCGCCGCAACTCTGGATTTCGCTCGGGGATGGGGGTCCGCTGAAGGAGGTGTCCAGGGACGCTGGCTTGCTCGAGGAACATCTGGAAGAGCTCCTGCTGGTCTCCAAGTTGTCCAGGGCTGTTTTCTGAACGCAGGATCCGTCGCTGCTGGAGCTGTGCAAGGAGCATGCGTCCTGCTTCTCTCCGCTGTCCAAGGTGGTGTCAACGCTGTCCATTCTTTTGAGGTAGAAGCTCTCCGGAGACAAAACGCTGAAGCACTCCAGACTTTCCAAGCGGGACCACCTTTTGCTGTGTCTTTCAAAGGCCCATTTTGAGCTGATGGCACAAGGCTCCTCCTCTTCTGAATCCTCACTCTGCAACAGGAGAGACAGAAGTGTGTTTTGAGTGGCTGCGGGGTGTGATGGAAATGTTGCTTTGTAACAGATCCAAACAAGGTTGAATAAATTTAACTTGCAGTGAAAAAAAAAAAAAAAAAGTCACGTTGGTGGATTTACTGTTAAATTCCTAGGTGGCTGTAGCCTCTTATGAAACTCAATCGACTGTGCTTGAGCCAAGTGCCTAGAAGCTTGTCTGCTTGCATCTCTGAAAACCAAGCAATTAACCCTGCATATATGAATAACGTTTATAGCCACAAGAACAGACTTACCCTTCGACTGGGCTGCCCAAGCTCTAGCTTCACTTCCGCGCATTTATTTAAAGTATTTAATCTCCTACAATGCAAGGGAAAACACAGGCATTTAGTATTTAATTCAGTCTAAATAACAGAAAGAAAACCCACGAGAGGGAATGTGATGCTTTGACACGGTTAAAGATAAACTACACAGAAGTGGAAACATGTACTCTTAGGATCGGGCTTTGCGTCAGTTCAGCGGTTACTGTTTATCTACAAACGTGGGCGTTTCCTTTTTTAACCGCTCAGCAGGAACAATCAAATCCTTTCTCACACACATTGCATGAATGAAACCCTAGTTCTGCTCAGTCCAATGAAAAGTATAATATTGTTAAGACTGATCATTTAGACTGGGGGTTGGGCTTACCTGCAGAGTGAATCGATGGAGTCCCTGTCCAGGAATTCATGATCGTTTTTCACAAGGTCTATGTTGATAGGAAACTGGGAATCTATGAGAAACAAACAACAGCTTAAAGGTTGTGAATAGTGATCGGCTGCATTTCAAACCAAACAGCAAACAAGCAGTGCTTTTTAGAGATGGGCAAAGGGCAACTCCTGCACAGAAAATGCTGTAGGATGGCACAGTACATGGCACAAGTAGCGGGAGATTACAGTGAAAGAACCACATCAGATGAGACAGTCCGTACCCCCACATGATGTCAAGAACTCTCACCAATCACTTTTACCTTCAAATAACTGGGCATATTGAGGGAATCCAGCTGCCCGAAGCCAGTCACAAGCCTCCTTTGTTTCAATCTCTGAAATGAAATAAATAAACAAACAAACATGTACTCTGTGATGCCTGGAATAGGTTCATTTTCAACACATAGAAATAAAGTCCTGGTGCACGGATCAGCCGGCCTCCTCCCATTCTAACACATTGCTTTCCTTCTCCAGCCATCTGCCTTCACTTGTGCAAATCTTAATGACATCACAACACAGCCTGGAGCAGGTGGTAGACATTAAGGATGCGATCCCAGGACATTTCTGAGACTCTGTGCTGGGGTGGTAACTTTCCCATGGGCTCGCCACCAGCACTGTGTCAGAGGAGGACGTCTGGGAGTGTACTAACATTTTCCCAATGGATGAACAATGGCAGCTGGGGACATTTCTCCAAACATCCAGATAGCTTCATGTTTTTGTTTTGGAGAAAAGAAAAGAAGGTGGAAAGCTGTGAAAGAGTTTAGACAATAGGGCTCTTGTAGCACCCAAAACAGAAAGGTTTTTGTGATAATGTAACATTCAGTTTATGCTATTGCCTATAGATGGCCCAGCATTCACTGCTTAACCTCCAACTGTAATTCAGTTAAATTGCAAATGTTTTTACAATAAAATGGACAATCGGGTTGAAATGCATAACTCTTCAGCCATTTCGATATGGAGGTTTAACCATGTTATTAACATTGCAGCAGATTAAGGGTAAGACGCAGGAGACACCCCATGAACGTTTAGGGAGTACTGTGGTTACTCCACAAAAGAGGATGGCCCATGAGAAGCACATGGAAATATAAAATTAATATGAAACAGCTGTTCAGCGCTACCAGTCTCTGGATAAAAGATTGCGTTTTGAGGGCAGCCTCACATGTGTGTGCTTGTACTGTGGCAGTGCAATAGATCACAACAGAAGAGCGGGCTGACCGAACGCTGTGTTTTTACGCCAGGAGAACGATCATATCTGCCTTGTTCAAACAAATGTAATGTAGAAAGGCATTTCCCATTGGAAACACCGGATCCCCTCAGAGGAAGTTCTTTCCCAGTCTGAAGGCCCTTTGATAACAGATCAGGAGTTTGCACCCCCCAGCCCCCTCCCTCAGGAAGCCTGAGAGCTGCTAGGAGCTGGATAGGGTGGTACTCAGAGAGCTACGTGCAGATTCGCCTGTGCTGCATACCACACAGCCTACACTCAGAGGCTTGTGCAGCCTTGTCTGCCGTGCAGGGAATGCATTCCTAAAGTCTACATGGTTGCTTGGTTGGATGGTTGGTTATTATTATTTTTAAGAGTAGATTGGCCTCAGACAGGCATGCTGCTTGCTTTCCCGGGGGGGGGGGGGGAGATCTCTCCTCCCCTTCTCCCCGCGCAGCCTCCCCATGTGATGCGTCCAGCTAATAACAGCAGGTGCTGAGAGCATTGCAGCCACACTGGACCCCATTCTGAGTTATTTGACATTGATCTTCCGCAGGCCTGCTTGCTTTCTTTCTTTCTCATCGCGCTGCAGCTGGCAGAGGCTCCCAGCGTGATGTCACTCTCCGAGTGTTCTGTTGTCTGAACTGGTTGCTAACAACAGCCCCCCATCTGCCACGGGGTCAGGAGGCAGGATTCCCAGAGTTAGAGCAGCGCAGTCTACCCTTTCAATTGCTCATGAGGCAGGACATTCCAGCTTGATGTGTCAAACTCACAGGAAAGAGATGCATCACTACAGGGCAGCTTTCTCTACCCTCCAAAATAATATGATATCCTTATGTGAACCCCTGTTCGGATCACAGTGTAGGCACACGGGACGGGACGGGACGGGACGGGACGGGACGGGACGGGGGCACAATAGGGCATGGAATATTCTGCATATTTTATATATCTTTCCACACTTTCGACAGAACTTAAAATATCTATTTGAAAACCGCTTTCTCTGTGTGGGATATGCAGTACAGTAAATGTACTGTATTGAAGGAATAGAATATAGCCAATGCATTGATAAGTCTGGGGTACATGTCACAATAGATAAACAAAATAACACACACAATATATACTGTACACAATACACTGCACAAAAATATACTATACAAAAGCATATCTACAGTAGATATCTAGTCTGTACTGTACACAACCCACTATACAAAAACATACTATACAGAGGAATATCTCGAGTATTTACTGTATCTATCTATCTCTGTATCTAGTCTGTACTGTACCCAATGACAGTCCTGTCCTCCTCCTTCCTTAGCCCTGCCCCCAGGTTAACTCTCACTTGCTGTCTGTGGTGTTGCACACTCTGCAGTCTCCACTAACATGCTCTTGAACTGAGCTCCACCACATCCTTCACTAACACAAACTTTTGTGTTGTTGTTAGGGTTAGGGTTGATGCGCACGCACACGCGCACACGCACACGCACACACACACGTTGTATAAACAGATCTGTTTTGTATTTATAATACCCAGTGCATGGAAGCAGTGTTGTCATTGAAAACATTTCCCAGCTGGTTTGAATCATTTTTAATTGCTGACACATTTCAAGTCGTTGTTTCTGTTATAATAAGCAGTGCCAGGTTGGCTCTGACTGTAAAGTAAACTAACTTGGTTTTAATCTTTTCATTAAACACGACCCCAATCAATAAGCACCACTGTAAGAGATAATCAGCTCTTTCTTGGTCAGATACCCAAAACTTATTCCTACAGAAGTAAAAACCAAACCAGAAGAAGTGAGCTCTTTACCAAGCCAGCATGTCATGTTCATACGATTCTCTCATGAGACTTCAATACTTTATTTAAAACATTAGCTTACTTTAGTCCTAATGGTCTCTTGACTACACATACAAAAATATGAATACACATGACTGGAGTATTTCTATGCTTCATACAACCTAGTTAATGCAATAAGCAAAGATTATACCAGGCAATAAGTAATTATGAGAGAATGACAGATCACATATTCTGATGCATTCGTTTACCGTTTACTAAAAGATTATAAAAACTCATTGAAAGCACATAGCCTTTACTTACTTGTTAAGATCATTCTCTCCGGTCCTCGTTAAATGTAAGCTATTAAATCTCCAGATGGTTCTTAATTATTCCTTCTCTTGAATTATTTTTTAAAGACACATCTTTACTAGCCTGCACAGTTTGCTTTCTCAATAAATCCCAACTGGCCTTTGAATGTTATTACCAAACGATCCCCAACACCACAGAGCTCTCCTTCCGCACATCTGGTTTAGGAGTGAAATGAAAGCAGAGGCATTCGCATTCTCCCGGTGGACTATACCAACTGCACTCAGCCTTCACGGGGGTGATTCATAATGGAAGCCTGATTCAAGTGGTGATAAGAACATTCGCAAAACCTTAAAACCAGCAGTAACGTAGCGTGCCACTGCGTATGCTTGCAAAATTTACAAAGCAGCAAGCGTCTAAAATAAATCTACAGAGATAGAAGAACGAGTTTGTGTTGAAGTACCTTCCCCCGGCATAAACGAATGGAGCGTTCCAGTGTATTAGACCCCCTCCTCCCCCCCCCCCCCCCCCACTGCATTTCATTGACCCCAGATGTTCCTCCCCAACACCTGCACACTGTCACAATGGCTCTGGAGGAGCAATCAGTCACTGTCTGTTATAGATTAGTCAATTAATTATCTTTCAGAAAAGTGCCTTCAAAGTAACTCACAGATTACTACTGTGTTCACGCTGCGCGCTTGGCTGTTTTCTGTCTCTTCCCAGAATAAGAAAGAGAACCCACTAACATAAACACATGTTCATGTTGAAGCGCTCTTTATTAGTTTCTGTAGTGATGATTCCTAGGGTCTTGAAAATCTGGAACCCTGTACCCTATATTGTCTAAAGTAAAGTAAATGTAACAATGTACCAAGAATGGAATGCTTCGTTGTCGCAGTGCTTCAACCTGTTTGTGGGCTCAGACACTGAACGAGACATACTGTGTTTCAGATATCAGAGACTGGGCTGCCAAGTCTTCTCTATCCCTCTCAGGTGTCACCATTCTCTAGTTATATCGCATAGTTCCTGCTACGAATTCCAGCGCCCTCATTCCAGTGATTTCATAGAGGGTGCGTGGGATGCATGGCACACAGCTGCTGCTTCTCACAGACTAGCAGCTGCATGAATGGTTTGCTAAGTTCCCATCTCCTGTACGTTCGTACAGGGTAAGAAGGACCCATCTTCAAGTGGGAGTTGTTTTTATTGAAAGTAAGAACGCGCAAGATGAATCTTTTGATGGCGCTGATTCTGCTGACCCTCCAGACTTTTTTAAGCTGCCCCACCCCACTCTGTTTCAGTAAACACAGACATTGTAAACACGGCACTCTCCCGGAAATGGTGGCCTCTCACTGGTGGTGAGGACAGCACAGCATGATCCATAGCAGCGCTGAGCTCGGCTTTCAACTGTGCACACCACAGGGGAGCTGGGAACAGACCCTGCTGAATACGACCCCCCTGGATGCTAAACCACTACCCACTGTATCAAAGGAAATGGGAGGAATTTAAACACAGGAAAACATGCTTTGAACGCCTCTGGCTGGAGGATGCTAGTCACCTTGGTGAACTCCTTCAGAGGCCAAACAAAGAGAGAGAGAGAGAGAGAGAGAGAGAGAGAGAGAGAGAGAGAGAGAGAGAGAGAGAGAGAGAGAGAAATAAACCTCTGTAATCCAAGTTTCCTCTGCAAGTTTTAGTTTTATATAATAAAATGTTAGAAACATGCTAGATGGCTGTTCACTGATGTGTTGTGAATGCAGTATGAATCCGCTGTCTTTTGGACAGACACATATTAATGCACTGCTGATCTCTGTTTAATCTGGTCCTCCTGCAGTGAGGCCTGCACCACAGCCACTCTGCACCCCTTTGCACTGTCCATACAGCCAGGAATGATGTCACCCAGTGGAACCCATACATCGGCTTGTTTAATTACGATTTCCTCAGGGCAAGGAGGGCTGTTCTGACGTGGTTTTCTCTCCTAGCGTTACTTCAGTCGACGTGCCTCTTGGTGCTGAAAGAAGAGTGAAGCCGGCTGTTTTCAGACTCTACTTTATTAATCAAGGAAGCATTCTGACGATCTGTCGTTGCCTTTCTTAACGTGGCTTTTGTTTGGCCAGGAGAAAAGAGGGACATTTTACTGTCTAACTTAAAATGGATCTGTGTTGAGAAAAGCCATGTTCATGCAACATTATTCCAAAATTAATATTTAAAAAAAAATATTGATGCATGAAAGGCCTTGTGGAAACATTATGAACATCTTCACTGTATGAATTCATGGATTCATGTTCACTGTATGGATTCATGTTCACTGTATGAATTCATGGATTCATGTTCACTGTATGAATTAATGTTCACTGTATGGATTAATAGGAGACTGTGTGGTCCAGTGGTTAAAGAAAAGGGCTTGTAACCAGGAGGTCCCCGGTTCAAATCCCACCTCAGCCACTGACTCATTGTGTGACCCTGAGCAAGTCACTTAACCTCCTTGTGCTCCGTCTTTTGGGTGAGACGTAGTTGTAAGTGACTCTGCAGCTGATGCATAGTTCACACACCCTAGTCTCTGTAAGTCACCTTGGATAAAGGCGTCTGCTAAATAAACAAATAATAATAATAATTAATGTTCACTGTATGGATTCATGGATTCATGTTCACTGTATGGATTAATGTTCACTGTATGAATTCATGGATTCATGTTCACTGTATGAATTAATGTTCACTGTATGGATTCATGGATTCATGTTCACTGTATGGATTCATGTTCACTGTATGGATTCATGGATTCATGTTCACTGTATGGATTCATGGGTTCATGCTTGGTGCCCCTGATGGCAGCTGACATCATTTAGAATCATGCACTCCTGATGTGCTGGAGTCTGTTAAATAGTTTAGAATGTGAGCAGTCCTTTCCCTGGACTGAACCTGCAAAGCCCTGTGTACAGTGTGCTCTTGTGCACAGCTCTCCAGGGTACTCATCTAAAGCCAGCCATTGAGGCTCTGGCTTGGTATTTCCGATTCTGTTGCAGAGCTCTGAGTGTTTATACTGCATGCATTCCTCTCTTCCTCTCCCGAGTGTACCACGCGCTTCATCAGCTGCATAACGACAGTCATTATCTTTTAACAACATCGCTGCCTTCAAGGGTATCAAAGGCATTCTCTGTTAACCGTTTAGTGCAGATGCATAGGATTCGAGGGTGAGCGAGGACAGGAAACGTACAGTAGCTGCGGTAGCAGACTATCAGAGACTCCTGCTTCACCCTTTGCAGTGCCCCAATAAATTAGATATTTCCTTTACTGTCTCAACTTTATATGATGTTTACAATCATTATAAGTGGCTGCAATTATTAGTCTCTAAACCCCCAGGGGAAACCCAGGCTCTGTGATGCATCCACTCTGCTTTAAGAAACCTCTGCTGTCTAGACGCTATCTAAAGAAACGAGGGAGATTCCTGCCTGGCATAGACACAGCAGCACAGGAGGATACATTAGCAGAGGCTGATGGAAAGATTGCTAGGGTGTGATGAGTCACTTTTAATCAGAGTTATATTAGGAGTCTGACAATGCCATGAAAATTCAAGCCTGCAGATCCAGATGGTGAAAGCACTGCCACTCACATAACAACACTGCACCTGTTATCAGGTGAAAACAGCCATTGCATTGCATTATATTTCTCACACATATCCCTCATATATATATATATATATATATATATATATATATATATATATATATATATATATATGTATATATAGTCAATATGCTGTATCTATTGTTTTCTGTTCTCCCGTCTCCAAGCAGACACAGGGACCTCACTGCAGAATCCTATTGGAAAACTCCAGCAAAGCGTTGGGCCTGAAAACAAGGAAAGGCTTGCTTTTGAAGGGAGGTATGACATCATCACCCTGTGTGCTCGGACAATCAGGATGATTGCAGTCATTGCTTTTAGCTTTAAAATAAGATGTATGTATTTATGTCAGTATAACAGGCTCTGTATCTATGTAGTGCATGCTTTGTGATAGTGAGTGTGTGGAATATGAACGGGCATTTGGCAGCCCAGGAGCCCAGCACAATCAAGCTGCTAACGTCAGAGAGATCAGGTGGGTTTGTGTTCCGGGAGAGGAAAGGCTCTGTATCATTCACACATCTCTCATGGGTAAAACAGGCTGTCCTTGGTGCCTGTTTACATTCACCCTGCTGCTGGAACCAATACAATTAGCATAATGCTCTTGTACCCCCGTGCCTGACATGGTATGAATCTGTAGCTGTATCCCCAGCTGATTCGGGATAACGCTCTCTACTCTAGAGGCGCTTGCTAAATCAGAATCAATGAAGGCTCACGCCCAGGTTTAAAACCAGCTGTGGAGCCTGGAATTCAGAGACTCATATCAATGAAGCAGTCAAGTAGTTTGGACTACTTATGTAGTCTACATGCATGATAAAATCCAATATAGGAACAAATGGCAAATTACAGCAGGTAATTTAATCTCACAACCTGCAATCAGTTTTTTTTTTAGAACTGGTTAAAAAAAGCAAATACACTAAATGCAATTGAAGCCTCGTGTGTCTACAGAGTGAGGCTTTGTGCAAATTGACGATGACGTGCTGGGATGGTTTTGAAAGGTCCAGGAAACAGACAAATACAGCTAGCTCATGAGCACTGCATTAGCTAATTGCGGAGCTCTTTCCAAACGGGTCATTCTAAGAGCGTGCTGGGCATCGATGCTGCACAGCTGCTCTGCTTTCATAGTTCAAGGTCACACCAACCCTGCATGAAATGAATTGATTTCCATTCGAAAATCACATTTGAATGGCATGCCAGACGCTGAGCCAGGGGAACGCAGACAACAACTGCAAATCCTTTTAGCACGGTCTGTCCACTGAGAGGCATGTCACATTGGGTACATACAGTACACACACACACACACAACAGCCTCCAGTTCCTGGGCAGAAGACCAACCCAATCCTTCCCACCAGGTGCCTGTCACAAAGCGCTGCATGAACACGCTGGCTCCGTTCAGATCCTACAGCGCTGCAGAGGAAGACAGGCTGAGGATGCACAGCAATAAGGGCTGGGGTGCTTTAAGGAATTGAGAAGCCGCTGAACCCCCCCACCCCCTCCCCACACTTTCAAACACCTGCCCTTTGCTGTCATCCACTCCCCCGACCTTCAGACCACTAAACATTTTTGGTTTGCTAATGCTAATTATCAGTACCTGCAATCTGTAACTGAGTATTTAGCTAAATCTGTAAATTTAATTATTTACTGCTTATGAGGGACTGGAAGCTCTGGAGCTTGTCGCCATCTGTCTCCTCAGAGCCTGCTGACCTTCCTCTGTCCTGGGCGGTAGTGGTTGTCTCAATTCAATCTCCCTGTGTCTGACGCCGCAGCTCTGTGGCGTGCAGTGTAAGATAGCGTTGCTGCAGGCTGCAGGGTACGCGCCCCTGACCACCCCAATCACCGTGCGTTGGTGAAGATGAAGCACAGAGACAGTGACATGTGCTTGTATTTGAAACGCA